>NC_058049.1:4912000-5268500 GCF_020085105.1 Siniperca chuatsi | reverse complement strand
ATGTTTTAATGCTGTAAATTAAAAGCTCATGTAACATTCATGCGAGGGTGATATATAGGTGGTTAGCTTCTGCCAAGTTTTCATTAGTGATTTCCTCCAAGCTTTTAGCAGCGAGCTTGTTTTAAATCAAGATTTGGAACATGCGTTTTGGCTCATCAGGATCTGTAAGCAGAAATCAGATATGCTGTATTTCCAAGCAAGAACATTCACTGCCATACTATGATGAAGGAGATGAAAGTATCTTTTACTTAACCCTCTCAGACAAGAGGAAGAAAGAAGATGAGAAAAATGTGTGTTGGTACATACTAGGCAAGACAGACCTTGAAGAAAAAGAAATTTGTTGTTGTGTTTATCTAACCAATATCTGTGGTAGTAAAAGTCCACCCACTTACTCTTACCTTTCTATACATATATTGTATATACTGATATAATCTAATCCTACATTTTCCAGAATGGCTTTGACATCTCCCAGAGAACAGGCCTGAACTTGTTGTATCCAGCTGTAGGCTATACAAATTACTCACAGCTTAACCGCAGCCTGTTTTGTAGCTGCATTGCATTCTGGTCTGTTGAGGCTACTGTGGATGGACGAATTGGTATCTCTACCTCTTATTTCCCTGAATGACCAGTGTAGCCAGGAGCCTCTCCTTTCTGATTCTTTATCATGGTCAAAGCTGATGTTTATCATTGATTTTTCTTTTTTCTTTTTTCAGTCATGTCATCAATTTCTGCAATCAAACCTCTCTGATGATGTTAGGTGACATCATCATGTTTGACCAGTTAACCACAGAAAAGAGAATAAATTGGTCTTTTTGACCAATTAAGGCTCTGATATACTGCAAAAATCCAAAATAGACAAAGACAGGCGACAGTGGATACAGACAGTGAATTCACAGCGACCATGAACAGTTGGCGAGTACGGTCTGCACGAGACCAGAGCTTGTGGCTCACTAGGGGTCCCAAAACCAAGAGCTCCCTCCAAAAAAATGCATGGTCATCGAGCAGAAAAATGTAAACACATTCAACATTTGTCGCATTGCAACGTTATTCAGCAACGCACTGTACTGACCAATAAAATACGTGAGTGCAACTTACTACTGTAAGTAAAATACTTAACGTAACATAACACGTGACGTGAACTATCTAATTTTACCATTTACCTCGCAATTATTGAGACAATAATTAATCTTTTTTTTTTGAGATAGTAAAATGATTGCTGCCATGACAACTTTCCAGAGTTGTAAAGTCCTGTCTCCTGTCTCAGGAGTATTCTAAAATGCTGTGTAGTAGTTTGGTGTCTGATAAGCCTTCAAACTCATGGATGTATTTCTCAATGTGACTCTCCTGGATCATATTTAATCTTTTCACCTGTAGCACTACAACCCCCCAATTGCCTTGTGTTTTTGTTTTTACGCAAACAACTAAAAAGTGTTGGAAATTAAACTCCAACAACAGCACTTCATGAAAAAACGCATCCCCTGCTTTGATGCAGCAGGAATGCCAACGATAACTCCGGCAAAAGTTAACAACTCAGGGTCTTCTGGCAAAAATGTTTGCTCATTCCGGGTAGATTACTTTACGACGTAAACTGTGTAACTCTATTGTTTACCTCATGATCATTGAGCCCATGATCATGATTGTCATCATGACAACTTTCCAGAGTTGTAAAATCCTGTCTCATAGTTTTCTAAAATGCAGTGCAGTCTTTTGGCATCTGATAAGCCTTCAAACTTACGAGTGCATTACTCAAACTGGAGTTACTAAATTGTAATTCATCTTCTCACTGTTACTTGGGAACTAACTCAGGGACAAAATGTTCCTTCAGCATATTCATGTTTGGTTTCCAATATTTCCACTCAAACAACACAAAAAGGCAAGAGAAGAAAACATTTTTGCACATTGTGAGACAACAAAACTGTTGTGCGACTGATAATTAAATGGATGTTGGGGAGCAGTACAGAGCTTGAAAGGTCCACAGAAAATGCCAGAAAGTAGCAACAATCTAATGAATGGATTTTCTGGTGATTTTCCTGCTTTAGTACATTACCTCAGTTTGAAACAATTACCATTGAGTTCATGTTGTTTATTCTCCTCGTTTTTAAAGACTCTTTTTTAAAAATGTCAACTACATAACTCTCCTTTATACCTCATATTGATACTATCCAGCAGGCACCTAGTAATTTGTAGTCTGTTCCAGCCTCCATAATAGATAGGAAAACCGAAGTATGTACACTGGATGAGTAAGACTCTTCATTCTCGTAACCGCTAACACTCAGATGCCCTTGAGCAAGGCATTAAACCCCCTGACTGTTCTCGTGGCCCGAAGTAATACCTGTCATGCCTGTGGGAAGTTCCCAGAAACTAAAAGTATAAATTTGGTTCTAATTTGCCTTCTCTTTTCTTTGTGAATGCTTTTGGAAATGTTTTACATGTTGTTATGTATACTGTTTGTATTCCTATTTATTTGATCTTATTAATTTTATTGTCTTTACTTCCTCTTTGCTCATGTTCTTTGGCCTTATCTCATTTTATCTGCCTTGTCTAGTTTTATTTCTTTTTGTAAAGCACTTTGTAACAGTGTTAAGAAAAGTGCTATACAATTATGTTTATTATTATTATTATTATTATTATTTTCACTCCCCGTTGATCCCTGTATCAGTTGATTCTGTTCAATGTTGGGTCTGCATAGCCAGATCAGGCTCCCTCTCCCAGTTACCGCTCAAAAGGATTCTTGTAATAGGAGCAGCTTAGTGCTGCAGATACAAAAATACACAAGTTTTTCTTCTCTCTTAGTGGCTTGGACATGAAATCATATGGAACATATCTTTCCTTCATGGTTTGATGATAATGCTCCCAGACAATGCAGGGTTCGCCAGAGGAAGTGATTAAACTGTATTTTGTGGTGTGTTTGTTTTAGTTTTAGCCATTTGAATCATTAGTCCTTCTGGAAAACAGTGAGATGTATTTCTCAAGTCTCAAGTGTGTCTGAAGAGTTGTTGACATTTTGAGATCTTATATTTTATGAATCCAGCTGACACTTTTATTCAGAGTGACTAACTGTGAGTCTGTAGAGTAAGCTTCAATTTTAACATTACAAACAGTCCGCTGGTACAGAGTGTGAGGTTCATAGCTACCACACCTTGCCAACAGTAACAAAATATTCCTGTGATGCTGCGATGATCACAGAAATTCCAGTAAAGGTAATGGGAGCTTGAAGAGAAGCGCATATTAGAGGAAGCAGAAGTGGATGTGAATCAAGGGGATGAGGGTATCATGAAATATTTGCTCAACAGATGGGTTTTGAGCCACTATTGACTGTCACTGACCACCTCACCCTCCACATACACACATTCTGTCCATGTTTCAAGCATCTCCAACCATTGGCAAGGCCGCAGTCCTAACCTCTGCTGGCCTCAGGATCAGGTGATGCTCCGCAAAAGGATTAGCGGCAACTGGATCCTTTTGGCATAGGCACAGGAATTTTCATTACAATGATCTTGGGTGTGGTGTTCCAGGAATGCATCTTCAATAGGAAGGAGAGGAATACACCGAGGCGAAGTGCATGAAAGTGGCGAAGAGTTTTGGTGGGTTTCGTTTCTTCCCAGTCCACTACCTTGTCTCATCTCCCCTCTCCTGTGATTTTTTTGTTCCTATTTTCCTGTAGGGTTTTTAAAATGCGTACACCCCTATTGACTGTTAGGATGGGAATACTGCTCGACAAGTTTCTTATCTCATGTGTTTGTACTGTTGAATGTGTATTTGCATTTTTAACGGTTTTGAACAGTATGGCAGTATAAGTATATGGTACTCTGACTCAGTTTGAGTGTGAAAATTGGTGTGGTTATTTGGGACCTTGAAAATTGCTTGACAAAATAATCTTAACTCAAGATCCACTTACTAGCTTTTTTCAGAGCTTTCACCAACATTTCACAGTCTTCGTCACTGTTTGCTTAGTATGAGAATGACAATGGACTGAGAATGGAACTTTGATTAATGTGATAACTATTCACATCCAACGCAAAACAGAATGCATGAACAGGAGCTACAGTCTACCAAACTAAGCAAACTCCATCCACTGATGAAGACTGTGAGGTGCAGTTGAAAGCTCTAGACAAAACTATGAAGTGGACCTCGAGTTAAAATTATTTTATCAAACTTTTTTCAGTTTGTCTGATCCTGTAATTGACAAGCAAAGTGAAATAGAATATATTCAACACATTACACTATACACAATAATAACAAACACATGGCATTAAAATAAATAAAATGACCAACAGAAAGGAGAAATAAAACAAATATGTATATATGTATATATATGTGTATATATATGTGTGTATATATATATATATATATATATATATATATATATATATATATATATATATATATATATATATATATATACATAAAAGAATTTACTGTTTAAACAAATGTAACAAAAATGTCAATATGTGACCAGTTCTTGCACACACATGCTTTGATGAGGTCTCAAGCCTTTTAATTTGCAAGTTTCTCACCCAAATTTATGTGACACAAAACCATTCATATTTGAGAGTACATTTTTCATTAGTTTTGAAAGATATTGCAATATTTTTATGGCAAAATGTGCTCTAAATCTCAGGGCTTTGATGTCTTTGGCCTGATCACCTTTGTTCTTTGAAATTATGCTTTAATATCTCAATGTCTCATTGTGCAAAGTCTGTTTGACCCAGAAATAATGTAACATGACATTAGCAAACTGCTCACCCTTCAGACCGACATGATGTCTTTGGTCTGTGGTGCGGGTTGAGGTGTTGAACTGTCAACCACAGCTATTGAGTGTAGCCTTCTCTTGATGGAGTGCACATTTGCTGCTACTTTTCTATTATACTCTATTTAATTTTTTTGGAATTCTACAAGCATATTGTCAGTCTATACCAGAAATCAGTGTTTTACTTGTGTAAACAGAACATATGGCTCCTCATGCAGTGGGGAAGCTACCTTGAGTAGTGCAGCTTTATATGAAACTCAACTCACCTGAGGGCATGTTTTACCCATGTCACAGGAAATAGCGATGTGTTGATTATTTCATTTTTAAAGTGCTGGAGAATTGACATGTTTGACGTTCATGTCTTCCTGCAGTGCGGCCTTGACATGTTTGTGATAATTTGCTCAGACTGCACATTGGATTTGTGAGTCAGTTTTTTATCTAATCTCCACTTGAGTAATGAAACAGGTGTCTGGTGTTTAATCTGGCAACTGAACCTGCATTTAACAAGTTTTTCCACCCCGGTCCCCCTGCATTGAAATTTCATTCTCTTTGTTTAGTTATATAATGCTATCATTGCACTGTGCACTCACTGAGAACTGACGACCAGGAGACCATGGCTGAAAGGTCTTTCCGATTGCAGGTCACGATTTTGGCAGCGGTGGGAGAGAGAAAAAAACTCATGGGGCACAGGTCTGGAATTACCTCCACAATTGCAAAGTGAAAGCCGTTCTTAGAGGGGGGCAACAAAGAGCTCTCTGTCTGGGCAGCGCCTTTTGGCCAAGGAGAAATACTATCTGCTGCCATGACCCCCCCCATCCTGCCTCTTGGGCTGATTACGACAGCGGGGCAGGGTGGGCAGAGTGCCGCGCTAGTGCCACGTCCCACAGCTCCATTGACAATTGTTGCAGTTGGCTTCTTCCATTTACATGCAGAGGACGAGAAGGAAGAAAACTAGCTGTTATAAAAATCTTTGGTGTCCATGCGTGAACCATCTACACAGAGTAAAAAATATATTGGAATAAATAAGCTAAATACACTCAGTGGCCACTTTATTAGGTACACCTGTACAATCTAATGCAGTACAATACAGCTGTGCTGCTATAAAGTCTACTGATATGATACCTATAATTTTAAGTTTTATGTTTTTAGTTGTTTGACACTGCCATATAGGGTTTATTTCAATGATGTTTAGCATAAGGTCATAGTTAGTGGGTGATGTTGTATTGCATAATATTCAGAGGTGCCCCCCCTCATGTATATAAATGGGGAGGACAAACTCCAGTCAATATAGTGTAGTCCAGTACAACACCACATTTTAACTATGACCTCAGTAATAAAAATCTGTGAAAATACACATTTCTGACGATGTCAACAAAAACTGGACATCATACACTTCATAAAGGTAGAATTTATGGCAGAACTGTTGTATTGAATTGCATTATATTGTACAAGTCTGTACTTGAATTGTTAAGTGGCTACAAAGTGTATGATAAATATGAATGCGCAAAAAGTAGCAAATAACATTTTGGCAATGAGCGGTTTTGGTTGAAATATTAGTATTAAATGCATCCTTTAGAGCTGATCTTTTTTTACTTACACCTCTTGCAATGTACAATACCTCTCTTGGAACATAATTGTTGTCAGTATCTCAACTCCCAGTTTCATTTTGAGCTTTTTATAGGGCCCGGATGCAGATCCAGTTACATTTCTTGCAGAAACAGCAATGATGTGTATGTATCAAGTCTAAGAGCAGTGATAGCCACAAACAAAAACACCACCTTAAATTTCACAAAGAAAAAGATATAAAGAAAAGGACGTAAGTCTCTCCCACATTGTTTGACTAATAGGTGATCCCATCTTTTGGGACATCTTAGGAAAAAAGGTCCATAAGTGGCCAGATTACACGCTCTGTACTGGTGAGAAGTGCAATATATGTCACTGGCTCCATTTAATCCAATTAGTAATCCTCAACCTCGCTTTCAAAGGCATTACGTGAAGAGAAGAGAAGGTGCTCCTAATCGCCTTGGAATCTGCAAAGATCCAGCAAAACATCTCCTCCCCCTCTTTCTTCCACAGGCTTTTCCTTATTCCAAACATGCAGATGGCAACAGCTGTCTGTTGAGGAGCTTGAGAAACTGCAGCAACTGGAAATGCATTTTAATTTCTGCTATGTAAGGTGACTTCTGACGTGTTGTCCGGAGCCTCTCAATGCAGTCAATCTACGGAGTAAAAGATTTTGTTTGAGGACACAAGTCCCCGAATCAATTCTGGACCTATTATTATAGTCATTTTGATATTAGTTTCAAATTAAGCCATTCATTCTTATGAATGATGCTTACTGCAAGCATACAAAAAAGCCTCCGCGAGCATGTGCACTAGTGTCCATGGCTGGCCTAGCTGGTTGCGCCCTAGAGACTTTCTAATAGGGCTGTGGTATTAATCGAAATATTATCGAAATCGTAATATGGCCAAGTGCAATATCCAAATCGCAGGAGCTGCATTTTTTTGATAAATGTGTGATAAAATAGCATAATGAAATATCTTGTGAATTTTTTAAAGGGGCTGCAAAGCAAACAAGCAACATTTTCACCACAGCTCTGCTCGATACAACACCTTCTGTCAGAAATATTTTGTACTTCAAATTTGAAATATGGCAGGCTATTGTACAGCTACGGTTCGACAGCATCAGTAAATAGTCATATCATGTTTGTTCTGTTTGGACATGAATGATTGAGTGAATGAGTTTCTACTAAGCAAGTTCCATGAGATGCTTTGCTTCTTAAAAAACAAACATACAACATGCTTTTTATTGTGACAAATACAGATAATAGGAATGAAAAGTAGGAATGGACAATTCAAGAAGTCATAAACTATTTAGGGTATGCTAACATTTACATCCACTAATTCCACTACATGAAATATTCCTAAACTTATTGCCTTTATTTCATTTCATTACTTATCCTTACTGGACAGGAAAGTTCTGCTTGGCCACTCCTCCTCCTACTTGGGGGGAAAAAAGAAAAAGAAGAGGAGAAAACGTTGAGTGGGGTTACACTAGAGCAGAGGGCAGTAGAAGCAGAGGAAGAGCAGACCACTGAGAGAAGAGGAGCAAGTGAGCGAACTCACCACAACAACACAAGTCCCCCACCTGCCCTCACCTCCCTCACCCACTGCACCTCACCCTTGAATCGTGTCCAAATCTTATACATTCACAGGCCGGGGCTGGCCAACTTTCACAGCTGTCACACATTTTCAACAGATTCCACCAGCCCTAGATGAGGCTGGGGAGAAGACATTCCTGCGCCATTACACATTGGCTAAAAGGAATTACCGTTAACATCTGATATTGTGGAAGTGGGAAATTTGCCACCCCGACCTTGCCCAAAGCACTCCGGAACTCAGGGTCATGGATTTATTATCTCAGATGGCCCTCAGAGGTCACAAGGGGCCATTTCCCCCCCCACCTCACTGTTCCGGCAAAAACCCCTGCAGCCCCAAGTGTGCTATTCATTAAGTACACTGTGCAGCTTTGTGTGGGGGGGTGGGATGGGGGAGAGTTGACTCGCAGGGGTGGGAGACACATGTTACTGTTGCTCTACGGGTATTTGTCATAGGAACGGCATGTCTTGTCAGACTGAGAGGCCATTCCCAGCTGTTGGGCTGCAGCACCGTGATGTGGCCTGAGCCAATCCCCCTGGAGCAACCATGGCCACATAAACAGGATGCCTCCGATGTACAATTGCACAAGTTAGGTTTCATGTCCATCTGAAACATCTCTTCACAGTTTTGATTTCTTACTTCTTTTTGTACTTAGTGCGTGCAGACTCATGGCAAAGAGTGAGATATTTCAAGTATTTCCATACTTTGCAGGTTTTTCAATTTTCATTCAGCAACAAAAGCCACAACCAAGCTTTCTCTGAGCATGTTTACTGCTGCTAGCTAAACAAAACTCTACAGCCATGCTAGCTGTTCTGTGAGGCTGTACTTAGCTGGTGCTTTGAGCTAAATGCTAATGTCAGCATGCTAACATGCTCACAATCAATCAATCAAACTTTATTTGTTTAGCACCTTTCATATATGTTAGCAGTCCAAAGTGCTTTACAGACTCACAAGCTGAAAATAAGACAGTACAAATGCTACAATTTGAGACTTCTGCAGATGTGAAATACGAATGATTAAAATAGATAAACTGTAAAATATAAAATCTGTAAAATAATACAAAACAATGCAATGCAATATTTACCATGTTCACCATCTTAGTTTAGCGTGTTTGCTAATTAGCACAGAAGTACAGCTGAGGGTGATGGGAATGTCATTAGTTTTGCAGTTTTGCTCATCAACCTAGACAAATTAAACTTTGACCTGTCGATGGCACTAGATAAAAGTCAGAGGATCACCAAAGTTGTTACAATTCATCCCAAGAGGGACATGATTGTGCGTACCGAATTTCATGGCAACATCCATCTCATAGCTATCAAGACATTTCAAAGTCAGTAGACTTCATCCTCTGAGAACCACTAATGTCTGTACAAAATGTCATGGCAAGCTATCAAAAAGCTGTTGAGATATTTCAGTCTGGACCAAAGTGGTGGACCAAACGACATACACTGGCATCCCTAGAGTCCTGCAGTGTGGAGAAAAAGAGTCCTACAGTGGATAACCTGCCCTCGGTCCTCATGCAGCGTTCGATTTACCTTTCTTTGCTTGTCTGACAAACTTGCTGACACAGTTTGGCATGAGGAGTAGGACAGATGAGATGCAAAGCAATATGTGTCTCATTATGTGCTAAGTGTAGGAGAAACACTATAACAAACCTCACTCGAGCAGTTTTACAGATATTGTAGGAGGGAGAGCTCACATACAAAATCTCTTGTTGCTTCTAAAGTGATGAAGACAAGAAAATGAATCTAGTGCCATTTTCAAATATCTCAAGGGCATATTATTATTTTATTTAGAAAAATTATGTCAATTAAGATATTTATCTTGGTGTGATTTTGGCAATGTATTTCTGCAATTTCCTACAGCTGTTTGAGTAGTTCTAGCTATAGTCAGTCATCTCTTATTGTCTGTCATCAGTGAGTTTTAAAATTTGGAGCCTGTTTGAAAGCACCTGCAACATTGGCACATAAAAAACCCCTTCCCTCTTAAAACATCTTTTTCTGAATGCTCATAACAGCTAAATATTTATAGAAAGTCACAGTGCCAAAGTAACCCGCCACATTTTCTAAATAAGCCTTATTTGAAAATAAGGTCCAGATGTTTCACGTTTTTGGTGCACGAGGCAGACGGCTGTGAGGAGTCAGCGTGTGTTTTCACTGTTTCCATGACTGGGAGTACGATGATGGTCGTCTTAGTAACTTCAAGGCAACCCCAGTGCTCCACTTCCAGGAAGTAAAGTAAAACTATGCCGGAGCCTGCGTCATCCAGTGAGTCAACTAAACAGTCTGGAGGGATATCTGTGAGAGAGTCCAGACACAGTCATTCCTCCTTCCTCTAACTGTCATGACTGTTCAGTTTCCTCACTGGCAGCACACTAGGTCCAAAAGCATTTACACCACTACATATTAAAGTTTGTTCTAGTGTGTTCTAGTACATTATAAAACGGATAGCTCGAATCAAGCAATCTGATTGGTTGTTAGCTGTGGTATAATAACTGTATATTACGGCTATGACGTCTAATTCCTTTACACAACTCGGTATCACTCAGCTTGAGGGAAAAAAAACGTTAGTCTAACAAACTGCTACAAACTAATACAAAACTGCTACAAAATGGAAACATTAAGGTCAACTAAGAGAAAAAGAAGAGGTCGACGAATTGGAAAAGATGCGAAATGAACAGAACACTGTTAAGCAAACAAAATGGGCTGTCAAATGCTTTGAACACTGGTGTAAGGATAAAGGTGAAGTCTTAGACCTTAAGACAATGTCAGAGGAGTGTGTCAATGAAATTTCGATGCCACTGTCAGAAACGGTAAAGGCAAGCTCTATTGCCTGAGCAGCTATGTTGTTCTCCGTGCTGGACCAAACCATTACATTAACGACCCACCGCTCAGTCGGCCCTGGTGTCTCCTCAAAGACAAAGTCATCCTACTGATGCTGAACAGTTTTTCAGTGGTTGCACAAGAAATGGCAACATACAAATTAATATAAATAAATAGCCAAATGATGAAATCGATCTGTGATGATAAAAAAAAGATAAATAAAATAAGCTACTATGTTGCATAGCAACCACCTTGCACTATGTGCAGGCAGCCAGGAGGGCTTATTTATTTGTAAGAACAATGCTTTATGAATGCTTTATGAACATGTTAATAAAAACGGTTTAAATTGAAACGTGTCTATAATGAACATATATATATATATATATATATATATATATATAAATAAAATTAGGGACATTATTCGGCCCGACGTGAATACCACAGCCTGTCGTGAGTTATTGCTTAAGTATTCTATTGTAGGATAACTTCCCAGGATCTGGAGTAGTATAGCAGAATATGACAGGAACTGATGATTTATCCAGGTAAGTCTCTCTGAGATCAAAACCTTCTTTTGCCAAGAAGACTTGGTCAACAAGGCCACAAGGATTTAAAGTAATAAAATTCTTGTTTTGTAGTCATACTTGCAGTGTGGCGATAGAAATGGCAATGTTGTTCTGTAAGTCGGTCGAGCAATTTGGTCCTCACTGAAACATCTCAACAGCTATTGGATGGATTTGTACAGACATTAATGTTTCCCATCATGTCAAAAATGTACAGTATTTGTCCACTGCTTTGGTTTACTAGCAGTGTTATATAGCTTTACTTTGGTAACTGCCTACAAAAACTAATGATATTCCCACCAACTTAAGCTATCCTTTGTGTTTAACACTAATTAGCAAATGTTAGAATGCTAACACACAAGGTGAACACGGTAAACATTGTACCTGCTAAATATTACCACGTTAGCATTGTCATTGTGAGCATGTTAGCATGCTGATGTTAGCATTTAGCTCAAAGCACCACTGTGCCTAGGTGCAGCCTCACAGAGCTGCTAGCATGGCTGTGGACAACTTCTGTTATGAATTGGCGCTATATAAATAAAAATTGAATTAGTCTTGTTTTGTCTTGTTTTGCTTATTTTTCTTTCTTTAATAATTTGGTGACATGTATAGTGTTTCTGCTGCAGCCACAACATGCAAACACATCACTTGCACTATATATTCTTGTTTCCAGTCAAGTCTACCAGACAGTAGGTGTTCAAAGCAGAAAAAAAGTTTCAAGATTTAAAGTTTGAATAATTGATCAGACATGCACCTTCACAATTACATGCCTCTAGTCTTAATAAGCCAGTTTTCTGTAAAGATCATGATGGCAGTACCTTTGGGTTGGACATAAAATCATTTCTATAACAATTTTAACAAGGCATAAGTCTGGCACAATTAACTGAGAACAGTCCTCCTTCAGTGATGTTACTTCCCTCTGGTGCACCATGCGCGAAAATATTGTGCAAGAATTGTGGCCCTTTCCTTAACGGTACTGTCCTATTTGAGTAATATGACAGAACATTTACATCAAGAAGATCTTTATTTGAAAGCGTAGTTAGAATAACTTTTTGAATTTGCAAAACAGAGATTAATTTTTATATAAGACAAATTATTATTTTCATGTTGTAGGGGAAAGTCCCATTGGCATCACCATGCTAACTGTAATTCACATCTAAATTTTAAAGCTTTTACATGAGGCAAAGAAGTTCCTGTCCACCTGTGTATTCCTCCGCATAGACTAAACATAGACATTCCTCAGTGGAACGGGTTAATGTAAATAATGCACAAAGCCAAATACAAGCTTTGAAGCCAGCCTCGCTGATATCGATATCCCATCACTCCAGTACCTGATATTAAAAGGATCCCTGCCAGATGACTGAAAAGAAAAAAAAAAAAAACTTGTCAAGTTGCTCTCGCTCTGCTGTGCCTTCAGGGCTGGGTTCTTAGCTTTCCTTTTGTCTGAACGACTATATGGACAAGTCTGTCATTTGACCGTCTCCCTCTGCTGTGTACACTTCAGATCTAGCCCTGACAGACTATGAATCATCTGTTAGGAAACTAGGTTAGAATACAATAGGCTCTTCATAAAGTAAGGCAAGGCCAGGTAGTAAAGCAGCAGAGAACATATGTGCGGCGGCCATCTTGGAATTCAAGTCTGAGGAAACACTGGATAAGAGCTCAGTTTGTTTTTCTCTTAGCTCTGTCATTCTTTGAATCCCTTTTACAGTAAGAATCATTTCAAGGTGAAGCAATAAAATCCCTGCAAAGTAAGCTGGCCAGGCAGTTTAATGACAACTTCAATATAAAAATGACTACAGTTTTTGTATTAACGGATAGAAAAAAAAGTATACTTTCCATAACAGTTAGCCTTTTCTCGCCATGCATTATTAAAAATACCATCAATGTTGACACTGTAGGCTTATAATCAAGAGAGACTGGGAACTTTGCCTAAATATTTTAACAACCTCTCTTCAGTTTATACCTCTTTTCCCCCACGAGTCCGCACCTATGTGTTTCAGGCCGTCTATAATATGGAGTTGCTGGCTGTGCTGTCTGTGTCCGGACTACCTTACAGCAAGGAAATTAAATGTTAAATATTTACCATTCCCCTGGTATGTGACCCCACAGATTCCAGCTGTGATGGGTAGCAGCCACATTCCTCCCACAGGAAGTTTATCCTTACTCGTTTTCTTTTCTTTTTTCACCTCCTCCCTGTCCCGACAGTGCTTTTGAACATGACCAGTGGCTTAGGCATCAGCCTAAATCTCTGTCTTGAAATACACTAACATGTCACATGTGTCACTGCAGCCGGGCGTGAAGATTTCCAGGACTAAGAGTATTTTCAACAGCTGTCATACACAAAGTAAAATCTTTCCAGCTCTGTTTCACCGCATATCAGACCCATGATTACTTTATTTTCTTTAGATTAATAATATACAACATTTTAATCAGACGGTTAATAAACGATTTTATATTTTCTGTACTAAAATCCGAGTGTCAGGTAAGACTTTCCTGGTCATTTGGTGAACAGGAAGTGATGCATTTTATGTTTTGGCAAAAGCAACGAGAATAAACAGAGAGTAACTGAGTAGTTATGATGAAAGGAGGAATTATACAAATTAAGTATTTTGTTGTTTAATTTGGTGGACTCATTGGATACTCTTTACTACTGCTTTTACTATACGTTCTGAAGGCATTTTGAAAAAATTTGGTGAAAGCTTTACTGGCCCACCAACCAAAAGGAATTTTTAAATTTCTGTGATGTAGAAATGAAATACATTAAGACATCATTACATGGGATCATTTCTATACAAAGAAATAAGTATTTCTAGTAGCCTACTGATGCATTTGGATGCTTGGTGGTCAAGTGACCCTTGATTCGTCCCTCGAGAGTCTCCATACAGTTAGGATGAACAATGATAGCCAATATGGCTGATGACAGAACATAAAGAGAACGACAGATGAAACTTAACTCAACAGAAACGCACATCTTGAATAAACAACATGAAAATTTCAAGTTGAAACGTACATTTGGAGCCTTTTAGTTTATGTACTTTCATTTTTGGATCTATTCTTAGTCAGACCAACACCATTAAAATCTTTGAAGTGTCTAAAGGGCATCCACACCACCTGTTGGATCTGCTGTACTTTTGCTTTAGACTGTGTTACATTATTGTAGGACATATAAATAAACCTTAATAGTTGTAGTGGTGATACAGTACTGACTAATACACTGTCTGTATGCACTAAACTGCACAAAATGCAGCATATAAAGGAAAATGAGTGATTCATTTTGTAACTAAAGTAAGTGCTTATTGTGCTCTCCTGTGTTTCTGCCATTTCATGTTAAAAGAAATAACTATAGTCCTTGATACTTCCACGCTTGATAGACTAGGTCCACAGCAAAGAATACGACCAAATTTCGAACATAGCTGGAGTGAAAAGAAATGGGAGTCGTCTGATTTCACAATATCCCCAGCACAAAGCATCTCTTTACCCCTAAGACCCCAGGAACCCCACCCCCTCAGATGTAGCCTTTTGTTGTGTGCATGTGACTGTAGAAATAGCTCGGTAGGAAATGCCAGACACCCACAAAAAAAGCAAGAGAAAAATAGTTGTGGGAGCCACCCTCTGCATCAATTCAGCTGCAACAAGAAGTATTTTACAGCTGGTTTATTGTTATTCTTCTGCTGTTTAAGCTGTCTTTCATGTCAAAAGTCTTTTCCTGCTTACACATCACCAGGAAGCAATCCCTTTGGCCACACTGCTGTGCCCTAAGCCCCTTCCTAGGGTTCAGTCCTTTGATCACCTGTAACGTTGGCCATCAAGTTAAAAAATAGAGAAACGGGCTGCTGGGATAAGCTTGTGTTCTTGCCTGGAACAGAGGAACCCTCCCTCTCCTTTTCAGCTATTCCTTTTTTCTTGTCTCTGCTCTCTCGATGAGCCTGGGAACAAAATCTCAGCAAGGCGAGGGGGGGGTGCAGTTGCGGTTGTTGAATTGTTCGGGAAATTATTATGCTTTGGCTGCATTAACGAGGACTCCTCAATGTAAACAAACTGATTAACTAATTAGCTTAGAAATGCAGCGCTGTATTCCCGAGAGAGACACATAAGCAGCTAACCTTTGACCTAAGGCTTTAGATTCAAGGTTAAATGTGCTGCAGTGTCCTATGAGTGAACACCACTGTCACATTGAGGCCCTCAGCCAGAGGCCCAGACCAGTTGTCACCTCTTCTGAGTTTTAAGACCTGCTTAATTGGCTTCCCTGAGTGCCCGAGGAGGGGAAAGGGAGAGAGCTAGCTTGTTACGAGCCCTTCTGTTCCAGAGGAGGGGGGGATAGAGGGTCCCTTATCAGCCATCGTTGGACACCTCCAGTGGCTATTAATCAGAGCCAGAGCCCGACTGGAGCCAGAAGAGGATCCGTGGAGGAGCGGGAGGGAGAGGGAGGCTGAGCATGGAGCCTCCCCTGGGCCTCACTGACACCCTCATGTAGGGAACCTCAACAGACAGACACAAACACTCCTTCCTCCTCAAGTCCGAGGGTATACACAAGTACAACCCCCCGCAAGCCCTTCTCCACTCCTCTAGTCTCCTCACTCAAATTGATTTAGGTCCTGTTTAGCCCCCTCTGGCCAGGGCCCATCCATTTTAGCTGGTGTGACAGGTTGATGTTGCCCCCTTACTGTGTTATTATATTGGTGCTGTGCTGCCAGTTACTATTGTGCTAATGAAAATTTACCACCAGACATAATAATCTTTTTCACAGGATGTACACTCAGCATGCAAAATATCTTGAGTGCATTTATAGCATTGAAAGCACCCATTATTTTTAACCTTTGGAAAGGAAAAATAAACTGTTAGGTGTTGTCATTGTTTGGGTCTTTGGTAAAAATTTTATCTTCTGTATATGCTAGCTTGTGCATGGCCTTTGACTTTTCTTCTTGTGTTCAAACATAAAGAGGTATGTTTGCACCAAGGCAAAATTCCTAACAAAAGCCTAACAAGACCAAGAGTTTACAGCCATTCTAGCTGCTCTGTGAGGCTATACTTAGCTACATGCTGACATCAGCATGATAACGTTGACAATGCTAAGATGCTGATGTTTAGCAAATATATTGTATACTATATTCACCATATTAGTTTAGTGTATTAGCATCCTAACATTTGCTAATTTGCGCTAAACACAGTACAGCAGTCTGACGGGAATGTCACTAGTTTTGGGGGTATTAGTGATAAACCAAAACATTGGACACATTTTGACCTGATGATGGCCCAGGATCACCAAAGTTGTTCCCTTAGGGGAACATGAATATGTTTACCAAATTCATCCAAGAGCTGTCAAAACATTTGACTGAAAATCACAAATGTGAACTTCATGGTGGCGCTAGATGAAAAGTCAGGGTATCACCAAAGGATTTATTAGGATTCATCCTCTGGCACCATTTAAGTCTGTAGCAAAGTTCGGGGCAAACCATCCAGTAGCTGAGACATTTCACTGAAAAACAAAACAACCTCATGGTGGCGCTATGAAAAAGTCAGAAGATTACCAAAGTCAGTAAGCTTCATTGGCAGGCCATCCAATATTTGTTGAGATATTTCAGTCTTGACCAAAGTGTTGGACCGATAGACTTTGCCACCCCTAGAGCCTCACCTGTGTGGCCAAAAAGTCACATACTGAGTTCATCTAATGACTAATTCCACATTGTCAATGCCACTGGTGGTCCAAATCTGAATTCTGCATAATTTCCTTTTAAATATCAACCAGAGTGAAAATATGTTTGTAGATTTGGTATGCAGACCTTGAAATGTGTTAATGACCAAGAATGCTTCTATCCCGCCCAGAGTTTCAAAAGAAACTACCATTCAGTAAGCCATTACCGATAGTGCAAGATTCATTATTTCTGCAGTTCCCACAAGATGAGAGGCATGGGGAAACTTTCTGATGAATTCAGTTTAAATGGAAAGCTTCTGTGGCGTGCACTACAAAGCGCCATGTGTAAATATTGAATAATGAGCCGCTTTCAAGTTCTCCACTTTGTATCTGCCACGAAAAAACAGCATTAATGACAGCTTTTGGTGTGGTTTACATCACACAGACCCATGAAATGCAATCCCCAGAGATAAATTTGTTATTATTAGTCTCTAAAGGCATGAGATTTACAAGCCCCCATGCATTTGCACTCAAGATGTGCTGACACAATTTCTTTCAGACACATGTGACAAATATTAATGAGGTACTCCTTTGCTGCTAATGCATGATGCTCGAATTTAGTCATCATTTGGCACACAAACAAAATCTCCCTAAAAGAACGTGGCCATGATTACTTTGTACATACTGCAGATGGTGTACATATTCATATTCATTACATTTATGTTTACATCACAGGCATTTAGCATTTTTTTTCTAAATGTGGGATAAACTACACTTGCCTCATCACAAGCTTTGCAAGTGATTAATTGTAAGAAAAGCAATGTTAAGGGTCAAAGTGCCTCTACAATAAATGGAACATTTTCCTGTAACTTTAAAATAATTCTGAGTCATAGAAAAAAAATAAGAAAATAGTAGAAGCTATTTCACTATTTTTGATGGTCAAATGAAACAACTCAGCATATTTCCTGCCTGAGTCACACACAAAACATTTGCGTTTAATGTAACTTGAGGTCAGGATTTCTCATGAGTAAAAGAACAGAGTCATGTAAACAACCGAGTGCTTTTACATACGCTCATACTAGGACCTGCGTATGTTGCCAAGGAAGTTGACTCAGAGTTGCTTGGCACTTGGGGTTACTCACCAGAACTCATGGAAAGAAGTGTTGAAAGTTTGTGTAGAGTTTCTTTTTTTTTTTTTTTTTTACAGAGCCTTTAAAGTGATTATTGTTTTCATCCCATGGTCAAATGAATACAGATGAGTCATGAAATAACCGCAGCAGAACACTTTGAATATGTGAGTTACGCAAACACTCGCCCTTGACAGCTCCTTATGCATATAAATGGGGTGGATCTCAAAAATGAAAGAAAAGTTTGCCAAATAAAATACAATGTGAATATGGTTAGTGTTACAGCTTCACAAAGTCATAACTTGCTGTGCCAGTTTGATGTGATCTGGCACACTGCAAATAGCATTCACTTTATTTCATATAACAATCAATAAAAGGCTACAAAAATATTATTTAAAAAAACTCTACATGGAGGGAGAAATCATTTCTGTGATTCCAATACAACTAAGCTGAGAAATGTCCAAATCAAGTTGCACTATCTTTAAGGAGCAAGTTTTTTTAAATGACATCTTCATGTTGTTTTGGTGCATAAGCATTATTAGGTGTACTGTATATATTTAGCCCATTAAAGTCTCCACTAAGTCAAAGAAATCTTTCAGTTGTTGATTCACGCATATTTCTATAGTCTGACAATCATATATATGGCAGAAGTTGGGTAAGTGTTGACTGCTGCATATAAAGTTACAGTGAAATGGCACTTTTGTTGTGTTGCTTGTCAACTGTTGACTTGTCAGAGAATGTTTTGTGCTTTTTGTGAGACCAAAATACACAGAAGTACCATGCTGCCACTTCTTTGATAATTGCATGTTTTGTGAAGTTCAGTTGTCCCATTTTATTGGAAATTCTAACTATCATTCAAACATGGGAAAAAACGTAATATTCAGTCTTTAATGATCTATTCAAATTAAGAATTCACATTGTATAAGCACAACAGGCCATGCTTTGTACCCCAGCAGGGGGTGTTTTCTAAAATGCACTGTCCCACTGACCCACTGCATACCCCTTAGAGTTCTCTCCTCTAATGCAAAATGGAGAAAACTAATGAGCGCAACACCAAACCATCTGAAATGTAATGTGTGGAAGCAATTTATATACAACATCATACTTGGAAAAACTGTAGATGACGCTGACTTTGTAAAACACAACTGCCTTACATTAAAAAATCAATAAAAAATAGAGAAAGCCACTGTGTAGGATTTGAGAATTTCGTATTTTGGTGCCATCCAGTGGTAGTATCAAGAATGACCATGGGGCAGACAGCAATGCAGTGTTCAGATTGATTGTAAAGTACATTTTTGCCTTGCTTTATTCCTGCAAATGTGACCACTGTGCTGTTTTTTTTTCAGGCAATGTTTATTCACTACAAATAGTTAATGGACCAACAGTACAGATGTTTTCTCTAGCTAGCTTCCAGCATGCACCAGTGTGTAGGCTACCGTTCAGATTCAGACTGATTTCAAAACTTGACTCACAGTTCAGGATGTTTTAACCTGAGCTAATTTTTCGCTAAAGTTGAAACATCAAACGTCTTAATTTCAATTAACACTGCCTTGTATGAACCTTCATCTGTTTGTATCCAATCAAATGTCTTTCTATTGACTTTGTATGTAACTGCACTACCTCTGAAATTTGCTTTTGTGTTCAGTCTAAACACACCTTTAGGGCTACAGACAAAACGGCTTGAAATGCATCTTATCAGACCTTGATACACTTTTACCTTTCACCACTTAGTTTCAAATAATCCCCATTTTTCTTGCCATGTCTTTACAAATTGAATTCCACTCTAACACAAATACATGTACACACACTCACTAGGCTACCTGTGAAACCTAAGAATGTGACAGATATTAATCACCCTTTGGCATTTGAAACAATAAGAAATACCTATCATGGGTGATTTCACCTCTTCTGAATGCTTCAGCACTTTACCTGCACAGCACTCTGAGGATCTGCCAAATATGATACACTAGCCCTTAATCTGAATTATACAGGCAGCGGAAGGGATCAGGGCATCTTACACACACACACACACACACATATCACCAGAGCAGTGAGACAGGTTAACAGTTACTCGTGAGTGTGTTCCATGTATGATTAACGCAGCTAAATTATCTGCACAAAAGGTGTGGTTGGTTTGCTTTGATTCTCTCAGCAGTAATGTATGGTGAGCTATACAATACACCTGTCTCTACTACTACAAAGGCCTCCTTTATAGGAAATATGTAAGACAGGTTAATAAATTAGTTATCTTAAGTACATTTTACTGCAGTAGTTCAGTGTGGCAGTTATTTAAACTGTCTTTACCACAGAATTCCCAGTTTCCTCCTTTTAAATGTTGTATTAGCTTTAGCATGTAGCATGCTCAGTTTACAATCGTGTCCAAACAAGTCATTCAGAGTTACTTCTGCCATAGCTTTCTCAGAGGTGTACCTACTCTTTTGAATCAATATCTAATTTCACAAACAGGCCGCTGGTTCCAATACTCTCTGACAAATGGCCTGCGGCTAGTGCCGATTCCAGGAAAAAAAGAGAAGCGGCTATTAACTTTGGCCATGCTACAGTGATAACTGGAGGGCAATGGTTACACAATCAGCTCCCTTGCTAGATATGGTCATTGTGTTAGCTCAGGATCGGAAGTAAACCTGAAAGCCTTGTATGACAAGCAAACAGCAGGAAGGAAATAATCAATTTGGTGCTTTTAATGAACAACTCCCTATCTGACCTCTTCGTCAGTGCAAAATTGCCACACGCTGGTTAAACATTACTCCTGTGATAGTACAGTTTTAAGGTAGTCATGAGCAGCCAGGCGAGTCAGCACACAGGAACTTAATACAGGCTGCTCGTATTGTGCGTTCTGTGAACTCAGGTTGTGACCGTGAGTTCAGCCAGGATGAAGTAAAAGCAAACATCACCCAGTGAAGATGCTGAGCTTAATAAATGTAACGGCTAAAACAGTATTTCTGTCAAGAGGTACTTAAAAAAATGTTCATTGTACTTTGGTTCATTGGTTCATTTGATCATGGTCAGGGTTGTTTTTGTTCAGGAGAGTGTTTGCTTAACAGAAACACATTTTACACTCTCCAGTCAGAGTGATGAGGCCTGAATTAGACAACAACTGAATTAGAGAACATTTAAAAGATGCATTACGGAAAAGTGTGTGTTATAGTGATCAAGAATCTGACAAACCTTGAGTTGGATAGTATACTTTATTGTTTGCTTATGCTTTAAGAGTGCACTCAAGCTGTCCAAGTCTTTAAATTAACCTCACATTCTGAGACAGATTTTGAATTTACAAGTTCTCCAAAGTACACAGTATTAGATTGGAGTGTTTCTTTTGTTTCATAGTGGTGGACGCCAAACATTAGTCTTGGTTTTTCGCTGAAACTGCTTCCTTCTGTATATTAATTGATACTTAAGGGAGGTGATAAATGTGGAAATGTGCAATTCCTTTCATGGATTGCACCAGCACTGTGAGTTGTGTTCTCCTTGTGGAAACATTGGATCCCATTCTGCTGATCTGTTTAGTGGAGATCCCCCTTCTCCCAGGGGGGTTTCCCTTTGACTTATTTAGTGATTGTCTAAAGATTCCTAGAAGTAAAAAGGGGGGAGTGTCTGGGTAGAAACCTTATTTAGCTGGGAATCTTGCATATCTAGGTAGAGGAGAAATGGTCATGCTGATGTTGAGAGGGCACCATGAGGGGTCACAAATTCACCTAGTTGAATTTCCAGAAAATGGACTGGAATGTATATTACTATCATGATATAAATTACATATACCATAGACTATTTTATCCATACCGCTCACTTCAAAGAACATTACTCTGTTGTCTACCCCAAAGCTTGCTTATTTTGTGAATCCTCTTATGGCGGATGAATAATTTGACACACTATCAGACAGTTTATTTGTACTGCAATACGGTATAACCAATTCACTCTCAAGTGGCATAATTACAGATACAGTCAACACAGAGCTTCACCATCAGTGAAATGAACCAGCCAGGAAGCGTGTTAGAACTTAAAAAAAAAAAAAAAAAAAAAAAAAAAAAAAAAAAAAAAAAAAAAAAAGCGTACTCTGACACCCTGGATCATTTGAAGTCGTGGAGAAAGAGCCTCATTACCGCCAGGGCCCACACGGGGGGGGTTTACTCCCAGACGCAGTTTAATGGCAGTAAAAAGGAAAAGGCTTCAAGGTTACGAGACGCTGAATAGCTTTGGAGGAGACGGCCTACTCTCCCTCTGCCCCGTATCCCACGTCACTGGAGCCAGTGGAGTCATAAATTGCTGCTAACACTAACAGTAAACGGATATAAAAAGACTCCCAGTTTCCTTTATATGACCCATTCCCCATTGCTCAGGGGGTTTGTTGATAGGAGCCGGGGGTGTTGTGAATGAAAGGGATGGAGAGTGTGGAAGGAGGAAGAGCAGCATACTTACTCCTTGGATGAGAGGTGTTTCGGAATAAAATTTAGGGGACATTCAGGCAACTTGATTCACATCAAATTTTCTGTCCTTTTTATTTTTTTCTTTTCTGTCTCCTTTTCACTCCTTCAAGGTGTAATGTATGGACTATTTTTTAAGTTGACATCAGAACATTCATAATGTCCAATATGATGTGTTGGATATATGTTGCTATATATTGATTTGGATTACTGGTTGAATCCCACTACCTACTGTAGTTGTCTGCTTTACAGCATGTCTGCTTGCCAAATTGGCATGACTGCAGCAAATACTGTAAGTGATGACGTCAATGGTCATTATTCTGAGATAAGTGGAAAGTTCTGACTAATTTAAAACAAATGAAAGTAATCCATCCCAAATGCAGATTTTTAAAAAGACTTTAATAAGATTAAGAAGAAAAAAAGATTTCAAGAGTAAATAAAAGATCAAAGTGCTTGTTAAGATGTACATTTGTACAGTCTGCCGAGGAGAGAAGAGTAGCTTCCTAACTCCCTGTCATTTGGTGTGGAACATGGACAATCAGGAAACATCAAATGTCATAAACTGGCATAAATTATGGATTTGTAGGAATGGTGATAAAGCTTGCAGTTAAACAAGCCACCAACATGGCGTATATAAAGCACATGTAGTACCAACATCTTGAAAACCTGTAAATCTGATTTGTGGCTGGAAACATTTTTTAAACAACAGCAATACAGATTAAAAAAGGGTTAATTTTGTTTTTTTGTTTTTTAAAAGGAAAAGCACTGTTGTAATATTATTTTTCAAATCGAATTCTTACTTTAGCATGCACTAAGCCAAATCTTTATATAAAAACATACAGTTTGGTTACAATTTTGGTATGAACACTTCACCCCACCTCAATGACTAAAACATGAAAGGAAAACAAAATCTCTCTAAACTGGTGGTTCCCAACCTGGGGGTCATGCTGTGAGATGTTTAGCCAGAAACAAGAAAACTAAATTCTGCTACACAAAATTATGCATTTTCTTTAATTCTTTTCAGAAATCCTTTCCCTTGCTTGTGAAATACTGTATAGTTGTACCTCTTGCCTTTTGAAATAATCAAAAGGAAACACTCTCAGAAGGGAAACTCACTCTTTGATTTGACTTGAATTCGGCTCAGTTCATACACCTTCAACCTTTAATGAAGGATCGTAAGATAAGATTGCATAAACTTTGTATAAATCAAGAAAATTGGGAAACATTGCTCTAAACAAAAGTAGGTTAATAAAGTTGGGCTCACCAACATTATATCTACTCTCTTACCCGTTGATGATCCTGTGGGATAAAGCGACACCAACCAAGTCACGGTTAACATGACTTCACGGTGCTGAATTCCAAATGATTTAGTTACCTTTGCTGTCATGTGAAGCAATACATAGTTGCAGAATGGCAGCTTTAAAAAAACTTTATTCATTTTCCTTATCCACAACATCCCCTTACAATAAACTCAGTGAAATCAGTAGGCGAACATACAGTACCTTTTACCTTGACTGAGCCTGTTGGATTATTTGCTAGAAAAAGCACATCTTGATTGTCAGATCAGATTTTGTGCACTCTGTGTTGCATTTATAATACAAACACTATAAAATGCAGCCCCCTTTTTCCCAAAGTTTAATGTATTATTTATTTTGATTGTTACCAGAATAGTCTCGTGAGATTTACATCTCACTCACCAAAAAGGCGGCACAATTACGTTGAGCGAGCCAACGCAGAATTTACAACTGACAGATGGAAGAAGAGTAGGAAAGGGAAGAAAAACATGAAAACACAGTTTTTCTGTAGAAAATAAAGCTTTACATTAAAACATAACTTAAAAAATGTTCAGAATCATTTTAGCTGATCAGTGTCTGTAATTTCAATTTTTTGGAGTTCATTGCAGACAGATGTAGCTGCCCACATACAATATATACTGTATAACAGAAATTCTGACAAAACACCACTTATGCAGTCACTACCATTGCATGTAGTGGAAACTTTTGACCCCTGTTTTTGTCACATGATCATGAACAGAAAATGTCTCTCCTTATCTCAAAGCGAACACACCCAGAACCCTAAACCCATATTCCGTCAGTCAGCGCCACAGATTAGCTTGCCTTTAGGTAGTACTTAGTGTAGCCCTGAAAATTGATATGCATCAGCTCTATAATTTAAAGGTAGTTTTCAAGGAGGGGGCCTGTTGCTCCTTCTCCACCAGTAATGACCATAATGCCTTGTTAACCTCTTCAGCAGAGGTTACATACCCCTATGACGTTGGCCTTAAGTCATCCAAATAGTCGCGTTCCAGGAAGGCAGTGGCTTCTTATCTAGTTTCTACTATATCGGTACTCACTCACTCCTGTGTAATGTCTAAAAACACACAAAGAGCTTTAAGAAGATGGTCACCTTTTACAGGCTACTCTAAACTACTCTAGAAAGTGCATAGTGATATTTCTCAAAGGATAAGTATGATGATAAGATTTAGGTCTTTGGTTGACACTTTTAGACTGATTCTTGGACATTTCTGTAGTAAACAGTAAATGTGTAGCATTTGGAACTTTTTCCATGATAATGTTGCAACATCTAGAGATTTGATGGGTTGAGTAACCATCCAAATTAACCACTCTGAAACAAGTGTGTAGTTTTGAAAGGATAAATTATTACAATCTACTTCCTCTGTGACCTTTTCATGCACTTTATGCTGAGGCCACCCCCCTCACCTCTCTCCAGCCACCTCATTTCAGAGGCCCCAGGCCTGTTGCATGAACTCTGACCCATGAACTGGAAAGGGAGAGGCTTACACTAGCTAACTTGGCTGATGGGAAACCCAACACCGGCATCCTTCGATACAATTTTCAAGCTTTGCGTTCACGTCCCCTCCATAACCTTCTCCCTCTCCCTTAGTGCTCACTAATCCACTAACCCACCAAAAACACCTATCGTTAAGACTTTCAGAGTCAGATGGGAGTCGGTGCAATCTCCATATATTTATGGATGACAAGAAATATATGTAAATCCTTTTAAATGGGATGGAATGCAATGTCTGCAGTATTACACACAATATTTTATGTTTTGAACTATATAAACAAATGTGTTTTTGTCAGACATAGATGTCATTTTCTCAATCTTTCTGTCTTTGTCTGACCAATTCAGGTAATGTGTGTCATCCAAAAAAGGATTTCAGCTATCAGGCAGACATAATGCCTTAAAGCATTTTCTCTCCAGGCCTCTTTGCAAAGCACTTCCAAGTATCTGTGTTAAGTCTTGTTGATTTTAAGCCAATTGTTCCAGGTCACTTCCTTAAGAAGCTACATAAACAAAGAGAAAGTAAAGCCAAAACAATGTCAAGTATGTCTGCATCCTCAAGAAACAGCAGATAAAAATAAAGGGGTCACTGATGACGAGAATGTTACCTATAACAAGCATGTGAACTCAGATAGGTGCTAGTTATCTTATTGAATAAGTGGTGGTTTAAAACTGAGCTGGATGCGTGTCACCAGGTGAAGCAATGCAAAAGTTCATGAACAGACCTAATAATTAGTCAATTAGTGAGACTTTACATTCATAACAATAATCCAAATACTAGGCACAATTTATTACAATAAATTCAGAATTCAGAAAACCGTCTTAGTTTACATGGATGATGAGAATTTAGCATGGAGCCACAGTGGACAGCAGTGTCTTAATGGGACTTGATAGAGAGGTCATAGGGCACCATATCATGGTTCGCTTCACATTTGTACTTTGCAGTGACTAAGGGAAAGAGAACACCTGCAATAGTGCATGGGAATGGCCCTCCTATGGCCGAGGCATCAATGTTATTAAAAGGCTACGGAGCATGTCTCCGTTACTAAGTGTATCCACAAAATTACATTTTTCATGATGAAGAAAGTAAGGCTTATTTGCTTGGTAGCAGACACATTATGCTTGAAAGAATTTGCTTTGTTAGAAGTTTCAATGTGTCATGGGTCATAAAACATCACAAAAAGATGAAGCAAAGGCTTAATTAATGGAAGAAAAAATGCTTTTAAGGTTTTTCTACAACGGCAGCAAGCTATTTAACTGGCTATGTGATGGTGGTGAACTGCTGCCACTGTAGCTATGATGTTAAACCACCTAATATATGCATTTTACTGTAAATGCACATACGGTGCAGCCCTCCCCCCTCTCTGTCTCCTTCTCACTGACACATGGCACACACAACCAGACGTCAACCAAATTTTCTGTTCTTTTATTGTTTTTTTGGGTTTCCTTTTATGGCACGTTTTCATGCTTTGCCACACATGCACCGAGGTTTGACAGACTTTATGGGCCATATATTTCCAGTGCAATTTGTCTTTAGAGCAAAAGTGACATTGCTGTGACATTCAGAGGCTGAAAGCCTCATAAAGTGCTCTCCTTCTATTTCTAACCATAACCATGTCCTGACTCCCATTAACCTCCACCTCCGTGTCCAATTACCAAAGACCCCTTCAGTTGGAATTACAATCATAATCATTTACATTTCACCGATTTAGGTAACACTTTTATCCACAAATACTTACAGTATGTGCAACAATAGAGGGAGGATTAATTCCCTGATCACCATAACATTATTTTGGTAGTGGTATAGGTTAATGCCCTTGCACAATTATGATACATGTAACAAACACTCTCCCTTGAATGATCCTGAAGCCATAACAGAAAAACTTATTGGGGGATCCTATAAATACTAAACTACTAAGAATGATGCAGAGGCCATTTAGCAAAACCTTAGCGACACTGTAGCAACCTCCCAGAACTCAGTTTTAGCCCTAACAACAATCTTGCAACACCCTAACGGCCACCTTAAAAGCCCTACTAACCACCCGATAAGACCTTAAAAGACACTAGGCAACACCCTATCCAATAACATAAGTTACCTGGATGTAACTCCAGTTACAGTAAGCAAATGAAAAGTTGAATTCATAAGCAACAAAATTAAACCTTATTCACTTCAGTGCGCTCACGGGGTTTTGTGCTACAGCCTTACTTGGTTGTGTATGACAAGTAGCTTAAGGTGGCTAATGTTAGCAAACTTTAGATATTGCTGTGTAACTGACGTTGCTGAGTCACTTCACTGACTTTATGACTCTTCTCCACTTGTGCTACTGTTACACTACCAATAATGAAATGGAAATTCAATGTGCAATTACTCCATAATTGACACTTATGACCACAGTGACCACTGTTCAGTGAAAGTTACATACTGGTAGTCTCACTTAGAGATAGATACGGCAAGATACGGCCTGATCATGTTCAAAACATGCATCTAGTGTTGCGATGGCGATATCAATGGGTGAAACCTGTTGCTTGACTATAAATCAAAACCTACACCATAGTTATATATGGCAGGACTCCTCTTAACCCCTTGCATCAACTATACATCCAGTTTTATGAACAAAGTCTGACTGCTCAAAATATTTAGAACACATTATATGAATTCACACCCATTTTATGGTTTTGATGTCTAAGGCTTTTATTTCACAGGAAATACTTTTGGGACACACACTGGTGTCAGACTGTGCGACATTCTTTATTTATAGATTCTATTTAAAATTTTTGCCTTCATCAAAAGTCAAACCATTAAACTATTACCCTTTCAACTTGAGGCTTAGACTCAGGAGAAAAAAGATATGAGGATCCCACCACTGTGCTTCACCTTGGCGCCCCATGGTACATGCTCTTCCAGCCCTGCCAGCGAACATCAACCGGCAGGATTCCTGCGAGGAGGAATCCTATTAGCATTTGAAATAAAGCTCTGTCAAAATACAGAAATGAAAGGTATGCTAGGAGGAGTGAGATGGGATAAGGGAAGTGGTGGTGGTGAGTGGAAGGCAGAGTTGGAATGTCAGGAGAGGAACCTGGCTGTCATCGTCAGGAAGTGGGAGTAAAGGGTTGGGGGGAGAGCAGTAGGAGTCAGAAGGGAGGAGGTGCTTGAGGGTTTTGAGAAGAGATGGCACTAATTCAGGAAAACTTCCTGTATCAGTTTTACACCCAGCACTTAGGACTTTGGATTGACAGCACCATCTCTGAGGGGGAGGGGAGCTCAAATCTTACAAAACTCTCAGGCACTGACACAACACTTCAAGTTCCAATATGCATTTCTTTTCATATCAAAACATGTACAATTTCCATCATATTGGGACAATAGGGTGCGTTTACATGTGACAAGTATAGCAGAGTGAGCAGTGTTGCTTACCTTACTGTTGGTTAGAGGTTGGAGGTTCATCCAAACTGCAATAAGCACCTTTTAACAAGTTCTCTTTGGCTTTGTCTTTTTTTCCTTATTTTTCCCTTGAAATATATAAAACCGACCATCTGCCACAAAAATCTACAAAATATAGATAAGAATATAGATAGATCCAATATCAAACAATGAGTCAGCACTTCCAATGTAGATGCTACACAGTAAAATCCTTCCCATGGTTTGCACCTGGAAAACAAAAAAAAAAAAAAAACTAAAACAGATGTGTTTAGTTTGTATTAATAGTACATTAACACAGGAACGGACTTCATTACAGAGCCAACATTGTGATTAAGGAGATTGTATCAGAAAACAGCAAGGTTGCTGTCAGTTAGATTAAGGTAAAAACAGGAACTTAATAAAACAAGACTCCAAACAATGTAGACTCCTATGGTATGTAGCTGCTACAAAACAACAGAAAGATGAATGTCTTTCAATAATGGCACCATCTGTCTAGTTGCCTCTGTTGCAAATCATCACATCACAATCGTCAAATATTGTGGCTTTGTTTCAAAGTAGAGCCACAATATTAGAATCCACTGGAAATGGATGATTACAGGACAAAACTCCTCCATTTACCTTACGTTAGATTTCACTGATATTCAGGACATTTGCTTTTGACATGATTATCTATGAGCTGGGTTATTGCTATCAAGCTGACTCTAGTGATCTCACAGCAAGTGAGAGGTGAAGAAAAGAAAGGAGAAGTGAAACATATAGATACAAAACCTGGTGACAGTAGAATTGCTTTCTCGTCTTTTATGTCAGCAGATGGAATATGTTTGTTTTCAGCTATTTCAGGGACTGTGGGTTTACATGGATGTCGGTCTCAGGCTACATGCTTTTTCAAAGTCATGAGTGACAGGTGTCATGGCTGGAAACTAGGAGGGCAGGGCTAATAATGCACTTTGCTGCTTTAGGTGAAAAGCTGCAAAGGGAATGCTTAAAAGAACAGTTGATATTAAAAATTGTACCTGTGCAACTAGAATTCCAGTTCAGTACAGAGGAAGTTTGAAGAAAAGAGAACGAGATAGAAGTAAATACAGAAGAGTAATGAGACTGACTGTACTCTTCAGTCGAGGCTTTCAGAAGAGAGCCTTGCTGCTTTTTAATGCAAAACATCTGGTTAAGTTCAGAGAGAGCTCTTGTTTTTGTGTGTCTGTTAGCGTGAGTGCGCATACATGGTGTGTGATCTAGAAGAGAAAAAAGAAGGAAAGAGGGAAAGATAGTGGTTGTAAAAGTGAAGGATAAAGAGTGTGTGTGTAATATGTGCACGTGTGTGTGTGTGTGTGTGTGTGTGTGTGTGTGTGTGTGTGTGTGTGTGTGTGTGTGTGTGAGGACCTGGTCAGGAACTATGAATCAGGAACTGAGAGCACTCCTGGAAGGCTTCACTCTCACTCTGTCAAGAGAAAACATTCCACATGGTGGCTAATTTCTCTAATTATCTTCATGTGAAATGGCTGCCAGATGACAACAACAGGAAATCAACACTTTCACGACAGTATTATCACTTCGAAGTATACAGTTTCACAACCTCAGTAGTAACCGAATGAGATCGGAACTTAAACATAAGTGCATTAAGTGTGTCTACATGCAATCTACTCAGTGTTGCTACATCATTCTTTCATACTGTGTGTGATTTTAGTGCTGATGAGTTTCAAACATATGACACAAATGAAACAAATGCAACCTTAAACTCTCGAGAAACACGGAGCACCTGTACCTTCTTGAAGGTATTTAAGGTGTGTAAAAGTCCAAAAAGATTAAAAATTTTCCTTTAACATTTATCAGAAGATCCAGCAAAGGTTTGCTGCAAAAACAAATTAATGCCTGTGCTGAAAATAACTCACTCCAAAAACACTCAGCAAGATGACAGGTGTTTTTCCCAACCAAATATGCCAAAATACATTTACTGCAGGGTCGCGACCCTCTGAGGGTCAGGGTCAGAGCAATGTTTTTCAAATGTGCCTGTCTGAACTGGAGCAAGGGCTTGGATTGGGCATTCTCAGTTGCAGGCCCTGTCTGCTAAGCAGCTGTTTGGGATCAGATGCGAGCCCCGTGTGTCCATGTGAGGCTCAGCAAACCCCACCAATTAGTCCCAGTAGAACCGAGACCGCTGGTGCATTCCAGCAACTTGATCTCATGTGATTTCATCACCAGCAGGGGTAGACGAACGTCAGAGGGGTCTCATCTGGAAAAATATAATTGTTTATCCGCCTTAGCATTTGCCTTAACATTTGAGCTTATATAATGTGCTGTTGAAAGTGACTTTCCCAACTGCAGATGTAATGGCCAGACTTGAATAGACCCTAAAAGGACTCACTGTACTGCATTAGATAATGTAATAACTGGACCCATATACAAAGTAAAACTACTGTTTTACCATTAAAATAAATTAAATAACTTCGGTAACTTAGGCCCTTGTTTAATAAAATGAGCTTTGGACAGATGTCTAGAACTTCTGTATTTGATGATGGAGTTTACTCAGTATCTCTTAATGGAAAATGTGAGGTAGCCATGAATTTACCTTGAGGTAAGATTATTTTGTGAAACTATTTCCAATTTTAAGAATAAAATACGCTTTACGCTTTATCTAAACTTTCAAAGATTTGTATTTTATCTAGTAAGCCTTACAGAGGTTCCAATCACAATAATCTAGCTATCTTTTTAGCTAGCCTTCTGAGCTTTCAAGATCACAAATGCCATCATCATTTTTTATTAAAGAAACAAGCATTTAATACTTTTAGTATAGTTTTTATTTGTCATTCAAACATTTCATTCTTCTAACTTTGTAAAACCTCAGTTCCATGGTTCTGCCAACAAAACTTTAAACCAACCCAATACAGCTATTTTTGTCAGCAGCTGTGACTCCAAGAAAAATCTAAATACCTCAACTCAAATCAGCAACTCCTGTAAAACTATCTGTAGTTCCACGAAAAACTACTCACATCAGCATTTGGGAAGTAAGTTGCACTTTTTGCACTTCGTAGCAGCATGCATGGAGCAAACAGAACATAGAAGATGTATAGCTGCAAACATTTGGAGCAGGTGGTGCCTCGACCCCACTTCACTTCCCCTCTTCTCTCTTTTTCACTTGTCCTCCCATTTAATAATCCTTATAACTTCCAACTTGGTTAACCATAATCAGGCAAAATATATAATCATAAATATACAATTTCTTTAATTTTCTACAATGCCACTATAATTGAGTTACTGTAAACTATTCTATGATCAATATCCAGATTTTTTTTTTATACAAAGAATGAAATTTTCTGTTATGATTTAAGCTGAATGTCTACTTTATGCAAGATGATTTGATCAACAGCAGAACAGAAGGATAGTAGAGAAGAATGAGAAGAGGAAAGAAAAGGACAAGTAAGGGATAGGAACAGAGGAAAGTAGAAGAGGAGAGGAGTGGAAAGAGAGGAGAAGAAATGGGAATCTGAAAGCACTTGAATGCCGAGCGCAGCTGCAGAATGGCATTTCTTTGGGATCTGTCAGCTCAACCCTGATTGGCCTGACATTGCTAATCCCTCCAGATGTTCAGCATTAACTGATGAGTGCGTGACTGTGTCGTGCGGGAGAAAACGGGGAGGGGGTCTGAGGCTGCTGTGGCCGGCAGGTCCAGGGTAAACAGGGCCTCTCAGGGACCACTGTCCGTGGGATTTGGGGAGATTTGGAGGACAGGATGATCCGGCATCCGGGAATTAGGTGGCACAGATCACAGATTGTGTCAACAATTTGGGACCGAGGCTGCACATGTGACTTCCCGTGCCCCCACCACCATCTACATTTTAGAGATGTTTGTTTGCTCATGTAAAGAAATGTCAGGCTCTGGTTACTCTTACAGCAGGCAACTAGGGAAAGCATGTGCTGAAAAAAGCAAACTCAACACAGTTCATACATTTATCCAGCACTTCAAGTCCACAACAACTACATGAAAGAGAACTAGAAATAGCGTGGTGAAAACTTTGGTCCTGATTTTCCACATGTATTACCTTGGGGATAGTTGAGACTAAATATTTGTACTTATTTATCTTGATATTTTCACAACTGGGGATGGCCCTGGGGCAAAAATGAGCTGTGAGTCACTATTGGCACCTCAGATAACCTCTTTCTGTGCATTGTATCATATCATTTATAAGTAAACAAACAGATTTATATAGGCATATGCACCATGCAAGCGCATTATAAAGCTAATTTTTGGTGCCGGGCACCAAAATTGATCACAAGCCATTTGTACAGTCAACCTGGGGTTTTTGGGGATGAAGCCCCAAAGCCTTTTTCCCTGTTGGCGATCCAGCCTTACAATCAGGGCTGCCAACGGTTTTAAGTCTGAAGCTAAGATGAAAAGCGAACATTTTCTAAAATGCGTGCTACAATGGACTGGCATTTGATAATTGATAATAATAATCGTTGATAATGTTACATTCTTTTGGTGAGCCTGTTGTGTCTGTGCCTTCAGGAACAACATTTTTTTGGAGAAAATGCTTACACTTATACTACATATATGCAGTACATAATATATTCATAGCAAAAATCTCCATTAAGGCAATATCACTTTTATATGGAACTGAAATTACATAAAACTAAAATTACATCAGATCTAAAAATATCACATATGACATTAACCAGTTAATTAAATTAGTTTAAATGCATTTGAACATCCATACTGTAAAACTAAGAGCATTTTCTGATCATCACACATATCCAAAAATTAAACTTTGATATACCATACGTGCATGCATTATTGGCACCTGAATTAAATGGGAGAGAAACTTTTTTTGGTGTACATTGTGCACAAGCAGCTTTCATTGGGATGAATGGAATTGGGTCATGTTTGAACACCTCACCCATACTTTAGATACAATACATCCATCGTTTTCGTATGTAGTTCGCTTGTGCCATTGCCATCAACTTCAATTATTCATGTAGCCTAAAAACTTGAAGTAGACAGAGAAACTTTATAAGGCTGTTATCAACTTCATATTGATTTTTCAATCATCATGTGTTACATTAGTTAGGGACCACATGTGTATTGAAACAATCATTTTTAGTGGGATAACTATTCAAATTATGGATATTCTTAAACATGCACTGTAATTTGCCTGACACTGATATTTACATACAGTACATAGCCTATAGTACTGCTGGAAAGTTTGTGAACCCTTTTTAGAATTTTCTGTATTTCTGCATAAATGTGACCTAAAATGTGATCAGATCTTCATTCAAGTCCTATAACTAGATAAAGAGGACCCAGTTAAACAAATAATATAGAAATATATACTTTATTTATTTAACTATCCAACATTAAACGTCTTTGTTAGAAAAAGCATGTGAATCTCTAGGATTATCAGTTCATTTAAAGGGGTAGTTGAAGTGAGATGTTTCAATCAATGGGATGACAATCAGGTGGGAGTTTAGCAGTCCCTGCCCTATTAAAACAACATAAACTTGGGTCTTTACTATCAAAGTTCGGTCTTCACCACACAGGTTTGTGGAAGTGTCCCATGCCTCGATCAAAGGAGATTTCTGTGGCGCTCAGACAAAAAGTTGTTGATCGTCACCAGGCTGGAAAGAGTTACAAAACCATTTCTAAAGAGTTGGGCCTTCGCCAATCCACTGTCAGGCAGATAATGTACACATGGAGGAAATTCACCACCATTGTTACTCTCCCCAGGAGTGGTCGTCCAACAAAAATCACTCCAAGAGCAAGGCATGTGATACTCCAGGAGGCCACAAAGAACACCAGGGTAACATCTAAGGGTCTACAGGCCTCTCTTGCATTGGCTAATGTCAATGTTCATAAGTCCATCATCAGGCAAACACTGAACAAGAATGGTGTGTATGGCAGGATAGCAAGGAGGTGCACTACTCTCCAAGACGATCATTGCTGCCTATCTAAAGTTTGCTAAAGGCCATGTGGAAGAACCAGAAGGCTATTGGAAGGATATTCTGTGGACGGATGAGTTGGCAAAAACCAAAAACTGCATTCCAGCATAAGAACCTCATCCTAACTGTGAAGCACGGAGGTGGCAGTATCATGGTTTGGGGCTGCTTTCCTGCTTTGGGACCAGGGTGGCTTACTATTGTGGATGGAACTATTCATTCTGGATCATGCCAGAAAATTCTACAGGACAATGTCAGGGTATCTGTTCATAAATTGAAGCTCAACAAAAGGTGGGTCATGCAGCAAGACAATGACCCTAAACACACAAGTCAGTCTACCAAAGAATGGTTCAAGCAGAAAAGAATGTAATGTTTTAGAGTCAAAGTCCAGGCCTTAATCCAATAGAAATGTTGTGAAAAGACCTGAAGAGAGCAGTTCAAGCAAGGAAGCCCACCAACATCACTGAGTTGAAGCAGTTTTGTAAGGACGAATGGACCAAAATTCTCCAAGCCAGTGTGTGGGATCAACACTTAAAGAAAATGTTTGGTTGAAGTTATTGCTGTTCTGGGCGGTCACACCATTTGTTTAACTGGGTCCTAAGTCCTGTACTTTTAGGACTTAGATGAAGATTTGATCACATTTGAGATCACTTTTACTATATGCAAAAATACAGAAAATTCTAAAGGGCTCACAAACTTTCTAGAAGCACTGTAGCAGCAGAATACATGCCTAGAAAGTTTTACAGCACATGGTATGAGACAGCAGCATCTAACACAGTGTAAAGATAGTTACTGTACATATTCTACAAATGTATCCATAAAAAAACATTCAGTCAAGATGTGCATAGAGGCAGCATGACATACTATGGATTAGCTGTGAGATTAAACTGTCCTGTCTTCATGTTAGATTCAGGGTGAAATATGGAGGTCAACAGAAAGTGGTCATGGTCATTGTTGGAGACGTACCCTTTAGACCCCTGCTTGTTTTAAGCAACAGACTTCATATGGCTGCCGTGACAGGCCTGCCTGCCTTTCTCCCTCCAAAATAGACGAGCAGAATGGAAGCAGCTGCACTCGGGCCCCTCTGGGATCCATGCCGAAATGAAACTATCAAATGCCTCCGGACCGAGGACAGATTTCTTAATGTGTGAAAGCTGCGCTGTGTTCACAGACATGTTTTGTCTGCACTTTTGGACTTGTTAATACAAAGTATTTTTTCCCTTTTTCTACATATTGGTGTGGGATTATTAAGCAATGGGGAGCCGGAGGGGATGTGTTGGTCATTCTGTTGGGAAATCAACTGGTTAAAATAACTCTTCAAGTCCTTGGCAAAGCTAATGGGGGTTGATGGAGGGGAAGGTTGGATGGTGAGAGAGGGTGATGAGGTGGGTATGCTGTGTGTGTGTGTGTGTGTGTGGGGGGGGGCTTTTCCCAAAGAGCTGGCTGGCTTCCGGCCCCGTCTGAAACCCCGCCACAATTACTCTATTAGCATGCTCAGCTGTGCCTCTGTTTTTCTTTATTCAAGCAACTTATCACAACCGACAAGGCACATGAGGCCATCAGAAAAGGAGCCTGTCAGAGCCCCATTGTGTCCTCAGCCCTCAACCTCCCTGCCTTCACCCAGCCATTGACTCTCAGCTGTTGACGGGAGCCAGAGAAAAGCCAGAGGCATCATGGGAGCTGCAAGTGCACTTGTGGCACTCATTGTGATTGACAAAACTCTGGCAAAGAGAATAAATCAGGGTTGAAGAATGAAAACTAAAATTCTGATAAAAGTCAGCTTTTAAGGAAGGAAGAAAATGATATTTTATTTTAAAAATACTGTAGTATAGTAGCAACTTTACAAAGGCCAAGGGGTAAATAAAAACAAAAAACAACTTAAAATTAAATTAGAAAATCCCCACTTTGGGGTTTGAGCATTTTTTTTTTTTTCCAATGCCAGCAATATATGGATGTGGATAAAATGGGGACATGGACATTTTTTGAGTAATGGACTACTGATTGATTAGATTTTTTTCACTTATTTATTTGCATCTAAGTTTACCAGATCACAGTGACACTCTGGAGTTTAAAGAAAATATTTAGGAATTTTCGGTTGTGGATGGCTCATAGCACATATCACAGGGTTCAAATCCCAGATCTCTTTATAATCACTGTCTAGATGCCCTTGAACAAAGAACTGCTCCCAAAAGTGCTCTGAAGCTTCTAGGTGTACAAGGTCAGAGGTTGTACTAGGCATCTTCTGGCTGCAATTCTGTGTCAACAATACTATTAACAATAATTTTTAAGATAATGAGATCATAACAAATATCATATCTTCTCCCTGAAAATGGATGTGTGAACATGACAATGAAGATGTGGATTAGTGTCACATCTTTAGATTATTGCAAGATTATTGCTCTTGGCATGCAAAATATCATCCTGCATTGGTACAGTTATTTCTCAGACTGTTGTCATTTCTGGTATGTTATAAAACATAGTCAAATTAGATGTCTGCTCCAAATTAAACTCTCTAAACCATCAAGTCACTGGACAGCGTCATCAATCTGACAGTAGAAAAAATTCATATTTTGCAAACATCTTCCTTTGGAAAAGGAAACATTTTTCTGTGCTATTTGAAACTTGACTGATTGTGGACTGAAAACAGCCTCAAATTTGGGAAACATGCTGAACATGGTTTACATGGCAACCATTGTTGGTGGTGTACGGTAGTTTACACAGAAATATTTTTCCACGGGTGTCTTGTCTTTCAGGTGTTCCTCAGTGGCATCCAAACAATTCACTGTGATGAATTATATTTGTCCCCCACTGAATCAGAAAGAAGCTGTCATGTTCTTCATTGTTTAAGCTTATGCACATTCTACAGCTGGCTCAGGTCCATTCATTACTTCAAATAAAGTTATTATTCTTATTCATCACTTTGCTTTCCAAAATCTTGTGATAAAGACACTCATGTTTTACATCTTGGCTATTTTACCCTGCAACATGCAATAGTGACAATACTATGTAATGATGCTATTGATGGTGATATAAATGGCATGTGATGTTACTGAGAACACAGTTAGAAAACTTTTGTGAAATTATGCAGTTTTTTTGCCTGGAAAATGGTATAGGCAACTGGAAGACCTTAATTATAGTTGAGGGACAGATTGTGGCAGCTCAAAGAATTTCAGGTTTGGCAAGTAAAGAAATTTGCTTAAAGGTACCTTGTGGACTTTTTGACCACTAGCAGCACTAAAATGGAATGTTTTTACAAGTGGGTCCCTTTCCCTGACCCACATGCACGTTAATGCGAGTAACACGATGCACATTTCTGCCAATGGTTTAACACTGATCTATAGGTGGCGGTAACATGCCAAGAAAAGCAGCATGAACCAGCAAAGGCAGGGAAAAGAAGACTGCTAGCAAGAAAACATGAATGTCAACAATGCAGGTTTCACACTTAAAAAATCAATAATGCAAATATTCAGGTGAAAACTGCATCTTAAAATTGGCATTTGTAGCCCAAGCACTCTTTTGGTAAACCATTTAATTTGTCTCTAATCAGCAGCTCCTTTGTGTTTCCTTCCTATTTTTCTCCTCACCTTTTTTCTTCATTTTTTGTAACCAGAATATGGGGCCGCAGAACTATTTACAAATGTGAGTGTAGAGTTGTGTAACTGTATCTCAATCCATGTACAATGTTCAATACACTTGCAAATCTGAATATAGATTTGGATATTTTCTTTACACATTTACAAATTTGATTACGCATACACAGATTCTGAATGCACATTTGCAGATTCCTGTACACATTCACAAACCTCTTTACACATTTAGAGATTCTTTTACACATTTACAAATCTGATTACACACACACGGATTTAGATACAGTTATACAACTCTCCACTCACATTTGTAAATAGTTCTGCTAAAATAATGGCCCCATACCAGAAAATTTTCTGAACTGCGCTTGTCAGTAGGAACCTTGTTTACTTTAAACCACTATGACCAGAGTCTCCCCGCAACAGAAAACAACAACCTTTTCATGTGTGGGCACAAAAAATTTGTTTCACAAAAAAGTTCAGGATTGTTACCAAAAAATATCAGACAGAAAGGTTGTATATCAAAGCAATATAAGAATTATAAAGTCAAAAGGAAGAATAACCAACTATCTACCTTGTTATTACAGTTGGTAACTGTAGTAGTAGTAGTAACCTAATCACAGACTGTTATCTGAACCTTTGGCATTGGAACATTTTTTGTGTAGTTTCTTTTAGATTATTGTAGATGTTGTAAGTGTTCTCTGTTCTATGCTGTGTTTTTGTTGTGTGCCTTCTGTGTCCTGACAGCGTTAATATATGTGTGGGTGTAGCTTGCGTTGCTTATGTATATGTGCATTATGGCTAAGCTATTTAGCAATAAGTCACAATACAGTGTAAATGTGTCTGTGTGTGCTGAGAGAGCGTAAGCAATACAGTACACATTTGTATGCCTGTCTGTGTGTATCTTTTATTCTTTTAGAGTTTGTGTGTTCAGCTTTGTGTATTCAACTTTGTATTTCCATGGCGGTAAGAGCAGATAAAAGTATCTGATGAGACATGTTGGAGAGAATCTTTTTTGTTGTTGTTGTTGTTGTTGTTATGGAGAGGAGTGTACTCCTTGTGTGTTTTCTCTGTAAAATGAGTTTGACTCTGCACAGTAGGAAATGCTTCTGACAACTGCAGAGCCTGGAGCAAGAAACAGAACACCACACAGCTCCACAGAGGCAATCCACGATAGGCTTCTTTATTTAGAAGTAATAATGGGATGAGTGGCAGGACGTGACTTGTAAATGTTCAGAGCAGAGAGAGAAGAGGCAGGCAGATAACTACAGGCTTTAGTTGGGATCAAACATCACAGTTCAGAGAAGAAAGAAGCAGATTGTGCACTGTTACACTTTGTAATTCTGTTATGAAAAGTGCTGCACAAGTATAATCGTTATTATTATAGTTATCACTCGTACGGCAGTAATTTTGTTAACTACACTTCCTTGGGAAGTAAATTGGATATACATGCAAGTGCAAATAATTGCACTTGCATGTATAAATGTAATATGTCTTCCTTAATCAGTTGAGTTATGTGCATTTAAAATAATAATCATTCAGTAAGAAGCCAATGATTAACACTGTAGACACTGTTGGCCCTTTTCCAGTGTAGAAACCTTTCTAGGAACCCAGGAAACGTTTTAGGAACTCAGGAACTTAATGTGCATTTTTGACCAGAGAGACCTAGTTCCAGTTTTGGTTCCTGTGCCAACCAGTGTGGAGTCTGCAGTCATGTATTTCACTCAATTCTCAAACACTACCCTCAAAACTGATAACTCTTATGTACAGCATTCATCAGACTGTAAGAAGGCTCATGGTGTCAGTAGTATCAATATTAGGACTTGGGTTGGGATTTTGTTTGTAGTGTTACTGATGTTTAAATAAAGTGGGCTAAAATGAAAGTGACTTGGAAAACAAAGCCTATTCATTTGTTAATGTACTTAAGCAGAAAAATAACATAATAGCAGATTGACACTACCCTGCAGATGGGCATCCTTCTGTTGTTTTCCAACTCTATTTCCATTTCCTTTCAAACACCCATTCAAACATCACATGCAAAATTTGCATCTCAAACCAAGCTGTCACGTCTTAATCATTTATTGGTCCAATTTGCAGTTCTTTAAAAGTGTAGTAAAAGCAAACAGAAACATGCAAAAGAGACTTTTATTTCATGATTTGGTCCATATGCCTTGTTCACTAGGCTCCTTTAGTTACTGGAACTACAGTGTTTGGACAAATATCAACACAAATAACTGTATGTAACTACACCCATGACCTTAGCCTAAACCCTAAATCCTTTTTTGAAACCTAATCCAACCTAACCCTACCCTGACAATGTAACATTGACCCCAAAGATGAACCCTAGAAAATGTATATCTATAGACTACTGGTCACTTTATTGGGAATGCCCCATGAAACTAAATAGAAGGTTTTAGTGACACATTATTGTCAAATCAGAAAGTTTTGTATTAGTGTGAGGAGCCTAATTTCCTAACGCTTTTTCTCAAACCTGTCATTTAATAACTCAAAGTATGACTTCATCAGTTTCCAAAGCATGATAGCAAATTAGTATCCACACAGAAAGTATAGTACTTCCCTCACAACAGAACACAAGATTTTACAAGACAAATGTAGTGTTAATCCCTGCCTTGCAAGCAATAGCTGTTCTTAACCTTATATGTGCATGCACTCAAGACACTTCAAAACAGTATCAGCGTGTGGTTTTTGTTGCAGCCTCTCAATGACTTTGATGCTCAATTTAACTCTTACATCATTAGCTGGAGCCAGACAAAGTTTAAAAGTTGAAATGGAAATTGAGCAATCTCGACATACACCGTATTTCATTAATGTGACAAGCTGATAAAGTGCCAGCGGGCATGCACTTGGCTGACAAGCAACACTCGTTACATTCCAACTGCATTAATTAACCCTGCCCGCAACAGAGGCCGATCGCAGTGCACAACAGTGGAGCCAGTCGCTGCAGAAAAGCCACAATGTGGCATGTGAAGCACTATCAACACCTCCCTAAGTACAACCTCTAGCTAAGAAATAAATAACATGGCTGTCTTTCCTCATGGCATGGCCAAACATTCTGGTTTTGGACGGGGTTCAATAAGGCTTTGATTCTGGAGTGAAAAAAAAAACCTTGGGGAAGTGAAACAAAATCACCATTTACAGCCTCTGACAGCCGGCAGCTCTTTTTTTTTTTTTTTTCATGTTTTCGCTCCCCACGCCAGTAAAAAGCTCTCGTTGGGAGACTGTCATCTTGATCCTCAAAGCACTGTGAGTGTCCGGGCCCGTCAAACTGGCTCCCACCGATGACATGTGTTACCTCGGAGCAATGTCACAAGTTTAGCAGAGGAAGGGAAGTGGAGGCCTGAGTAGAGATACCTGCGGAGATACCAATTATGCAAGCGTTAAGTGCGTGCAGTTAGTTAGTTTATTTACTTCAATATAACAACTTAAATAATATAAATTTAACTTAAGGGATCAAATGAAAGCATTGGGTACAAACTGTATTTTATATACAATAAAATTTTGTATCCAGAATTACTAAAAAACATGTTCATGTTCCCTAGTTTTCTGACAAGTATGCAACATAAAACTTTCTTGTCTGTGCCCATAAATAGTCAGCTAAGATTATTTGAGTTATGCTCAAACATTGCATGAATCTAACTTACCCATGCTTGTGTTAACTGCTTCCCTTTTTGCTGTAAATGCAGAAATACCCTCCCATAACCCTTAAATACATGGGTGTGTAACATTCTTACATACCTCACGTCTTTAGCGACTCAACACTTATATAATGCAGATTAAGCCATATATTAAAATCATATTGCTTGTAAACTTTTCGGAATGTATTATTAACACAAACACACAAAAAATATATTTTTGCCATTCATGAAATTTTTACAATCATTTAAAGATGTCAGAAAAATGTGTTTTTCCCTCTGAAATTCATTCATATAGCGTATCTGTTATGTTTCATGTTTACACTGTACTATCTTACGCTACTGTAACTTCTCACAGACTGGACCTAAATAAGTCAGCACAGTCATTTGCTTGTGGTCATTCCAACATGGTTGTGCGCACTGCATGTACCGCTCCACCGTTTTGCTGTCAAGTGTGGATAGACGGAAGCTCTGTTTCTGGGAAAACCCAAGACTTTTAGCACATCCGTCAGCGTTTGGAAGTCGTGGCACCTCTTTTCTTTTCTCCAGCCATGGCAACAACAGTTAAAGGCCAAGGTTTTCCAAGAAAGTGCGACTCTTGTGTCATCCCTGTGGCTTTCCAAGTTTTTGGCCAGGAAAACTACTTGCGCGTTTATAGAAGTAAGGTCGAGGCAATTGAGGTAACTATATAAGGTTCCTTCATCAGTCCTTCTCTTGCGACCGCTACTTGGACGGTATCTTGACCCTTGTCCCATTCAAAGCTCATGTCATCTGAGCTACCTTTGTCATTCTCCTGGTCCAATTCTGCTTTTAAATCTGATTCATAAATGGCACAAAACCAAATTCACCACTCACCAGGTGCTGCACCACCATGCTACTGTGACATTGAGCTAGTATGAACAAACTTTTTCATCATTGTCTGTATTTATTCACAGTAACAGTGAGATAACAGTTCCATCATGAGGCCAAACAGGAAAACACATTACCCGCTATCACTTGCATCCAGCATACTGTGAATAAAAAATGTAGTCAGTGCCTAAGTGAATGACCTAATGGGATGTCTCATGCTTTCTTTTTTATTACATTTTCTTTCTACATGCCCAAATATCACACCAGAGGTGCACGGCAGCAGCCCAAGTGATCTTCTGGTCAGTCCACCTGGCAATCTGATCGCCCCAAGGGCCCCTCTGATGTGCCCCCTTTTTATTCTTGCCCTTAGAAAGTCTGTGCACACGACTGCTTAGGCATTCTACATACTGTATATAGAATCCATATAGTCATCATTACCTTTATTTAGGACTAATATGAGTGTGAACTTCAGAATCACATGTCCACACTGAACACTGAGTGACCACGAAAACTCAAGGGAAAACAGGGACAAGGGTAAAGGTTTGTCAGCTTAGGAAACTTGGCCGTCGGTGAACTGTTTGACAGCTAGTCAGATTTCTGGACTTGTTGTTTTTCCTAAGTGATTCTGTAAATTGATGAGGAGTTGAATGTTAGCGATTATAACCTCTCAAAATGTTATAAAACGTAAATGAACTGCCTTCCCCAGTTGTAAGTTGATCAAAGGTAAACATATGCACCCATCTACCAGGGTGACATCCTTAACTTCAGCGTGAAAATGCTGCATGTTTCTAGTCATCTCCCCTCTGTGCTTTTGGTGGGATAGCATATTTATATTGAATTAAGTGTGCAAAGCATTATCTGCACATTTTAAAACATTTTGCTCATCCTTATGATCAGGTTGGTTTTCCCTGGTTTTAGATTGTAGATTCAAGGGTAGAACAACCCATCAGCCATATTGCCCACAGTTTGCATAAGCAATAAGAGACAGACAATTGTTAGAGCTACGATTTAAAGTAATTACTAAAGTCAATACTCACATCACTCCGCAAAACTGCATTCAACATAAGTCTATGTGCATTAAAGGAGCAGAGTAAACGGTGTAGTTTAGAAAAAGTGTGATTAAACTGCTACATCCGTACATTTGGTTCATGATGAAGAGTGAAAAGAGCAGGTCAACAGCTCCGGTAACTAAGTGCTGTTGACAGTTCAGTGAGACACTGAGGAACAGCTTTCACCAGGCAATCGTCAGTGTCCCAATACTGTCACACTGCTGTTGACCTCAGTGACAACAAGTAATACACACACTCACTACGCAAACACACATGGATCCTATAAACTGTACACACACAGACCTCCATGCACACATACACACACAAACTCACTGACAAAAGTATTAGTTATGCTGTATTAGTTATCAGTGGTGATTGGTAAGTAGTGATATTGTCATTGTTATAGTTATATTGTAATTAGCTGTCTGACATTTCAAAGGTTATGTTTAAATTGTTTATTATGTTACCTTTTTGCATATACTGACTACTGTATGGCCCTGTTGTCTCTAGGATTCTGTTCCAATAGCCACTTTGATTTTGGATCCTGTTCTTGTCTGGCAAAATACCCAGATTTGCTAAGTTCTGATTAACTAATTAATCTCTTATTGAACTTTTTATCTCTTCCCCCTCTATTTATTAGCAAAGATCAATTTCCACAACTTGTAGGTAATATACACAGGCTTCTAATTTTTAGCCGTTGCTGACAGTTGCTTTCGCAGGTTTAAATGACAAATTTCAACACCTGTAGTTAGTTAACTGCTGATCTAATTCTGTAAGAATTCTTGCTTAAAGGTCAAAATAACACTTTTGGCTGTTGTCTGGCTAATGTGTTCCCTGCAAACCCTGTCTGTGCGTGGCCAACTGTTGTTTGTGAGGGAAAAATGCCATAACTCTGTGCACTGTATGACCGTGAGTATATTTACAGTTCAACACCACCAACAGAGTGATGATTCCTCTCAACTGAAATGATCTATATAGCTGATTGTGTCACTTCAATTTCAGGAGTCAAAATCCCCTCATTAAACTTTAATGCATATCATAGGAATATTTTAAGCTTTTCAGTTTTATAGCTCTGAATCAGGACCTCCAGCATTAGGCTACACCTGTCATTTCATATTGGCTGCTCCCTATCTCATTTTCAGGTTGGATCTACAGGTTGTGAACATAAGCTGATTACAGATCTGAACTGAATTTCTGAGTTTTAGTCATTTGTATCTTTGGTTACTTGCAAATGTTGAAAACTGAACCTAATTAGATTCGATAAGGTATTCAAAAGGATTCAGATTCAATAAGTGGATTCGATGCTGGATTTAGATTTGGTAAAATGCTCTCAAACCCCAAGGCTAGTGCTCACTGAAGTGGCCAAACATGGTGCTTTTGAAAAAGCTCTCCATAGTGGATAACTCTGACAATGCAAATCTGATGTTGTAGAATGAGGAGTGTGCTGTCGCTGCTTCACCAGCCAACAAGGTGCTCAAGTAGCAAAGAACCAAATGTGAAAACACTGCAACACTAACTGACTAACTGGAAGAACCTTCGTCAGGGTGAGTTACGATGCTGTAGTATGAACAGAAAAAAATACTACTTTTCCAAAGCGATGAAGTCTGGACTGTCTGTTTCACTCCTCACCAGATGGTGCCTGTAATGCACAATTTTGTACTTCTCCAATCGAAGAGGGGAAGACGATATTTAACTGTGTTCCAAATTTTGACATTTCAGTTTGAAGAAACTGTATTCTGTGTTTTCAGATTTAGCTGTCTCAGTGTGGACGCATCCCTTTTCATTTGTGCACTATAATGCCTCAAATCAAATTTAACAATATTCCAGTTGAGATATAATTCCAAGGTAAACACTATTTGTCAGACACTTCCAGTTGGTGAAGTCGTTACTGCTTCCCTCTGAGTGTAATATTTCCTATATTCACATGTAGTCTCTCCATCTGGGAACTTCTCATTATTCTTCAGTGGTGGTGAATGAAAACAGCTACACGCGGTGCAGCCTGCCACACACAGCAAGAGTGCCCAGCCAGTTTATTGGGAAAGGTGCTCTATTGAATTAACCAGCCGCTTTTGTTCCTAAACCAATATTGCAAGACTATAAAGGGGTCAAGGGACGGCAGGCACACACAAAAGCCTGCTGTGGAGGTAGAAGGGCCTGCAGGCAGCTCTCCGTGAAAGTACAGAGTTTGGTTTAGGTCAAAAGAAAACTCCTGATCTGGAAATAACAGAACATTCCAGAAGAACACAGCTGTCCCACCCAGCCTCCCAGCTGCTCTCACTCTGTCTGTCTCTTGACTGTCTGTCTTTCTCTCTCTCTTGCTTGAAATGTTTGTTTTACATGACACTGCTTCTGTCTGTCTCTCTGTCCATATACCCCAACCTACTGTATCTACTTTGATTTGATTGACAGGAGTTTATGAAGGCCCTTAGCAATACCTTAGCTTACAGTAGTCAAAATTTTAAAGGAAGGAAAGTTCAGTGACTATATTAATTGAGTGTAACGTTTAATGAGGTTATCAAGGAATCGTTTGACATTTTGGGAAATGAGTTATGCCGTATGCAGATAATCACAGAAAAACAGCTTTTGCGTGCGCTTCCTTCTTTATTGTGTATGTGGTGTGTTGCGAAGATGATCTAACTACTGATAACAATGTTCATATTGTAGCCTGTAGATCTTTGAAAAAGTAATTTTGCCTGGTAGCCTAATCAGAAAAGGTCAAAACTGAAACTTGCAAATAGTTACTAATGTTAATTTATTTGCTATTTGCCAATAAGTTAGCTTAGCCGACATCTTGTTGACCCATCCATCCACCACAACCTCTTCCCTATACAAACTTTGTCGCTGTATAATAACATCACCTGACTTCCTCTTTTACGATCATCGCAATTATTACACCTGCTGGAGGGCTTTGTCACTTGAAGTTTAACATCTCTACCTTTTTGAGGGACTTTCTGCAACGACCAATTTTGTGGTTCATCTTAGAAGGAAGAAAGGCAATTAACTTAGCATAAAGATTGGAATGATGGGGAAACAGCTATCCTGGCTCTCTCCAAAGTTAAAAAAATAAGAATTTTAAATAATATGTTTTAACTTAAACTAAAAAAAAAAACAGCAGAAAATGAACAGATTGCATATTTGAATCTATTCAGGAGTTTACGTTGAATCTCGATGACTTGCTGTCAGTTAGCAAGCTTGTCAGTTCAGATGGCTATTGTGTGTGCCTTGCATGTCCCCAGCTGGCTAGCTTGTTAGCAATTAGCTCGCCAACTACAGTAGTTCACAACCAGCCTGCGAGTAGCAGCTATGTCACAGAGTTTCTAGCAGTATACCTCTTTTGCGAGGATGTGCAAATGAACTTCGCTGTGCCACTTTCTGGTGTGACCACACAAGTCTATACCAATGTAATATCCTATAACAGGTATTCTGAAATGGGTCATTCTGCATAATGAATACTTTTAAATATGATACTAAAGTTGCCTATATTTTGCTGATAATACCTTTTTACTTTGAGTAAAGTTTGTTTTTTACTTAAAGCTGCACTATTCAATATATTTATATTAACAATAGGTCAAATGGATGCGTGTAATGTGAAAGGGATTGCACGTAGAAAAAATATCACTCAACTCTGCAGTTCCCTTCAGCTCTATAGAGCATTTTAGCATAATTCAATTACATGTAATAAATCTTTACTTATGTAAGATTTGTATACATATTTATTTCCACCTCTAATATTTGTTATGAAGTCTATCTAAGTGTCAAAAGTAAAAATCAAGTCTTTAATTTACAAAAAATCTGTATTTTTTTCCTAAAAGGTACAAATCAAACTTAAAGGAAATAATTAAAACAATAATAAAATGAAATATTGAATATATAAAAAATAAAATATTGCGGAGCACCTAGATAACAACAATCAAACTTTTCGGATATATAATAAAACTGTAGTATAGATTTATTTTGTTCTTTCTTTTGTAGTGAATATTGAATATCATCCCAGCTAAAAGAAACAGGAACAGAATGGCTACTAGCCTTGGGGATCTATACTGCACACAATTTAATAGTTAGTTTCCAAAACATCATCACATATCAGTTCTGAGAAAGACACTGCCTCAAGTTCACCCTTCATGGAAAAGGATCATTTTGTCATTTGATACTCCTTTTTTACTACAAGAATATTGTCAGATTATTTCTTTTACAGCTTTTTTGGAAGAGGGGGTGTTAAGTCCTGCAGTTAATGGATATCCTTTTTTGACTGGGACACCTTTGCTTTGATGTTTTCTCATCCTTTAATTATAGAAAAGGATTACTTCATCTTTTGGGGGAGCATCTCTGAGTGTTTTCCTGTAGGTGGCATTTTGGACATGAACTCGATAGCACTCAGGGTAACACTCCACAGGCCTGGACATGCTTTGGCATGTATATGTGTCCCATGAACTTTCTATGTGCATTATGAAAGAGCCAAGTGATGAGATCCAAACAAAGTGAAGGATTTTCACTTCACTTACAGCTTTTGATAAAACCCAAATGTGTGTTGTGATATCACATGATTGGTATTTGTGTGTCTGTCCTTCCCGTTGCATAATCACTGAATTCTTATCAACACTATGGAGGCGTCTCTCTCGCCCGAACCACAGTGTGTAAATTCTCCAGCCGTACACTGTGAACAAAAGGATGTTAATTAATGATTTGATCTCAGTGATGGTCCCACATCACACGGCTGAAGATAAGTTTGGAGACGGAAGGCTCTGGGGCACAACATGTGGGTTTCCCCCTTGTTTAGTGCTGTCAGAAGGGGAAAAGCATCAAAGCATCAGAGCCAGGCTGTTATCTCGACCTCACTGAGGAGCTGTCATAGATAAAGGAGGAAATGGTTAAAGTGGTCTAAGGCAACTGTGTTTCTCCTCGAAATCCACCACACACAGTTAAAATACAGGTGCACGCGTACGTTGGTATGCGCGTGTAAAAACACACTCACACACACTTCCCCTGCTCTTTCTGATCATCTATCTTTAGAACATGGGGGTCAACACAGTGATAGTGAACAATATGCTGATTTGCTGCTCAGTTTCTTGTGCGTACAAAGATCTGCAGCCTGATTTCCTTTTGCTCACAAGAAAGGAGCCACCTGCTTCCGCCCTCATGATCTGCTGAGAAGAGATGGATACGGTGGATGTGTATCATCTTCCAGGGCATCATAGACAATAACAATACCTGCAAGATTTTGAAAGCCACGAACTCCTAAAGGGAAAATTTTGAGTGGAAAACGTAATAAGGGTATAATATAGTCAGGTGCCAATTTCATATGTGCCAAGTTGTCACTAAAATCTTAAAATCACTTTTAGCCTGTGGTTTCCAACCATTTTGGCATGTGACCCTTTGAAATTAAATGTCTACTTGTTACCCCTCATCGCACTATGGCCTTACTGTGGACATTAGTTGTGTGCAGTTCAATGAAAGACTGATTTCATTTGTTGAGTTTTTTTAAAGGTCAAAGTATCCAGTGTTTTACAAGTAAAATTAAAGCATTAGAGACAAGTCAGAAAAAATAAATAGAATATTGTGTATTTTGTATATTGTTATTCTTTCTTATCCACTTAACCAACTTGGGAGGTGTGCTAAGATAGAAAGCGGAATTTCGCCTTGCATCATTTGCACAAATTTGACCCCTGGGCAGTTAGTGTTTATTCGCTCCAAACAACCAATGCACCAGTTGTGTGTTAGCTTTAAGCAAGATAGCAATGGATGCACCAACCATATCTGTGGGAGTGAGCCTGTGTGTTTGTGTTCAGCTTGACCTCTGACTGAACTCAGAACTCACCAGAAACTCCAGTTCTTTCTGTTGTTTCCTTCCAGTCTCTCTCCTTTTTTCTCTTGTCAGTACTTTATTGAAGTAGATTCACAAAGCCTCAGGATACGTACTAATATGGGCTAATTGCGTCTTACCATTGACTGTATGCAATCGCACCGCCTCTAAAATTTGCATTGCATTTTCTCTGTATCAGTTATTATCAGTAATTATCTTGGGAGATGGACTCTCCTGTTAGATTTTGTAAGGAGTTTTGGTGTAGCATTGTGAACAAGCTGAAGATTGGATAAATCATACTGATTTAGGAGGGAATATAATGTATTTGCAGTAATCCAAACATGATGTAAAAAAGCAGAGATGACAGTTTTCATGTGTTTTCATGATCAGTGACGGTTCATAAAGCCTGATGTTTCACAGTGTTGCATTCAATGAGAATGTCTTTTACTCCTGTTCGGTTGGTGTGTTGGGGGTGATAACTAAAGTGGAGAAAATCTACTTAGCAATGACATATAACCAATTGCACAAACTCCTCCCAAATAGAAATGTATCATTTTGAAAATGATTTTATTTTTTATTTTCCAAAATCTCCTCAAGTTCAAGTAATTAGATTAAGCACACTGACAAATGATCAGTGATTGATAAAAGAGGGAAATCTGTGGGCATGCACCATCAAAGTAACTTTATTGTGAGGCGACTCGGCATTATGGTAAGCTGACTGCCTGAGAAGAAACATCCCTGAAGAGGAAGAATGAAATAAGGGGATTTATCCACAGACACTAATCATTCCCAACTTAGAGCATTGGCACAAAAAGGAAAGAATGTGTAAAGAGCCCAGGGACACAAAGGCTTCTGGGTGATCAAAAGGAGAATTAAGGGTGACTTCTTCCACTGAGCCATTGTCTGTGTGTTTCATGAAGTATCACTCTCGGCAGAGGGGGGAGCTCAAGGATTTCTTGAATTAAAGAGCCTCTGCGCTTTTTTCTCTCACCTTTTAATCCACCACCTCGCTCTCGCCATCCCTCGCCTCTTTTTTCATTTCTCTCTCCACAAATAGATCCCCCTGTGCTACAAAGTTGGCATCATACACACGTTTGTGTGTATTGGGTAGATTTCCACATTCAACTTCAAAAAGCTGAGTGCATGGGGAGGACTGGGTGGGCTAGCTGCAGATGTGTGTATGTGTTCGAAGGGTTGGTTCATGTGTGTGTTTTAGGGAGGGGTGTTGAGAGCCACCAGGATAATGACCATGACAGCTGCCCAACAGACTCCCCATCCTTTTAAGTCCTTGTTTAAGGTTTGGCTTCGGCACCCGCTTTGAACCGCGACAATGATTCCTGATCGCAGCGGAACTCCCAGGATTCTTCATTCTTTGCGCCGTGATACGCAGAGCCAAGAGGCTTTTGGCTGCACAAAGTCTTGTCCTTCTGACCAGCAGACAATATAGATTGTTCCTTCTCAATTTGATTAGCCAGCCGCTACATACAAAGACACACAGACCTCACACCTGCCTTTATGATCAGCTCACAAAGTTCTTATTAGTTCTTATTCATGGAATTAAACCAAAATAGCTGACTCAGGTGCAAATGCAGGAAAGCCTTTGCACATGTCAGTTCATTATGATCACATCCCAAAATGCATGCCTTGTGTTTAGTGTAAGCTTAGCATCATTTGTTGGCATATTTGGGCAGTAGTGTTTAGCTTTTTATGTGTTAGCATTATCTTGGTAGCATGCTTGAACATCTGTTTGCATGCTCGGTTAGTAGTAGGGCTTCTAGCATGGATGTATTAACAGAGCTGGGTGTGGCACATCGAGTCAGCCTTGCTACCCATTAGCCTCACTGGCCAACCATGGTACTGCCTCAGAAAAGTCCCCAGCAAAACTCTTTTCCACATATTGTAAGAAAGACATCTGAGAAACTGTTGTCATGATGCCTCCAAATGGCAATTAGTAATCTTTCCATTGTGAATTTAGAAATCACGAAGATTTAATATTTGTAAATTTGTAATTACTTTGCCCCAAACTACTATTAATTTTTTGCAAACAAAATGTCACTTAGAACACCTATCTTTAAACATATACTGAAATTACTCCTTATTTATGATATAGTGCAATAGGGAGTACACCACATTTACTGTCCGCCATTTTATATGATTGACTGAATTCCGAGTGTGTAAATTCATATACTATATAGTGGCCTCAAAAATTCCACAATGGAACAGCCATAGTGACCACAAACTATATTGTCCTAGTTGTAAAGAAAAATATTGCAAAAAGCAAAAAAAAAGTTTTTAAGCTCGACTGAGGTGGAAAAGTTGGTGTATTGATAAAAGCAAAATGTGACACAGTGCAATGGAAACAGACTTGGTGAATAAATCATGACGAAAACCTCAGATTTATGTGGAGCAATGAGGAGACTGTAACATTCCTCAAATCAATACATGAAACAAATTGCCATATTTCCATCACATTTTCTACTTTGTTTTTCACTGTTTGAGGTTTGACTGGTGCTCATTTAATTATGTCATCTTGCTGCGCTCTCTTCTTCTGCAATGGTTTAATGGCACCCAACTGGAAAATTAGCGCCAACAGCTGTTTATCTCAATGAACCAACTCCTACGGTTATGGATGGAAACTACATGCCGATTTTTTCGATATTCGGTAAAAATTTTCGCTGGATGGAAATCTAGCTACTGTTACATACACTGCTTTGTCAGATTTGTGACCAAACAAATATTGACAGACATATATCTACTTCCCAACTGCCCTTGTTGGAACATCTTTATCTAATTGAGTGTGCAACTGAGAGTAGTACTTGTAGAAATCACACAGTAGTAGAAATACTACTAGAGTGTTATAGTGTTTGGGGAAAATTTACACTCACCCTGCCACTCATATATCCCCTATTCTCTCACTCTGCACGGCCTCTGCTACCTCGGCTGAAGCCTTGCCAAGATAACGTTAAGCTAGCAGTTCAAACGGCTTCGAACTACGGTCTTGGCCGTCACTAAAGGTGTATATGTAACTGTGGTTCTATGAATTCCTCACGACAGTCAGGTTTTATATCTAGGTATTAAAACAGCTTAAAGGGTGTCTGGGGCTCAGGAGGTAGAGCATGCCGTTCACTGATCACAGGGTTGGCGGTTCAATCTCCACCTCCTCCTGTCCACATGTCAAAGTGTCCTTGGGCAAGACACTGAACCCCAAATTGCTCCTAATGGCCAGCACCCTGCGTGGTAGCTCGCTGCCATTGGTCCATGAATGTGTGTATGAGCGGCAAAAACCTTGTAAAGTGCTTTGGATAAAAGTACAAGGCTATATAAATGTAGCCATTTACTTAAAACGCAGTGGTTTAGACAGGGGGAGGAAAAGAGGAACACTTGAGCAACAGTCTGACAGCTGTGAATGGGATCGGGGTGTCAGAATTAAGGTGTATTTCTTTCTACTTCTTCTTTGAACAAAATAATGATCTCCAAACTTTCATTTTCATTTACCATCTGTCTTCAATATAATAGATAGCTTCATCTTTGAAGCAATGCATGGAGGCCTGAAGGTCAATAAAATAAGCTGGTCACCAAGTAGAATTTCTGGTTTTGAAAATCTGAATGAAAGATGATGCTGAGAAATACCTCTCTCTTTTTCAACAGCTTATGTCAATTGCCACTTAATTATTCTAATGTTGCACTGTGGCCATAAGTTGAAACAGTCGCTTTTTAAAGTAGCTTGCATAGTATGTGATTTTCTGTATGAAATAATCCCTGCCATTCTCTGTGGCTGCTCCCAGACTATAAGAAAGTGTTAGTGATCAACATTCCTGGTCAAATAAAGGTTAAATAAAACAAACTCAGTAAGTGTGTATTCCTACACATGGGAATGTCTGCACAATTCAATTTTACTTTGGCAAAGTATTCTTTAAATACTTACAAAACCCATATTTTGAATGCTGGATGTTTGACAAAGATATGTAGCGAGAGCACAGTGATCAGGTTTGTAATTTCCCAGATGCTCCTTTCTGATGGCCAAATACATTTGCAGGAAGCTGCCAAAACATTTTCAAAACATAACAGCTTGAACATATTCGCCTGTCACAACTGAGAAAATCTCTGAAAGAGGTGCAACAGTCTCTCCAGGCCAAAGTGGACATTTCATTGTCTATTTAATGGTCACAAGAAAGAAATGTACAGGTTGGCTTTTAATAGAATAACAGACCCTCCTCTTTTGGGGGTTATTCAGATTAGTTGCTTATTTTTGGCTGCAACGCTTCCAATTTTTGTTGGAAGGTTTGGAAAAATTCTCTGATGGCCTGTTGGGGGGAGAGAGAGAGAGAGAAGAGAACCTTTTGTTTGAAAGCATATGTTAACAATGCTAAGGCTAACAAGCAATTGTTAGCAAAGGGCATTGTCTTTCACTGCATTTTATAATTACACCTTTATGATTAAGTGTTCAGCCTACACCCTTCCTAATTTGTATTACTTACAGTAACTAAAACTTACAGTATTATTGTGTACTGAAATAAATACATTTACTTTAATTACTAAAGATAAGAGATAAAGAAATATGGCCAGTGTAAAACAATACATTTTCCATTTTAATAATAATAAGAATCTTAAAGTTGTATCAGTTGTTTGTTGACCACTTGGGGGAAGTTGCGGGTTATAAAACCAAAACAATGAGCTGGAAGATGCCATAACGCTTCATAGAGCTGAGGGGAACTGCAAAGTCAGGGGATAATTCTCTGTGGGTTCGTCACTTCAAGTGCCTCCTTTCACATTAGTCTTTTGATCCATGGTTAATATAAAAATATTGATTTGTGCAGATTTAAAATCAGTTCTGTATTTAATGGGATGCCAATGAAAGAACAACAAAGCACACTGGTATTCAACTGCACACCAGCGGCTCTAAACACTCAGCTCAGTCTGCTCTGTGTTGTTTAAATATACTGTATTGTAGTGACTCATAGTGTAATTATTTGCGAGCAGAGAGGTAGGAAATCCCCTGCGTCGCTGCTTCTGGTCATGTAACAAATTGGCATAATTGCCATTGTGGTTGAATAGAAATTGTGGTTAGGCAACAACTTTTCTTTCTGTGCCAGTGCCATGCCCTTATACTGGTTTTCAAACAAACACTTGTCTCTGTGGTGAGTTGCCTTTTGCAAAAAAATCTATTTGGAATCCAAATTGTCACACACTACAAACCTGCAGGGCAGAGATAAAGAGTGTTAACCCTCGAGAAATCTTGGATGTTAAACTGAGGATGCAATATGTGTGATGTAGTATTTCAGCACTTACATATAATGATGTTAATTGATAGATCCTAGAAAGCTCAAAATAGAAATAGTTACATGTACAAACATGAATGAGCAAAAACATCAACACTTACTGACATTTCAGACACTGTTGTGATTTCCTTTCAGTTAATTTTAAATGATTTCACTGTTTGAAAAGCAACATACAGTGGTGTGGAAAAGTGGTGTGGAAAAGTGGTGGACAATGATCCAAAACACTCCAGCAAGTCCACCTCTGGCTGGCTTAAGAAGAACAAAATGAAGACTTTGGAGTGGCCTAGTCAAAGTCCTGACCTTAAAAAGGTAGTTCATGCTCGAAAACCCTCCAATGTGGCTGAATTACAACAATTCTGCAAAGATGAGTGGGCCAAGATTCCTCCACAGCGCTGTAAAAGACTCATTGCAAGTTATCGCAAATGCTTGATTGCAGTTCTTGCTGCTAAGGGTGGCCCAACCAGTTATTAGGTTTAGGGGGCAATCACTATTTCACACAGGGCCATGTAGGTTTGGATTTTGTTTTCCCTTAATAATAATAACCTTCATTTAAAAACTGCATTTTGTGTTTACTTGTGTTATCGTTGACTAATATTTAAATTTGTTTGATGATCTGAAACATTTAAGTGTGACAAACATGCCAAAAATACGAAATCAGGAAGGGGGTAAACACTTTTCCACACCACTGTAGCTGCAGCAGAATTTGCTGCTGCAGCCCTCTGGATGCGAACAGGGCCCTCAACAAATCACTTCCAGCTTCAGACGAAGCGATTTCCTGCCTGTTTTTAAATACAAACATGTACACAACTAAATTAGGTAGCAAGGGACAGAGAGTGATCCAACATGAGAGATGAGAGACACAGAGAAGAAGAATGAAAGAAATGGTTGAGAGAAAAAATTAGTGGTTGAGAACTTAAATATAAAGGGGAACAGTGACGTAGTCAGAGCAGCATGCTGATGTGGTGGTGTTGTTGAGGGTTGATGGTGGGTTAGCAGTGGTCTGGTGGTTTGACACTGGATTAGAGCTGTCACTATCAATCAAATGCAGGTTTACAGGTGGCACAAACACACCTCTGTTTAATAGAACCAGCCAGCAGTACACTGAGGGGCAAATTCACAAAGAATGAATTAAGGCCGCTGATAGCACCATGAATTGCGCATCATTTGCAACTGCTATCTGCGCCGTCTCAAGGTCCAGTTTACAAAAGACATTGCACTAATGATATTACAGCGCAAACACGGCCATAACGTTTTGTAGCTGAGTGCAATTTACCATTGTTTTGCATCTGTTAAATGTTCATCTGCAATTTTCTGCAGTGGTCCCAGTAATATTTGTTCTTAAGGTGTACTGTGGTAGCATATCACATGACATGGTTAAGTAACGTTTGAGTCAAAAAAATGTTACAAATGCAGTTGCAAGAAGAATAGCCTACTTTCCACTTATGTGGAAAGAGATGTTTGATTTGAAAGAGAACTTATTCTAATGATTATAATTATAACTGTTCTAATTATCTAATAACTCCCCCTGCTCTTTCATTTGTTTCTATCTGCAGGATGTTTCTCACTCTGTATGGAGTGATTATTTGTGGTGCTTTAACTGTGCGCTCTCCCTCATGCGTCTGGGCGCATGGAGAGCTGTTTTCTCTCCTACTCTGCTCTATGCTGGACTGTTACTGTGCGTAACCACCGTCTCCGCTTCTCGCAGCAGGTTTTATTTTGTTTTACAGTTTCATTCCCTCATGGTGAATGTCAGGTACTGTCTCCGTGCCACCTGTGCGCCTATGATGTAATGCGATGCGCTATTGCTTCGCCTGGCTACAATCACTGCTGCCATGATCACTGGAAAGTCCGGTTGTGACGCCCCAACTCTCTGAAGACGCTAATAATTTCACTCTAACTGCGTGTGGCTGTTAGCGCTGGTGTTTGTGAATTTGACCTTGTTTTTCAATTAAGCTGATTTGCATAGAAAGGGGCCAATTTTGCGCCAAATGTACGCTTATTACCTAATTGACTTACCTGCAAATAGCACCGAAGCACTAAGACACTATTTGCGTGGCAGCGCAGTTAGTTCAGTTCTCTTTTTGGGGGTGCTTTGAGAATTACACAGATTATTTTTGTTGTATTTGTTGCCCTTGAGTGTTGTGGTGTAGGTGAAAAATTCCACTACAGCTTTTATAGCGATAGAGTACGGAATCATTACTTAAGAGTGGGCTGTGGTTGTTTTTAGACTGGGACTGTCTTCAAAGAATAGTTTGACATTTTGGGAAATACGCTTATTCACTTTCTTCCTGAGAGTTAGATGAGAAGATTGATACCTCTCATGTCTGTGCAGTAAATATGTGGCTGGCGCCAGCAGCCGGTCAACTTAGCTTATCATAAAGAATGGAAATAGGGAGAAACAGCTAGCCTCCTATTTCAAAAATACACCTAATAACACATCATGTTTAATCTCAAAACTTTCACCGTTTTGCTGGTGTTATGTGTCAGACTATTTCTTGGCTCTGAGCAGTTTCCAAGCAGCCAGTTGAGACTCCAGGAAGTTCTTTCAACAGTCGGTTTTAGTATGGATTTTTAGTTTTTTGTACGGAGTAAACATAACGTGTTAATTAGTGAGCTTTAGATGTGCTGGTAGGCAGATATTATGTTACCTTTGGATAAAGTCAGGATAGGTTTCTCCCCCTGTTTCCGGTCTTTATGCTAAGCTAAGCTAACTGGCTGCTGGCTCCAGCCACATATTTACTGTACAGAAATGAGAGTAGTATTGATCAGCAAGAAAGCAAATAAGCAAACCATTCCTTTAAAGGAGGGGCATGCAAGTCTTTTTGTCAAATTCAGTGATCTCCTCACAGTCTGCTAGCTGTCCGTTCAGTGTGTGTGCTGAAAAAAGCTCTGTAAATGCTAAACAAACAAAGTGGCTTCGACCGGCCACACAACACTATTCCAGCCATGATTTATGTGTCTACGCTAAATTACTTGCCCACGGACATTACTTATATTTTCTAGTTTGCCAAGATATGCTGTTGTTGTGATGTTAGCTATAGTAGCAGGAGAGTTGTGAGTAACACTGTCTGGAGCTGGTGTGCTGGTTCGTCCTCTCTGGACGCAGCAGCAACTGTAGGGACAGTTTGCTATCTCATGAGGGGCGGCTGTGGCTTAGTGGTAGAGCTGGTCGACCACCCAAATTGCTCCCGAGAGATGATTGTGTGTGTGAAGTGTGTGAAGCGCTTTGAGTGGTCAGCAGACAAGAAAGGCGCTATACAAGTACAGTCCATTTACCATAACCTAGCCAAGCTAACCCACAACCTAGCTAACGTTTGTGAATTTGACCTTGTTTTTCAATTAAGCTGATTTGCATAGAAAGGGGCCAATTTTGCGCCAAATGTACGCTTATTACCTAATTGACTTACCTGCAAATAGCACCGAAGCACTAAGACACTATTTGCGTGGCAGCGCAGTTAGTTCAGTTCTCCTTTTGGGGGTGCTTTGAGAATTACACAGATTATTTTTGTTGTATTTGTTGCCCTTGAGTGTTATGGTGTAGGTGAAAAATTCCACTACAGCTTTTATAGCGATAGAGTACGGAATCATTACTTAAGAGTGGGCTGTGGTTGTTTTTAGACTGGGACTGTCTTCAAAGAATAGTTTGACATTTTGGGAAATACGCTTATTCACTTTCTTCCTGAGAGTTAGATGAGAAGATTGATACCTCTCATGTCTGTGCAGTAAATATGTGGCTGGCGCCAGCAGCCGGTCAACTTAGCTTATCATAAAGAATGGAAATAGGGAGAAACAGCTAGCCTCCTATTTCAAAAATACACCTAATAACACATCATGTTTAATCTCAAAACTTTCACCGTTTTGCTGGTGTTATGTGTCAGACTATTTCTTGGCTCTGAGCAGTTTCCAAGCAGCCAGTTGAGACTCCAGGAAGTTCTTTCAACAGTCGGTTTTAGTATGGATTTTTAGTTTTTGTACGGAGTAAACATAACGTGTTAATTAGTGAGCTTTAGATGTGCTGGTAGGCAGATATTATGTTACCTTTGGATAAAGTCAGGATAGGTTTCTCCCCCTGTTTCCGGTCTTTATGCTAAGCTAAGCTAACTGGCTGCTGGCTCCAGCCACATATTTACTGTACAGAAATGAGAGTAGTATTGATCAGCAAGAAAGCAAATAAGCAAACCATTCCTTTAAAGGAGGGGCATGCAAGTCTTTTTGTCAAATTCAGTGATCTCCTCACAGTCTGCTAGCTGTCCGTTCAGTGTGTGTGCTGAAAAAAGCTCTGTAAATGCTAAACAAACAAAGTGGCTTCGACCGGCCACACAACACTATTCCAGCCATGATTTATGTGTCTACGCTAAATTACTTGCCCACGGACATTACTTATATTTTCTAGTTTGCCAAGATATGCTGTTGTTGTGATGTTAGCTATAGTAGCAGGAGAGTTGTGAGTAACACTGTCTGGAGCTGGTGTGCTGGTTCGTCCTCTCTGGACGCAGCAGCAACTGTAGGGACAGTTTGCTATCTCATGAGGGGCGGCTGTGGCTTAGTGGTAGAGCTGGTCGACCACCCAAATTGCTCCCGAGAGATGATTGTGTGTGTGAAGTGTGTGAAGCGCTTTGAGTGGTCAGCAGACAAGAAAGGCGCTATACAAGTACAGTCCATTTACCATAACCTAGCCAAGCTAACCCACAACCTAGCTAACGTTAGTTATATTACTTGCTGTGTCGTTGTTGCTCTATATCATGTTATTTGTCATGGTATTGCCAGAATCGCATACCCCACCTTTAAGATGAGACTTTTCTGTTTGTTCTTCTCTCCTTTTGTTTAGCAAATTTCGCTGTTAGTTTTCTCAAAGTCTTGAATCTTTTTTGGAGGAAAAAGTGAACTATTGTGCAACCTGTTCTTTGTGAACATTATTATATTTTGTTGACCAAGTTCTTGCTTCAACTTTGAACCCACCATAATCAATTAAATAGTTGTGTGCCCACACTTTTTTTCTATGTAATGGAGGATTATACCTGTGTGATCGTCTGACCGGTTGTGTTCATTGCGCTGTTGGACTCTGTAGCCATAGCGATGTTGCCATGTCCCAGATTTTAGCATCTGATCGCTCACTAAACCTCTGCCCTGAACAATTGCCCATTCATAGCTTAGCACCCGTCACCAGGCACAGATGATCTGTCATGCTTTAGAGTTCGCAACATGTTGAAGCGGTGTGCATGAGGCACTACTAGTAAGAGCGATACTCAAAGTTCAAAGAGTTTTGAGGGTCATATAAATTTTAATTAAAGTTTTCATATCAAAACACGAGAATAAACATTCGAGGAATAGATAGGCTGATTAGCTTACTACCTACAGCAGTAACTTAGCATTACTGTCAAATCCAAGGGGTAGCATGACATTAGCTGAGGACCTTATTTTGTGTGCTTACAGGTTAGAAATAGTCCCTGTCTGAATTCTAGGACCCATTATTTTAAAAGTAGACAAATGAGTGGGAAACGTCCACCATAGCAATAGTGAATAAGGGGTGCGGTTGCCAAGTGAATGGTGAAAGTGAAATCATCATTGAAAAATTATGACCTATAGAAATTGTCAAATAATGAAAACAAGCGTCTTAAACTTCAAACTATTATCTTAAAAACAAAGACAAAATAAAATTCACCCAGGGTTACCCAGTTCTGTTCAAACCTTGGCCACAGTTAAAGAGTAGGTTTCCAACATTTTTTTTCTATTTTCGAGCCTGCTTGATGTCACGGATGTCCTTATACGATCATCTGCTCATGATCTGCTAGCTTGCATGCGATGTACAAGGACGCGCCCATCCACCTGCACAGTCTGTCTAAATCATTTGGCCGCTCTGCTCATAGCACTAAAATGAAGTGTCGAGATAGGTCTGGCTATGCAAAACTACTCTGCTCAGAACTACTCTTCAGGTTTTTGGAGGTTGTTCAGTATGTCTCAGAAAAATTCCTTTTACAGATGTGAAGGAAAGTTAGTTAGTTTCTTGATGGACAGGTGGCTTTGTTTGTTGCTAAAGTAACCGCTAACTACTGCTAACTGTAGCTACCGTTAGCTCTGTTAGCTGTGCAGCTAGCGCTATTAGTGCCCGGACTGGGAGCTCAGGGCCCGGACTCAGGGGTTCCGAGCTCCCAGTCCAGGCAGTCAGCTGAGCTAAAAGGACCACTAGCTGCATGGCTAATTAGCTAACTGCAGCTACAATAGCAGCAATTAGTGGTTACTTTAACTCGTGGTTACCGTAATTCACAGAGAGTTAAGGCAGAGCAGCCGAAGGACATCAGAGGGAAAATCAGAAAATATTTTCTCCATAAAATATGATCCACTTTCATCAAAATCAGTGAATAAAGTTATGAAAGTTGTGTTTTTGTACAGTAAGCAGTGAGGCACGGCCCCCAGAAACACTCCGCTCTGGCAGCATCTATCGTTTTTCCAACCTTATTTTTGTCTCATTTGTGGTCTGATAAACAGTAAATTCATCCAATTCAGTGGCCCATATTGCTATTTTCCAAGCTGTAGCTGTCATGCCTTCGAGCTCACCGTCAACAGAATGCGGTGTTCACAATGTTGCCAACTCTTTTCCAATCAAAGTAGCTAGAACTAGCTCTAAAAGTCGCTTAAAGTCGCCAGATGATGTCATACGCTCATTTGCATGTTGATGATGTCATTGTGCATTCATTTGCATAAAGCTTAGTGCATTGAGGGAAAGATCACATTAGTTTAAGACATATAAAACGTAGATAGAGAAATCTTTGGCCAAATAATCACAAACTCACGTGTATTTGAAGTAAAAAAGTAAAAAAAATTAAAAATAAATCTACAAAGGGAGGGAAGAGGGAGAAGATCAAACGATATTTACATATTTACAAGCTATAACATCCTACTCTAAAGAGTGGAGGGTTTGAAAAGTCGCTAAATCTAGCGACAAAGTCGCCAACTTGGCAACACTGGGTGTAAGGGCTCACAGCAGTGGGTTTATAAAGAGCACTGGATATAGCAACTCGGCAGGCTTCCAGGAAGTTAGCCAATGAGAAGAAAGTGGGCTTTTAGGGAGGGGGGCCTTAAAGAGACAGGAGCTGAAACGGTTTGTTTCAGAACGAGGATGAACTGAGGGTCTGCATAAAGGGCCAGTATAAGATAAATAAGGATTTTTTTTTTTTTTTTAGTACGTCATACATGCGTCTGGATCCAGAGGCCAAAATCCAGTCCTAACCTGGAAAACAAACAAAAAGCAAACCTGAACATCCCCAAAAGTATAATATGAACTTGATAGTTTCTTCCATTTACAGTAGGAGGCTGCTGTTCATCAGTTGATTGTCACCAGAATGTTCCATAACACATAGTTACACAATCAAAGAACAACTTTCAACAGATGTTTAAACCAAATAGAAATTAGATAAGGCATGCAAACATTGCTACTATGTTGCTTGAAGAACCTTATAAAAGATGCAAGAGTAAATGAGAAAAACAATGTTTTGTATTTCCTGCAACATGCAGGTATTGACCTGTTGCTAATTTTGTCTGTCCCGACACATTCAAGGGTTAACCTGCACTTCCTCCTGATCCCATCTCTTCTGAAGAATTCACAACCTCCTGCACTTTTTTGGATGATTAGATTACATTAGCAGTAGCTTTTCTTCCCAGCCAGTCACTTCCTGTCCTAAGGAGAACTAGAGATAAGAGCCAGCTCTCTCAAACACACTTTTGTAGATACAAACTGAACAAATTTGCCTTCTGAGTACTGTCTGAAAAACAAAACCCACAACTAACAAAAGATAGCGGTTCAAAAAACAAATAGTACTGGCGGTAGGGGACGGCGGTTGCTCCAGGCAGTGTGGGGAGGAGCATTGTGACCAAACAGTGCAGGGAAGTGGAGATAAACAAAACAGACAATTTTCGGTTATCTGAGAGAACTCCATGAAACAAAACAATCATCTCCACTGCTATGTCCTTGAAAAGATCCGGAGAGATGTCCTGAGGAAATGCCGTTTCCTTTTCGCTGGGAACAGCCCCGGGAGCACCGCATCAGAAGGCCGCTCGATTGGGAGTTTACAGTACGAGGAATGAACAGACGATGCGGGAAAATGTAGAGGAGGACACACTGTGTGGCCTCGCATCCCGAAACAGACACAGGATGAGAGGTCTCACTTAAAAGTCTAGAGTATATCCATTTGGAGTGAAAGTTGTCACCTTGATACGACTCGTTTCAGTGTTTTAAAAGCAGTGGTGGAAAGTAACTAAGAACATTTACTCAAGTACTGCACTTAATAATAATTTTGAGGTACTTGTATGCTACTTCATACTTCTGCTCCACTATATTTTAGAGGGAAATATTGTACTTTTTACACCATTTCATTTATTTGACAGCTGTAGTTACTACTTAGTTAAAAAAATAAATCAGCTACAACATTAGTGCTGCTTACACATGAATGCATAATTTAATGCTCTGAAAGAGGCCATTTTGCAAAGTAGTATTTTTGGGCATTTTGGGCCTTTTTTATTTAGAGACCCAGTAGAGAAATCACTGGAAACAGAAATCCATGGGTCGACTCGAACTGCGAACATTGCAGTTCACGGTCGGTGCCCTGACCTCTGACCGCCATAACAAGTACTTTAAATTTTACAAAGTACATTTTGTGGATAATACTTCTGTACTTTTAGTTAAGTGTAATTTTCATGAAGTCTGTTGTACTCGTGCTATTGCTACTTCAATAGTCTTTCACTACTGATTTTATAGGAAATGATCAACAGACATCCATTAACTGCTTTGTAGTCTACTTTTCTGATGTTAAATTTGACAGTAACTTAATTGTTATAATTACATCTTAGCAGTCAAGTGAGGTGTTGTTGACTCTAAGCATTAAAAATAGTTGGAATCTGATTTTGTCTGAAATTGTAAAAATCACATTTTGTTTTAAGCAGATGCTTTCTTCATAACCACTTCTTTTATAGTCTGTATTCTTTATATATATATTCCCCTTTTATAATCTAGTATAGTGAAATTGAAAACACCATATCGGGAAATGTCCCACTCAGTTCAAACGTCTTTAAATTGGGAAAACACCTGACAGAAATTACAGTTGTTGAACAATCCAGCGTAATTAATTTAATATCTACAACAAGTAGTTCTTTGTTGTTGATATTGCTAAGCAATTCCTTTGTCAAAGAAAAATAAAAAGCTTAACTTTCAAAAAGCCAAAAAGCAACTGCCTAAAAATGCTATATAACAACTCACATGATAACAGGACAAAAGCCTTACAGGGAATGTTTGGTCCAACAAAAATCCAGAGTTATGCTGTAGTGTACGCGTTCAAATACATGTTGTTTCTGTGTGTATAGCAGTGATACTGATGAAGCCTTACAAACCTGTCCCACTTTCAGCTTCTTCCCTCCTGCTTGTAGTTTAATAAAAACACTGTTAGCGGGCACTTCAGACGTTCCTCCTGTGTGAACTGACTTGCAGTAATGATGTTAATCGCTGGTATACAGTGTCAGCCTGTTTGTTTGCCTCAAACGTTTTTTTTTTTTCAGTTTATGTGTGAATAGCCACACATTTGCATGTAGGAACGAGCTCATTTGTGTTTGTGTGCATCTTTTTCTGGGAGAAAATGTGCTGCCTGTCGGTGCATGTGGACACAAGTGACTCCATCTGTGTGTGTGTGTGTGTGTGTGCAGCTGGTTGTGTTTTGTGTCTGTATTATGTGTGTGTGTCGGGCATTAAGCCCTATCTATTTAGAGAACGGGCATGTTTGGCCAATACTTCCTGACTTCCTTGCTCTTGGCAAACAGACAGACAGCCACAGTTTGTGTATTGTTTTAGAACGGTGGAGATTGTTGGTACTTGAAAGAGATTTGGGCCTGCTTATGTTTGATTTATGCAGTGTCTGTTTGATATCGATCATAAACGATAACACAGCTGAAGGAAGGAAAGCGCATCTCCTGCTGCAGCTCTGCGCTTTGATGTCAAGGTTGAAAAGAACAATGCTCTAAGGTACAGGGGCCTTTTCTGCATTACGCTCCCAGATTTCTCTCATGTGTCAGACAGAACGGTAAAACTTTGCCAAGAGGATTTTGCTCAGTAGCTGATGATGCATATTTATTTCATTGTGCTAAATGAGACATGTTGTAAATCTTTATGTTTCCAATTTCTCTAAAAGCACAAATATTTTTCAAGGGTGTGTACATAATGTACATTCTAAAACTGACTCCAAAACTGAACAAATAAATGTTTTATTTGTTTCCAGTGTTATTGATCCTTACCATCCCCAAACACCTTAGAACTTATGTAATAACTTACTAATCAGGGTAACTAACTGTCTTACTGAATCTGATTAAACTGGGCTGCTCAGGAACTCAGTATTCAAAAAAGCGCCTTTTTTCTACAAAGCCCAGTTAGAGAATTGTTGACTCTCACTGTACTAAACAGTGAGTGATACAAATGTTGATCACGTGTATCAATGAGCACTGTGAAGTGAGCCTGCATTTGCAGTTACTGTCACTATACTGGCCTCTGCTGGTGCTCACTGGCTTTGCAAGTGCAGTAGAGTAAACTTAAGTAAACTGAATGTTCTTCTTTAGAGACTAACTTTTATGACTGAAATGAGATCTTTGAGGCTCATATTAAAGGTTTAAATTGAAGTGATGATCATAATTGACCTTCTATGTCAAACGTCTTTAAGTTTATCACCATAATGATGGCAAAAATATACAAACATTCACTGTTTCTCCCAGAATTGTATTTTTTTTTTCAGTTTGGGAAGTCCTTTAAAACAGCTTATTTAGACCTTCATAGGACAGTAAAACTGTACTTAACCCCAGACTAATGAAATACTTCCTCTTTAAGACCTCCCTCCCTATTACGCATGTGCGGTACCTAAATTATAAATGTACTGTAGCGCTTCATTCACCTGAAAAATGTTTATTGTGAACATAATCCAGGCAGCAATTACATTTGTCAACACAATGTAATTGAGAAAACAAATTAGTACTATATAAACTTAATTTCTGGGAGACAGGGTTGCAGGAGTTCAGGCTCACTGCCAAAGTAATTTGATTAATTGAGGTACAATATACTGGCAGAGACAGAATGTTACTGAATGCAAGATTCTGCTTATTAGTGCAACAGCTCAAGCAGCTTCTGAAAAAGATATATTTTTGGGTGACAGAGAAAACAGTTTTGCCAATAAGGAGGATACAAAGTGCAATTCCACAGATGCATGCAGGTTGTTGAATAAGACAGTCCCTATTTAAGATGATTATTTAGTTTTTTCTTTGTTCTCATTTTCAAAGGCTACTTTTTATTTATTTTTCGTATCATGTTCATCATGAAAAAAAAAGTTGTCAACAAATATTTTTCAGCATAGTTTGTGTTGACAAAATGAACACTGGTCATATTTGTATTAGAGTATTTCAGCAAAAGACTATTGGTTGGGCAAATAATGAAGCTGCCATGTGTAGTCTGCTGTTCTCTGTAATTAATGGGTACCTACAGTACACAATGCACAGAAGGCAGTAGGTGGGGAGTCAATAAGGGACCAACAACACACCTTTGCCTTGTGGCCTCCTAACAGGTTAATCTGGCCATGCAAAGATATACAAAAAATATGGTCCAGTGAAGGTTTTACAGATCTGACTAATCAATAATCAATCAGTTAACAAACCTAAACGCAGGAATGACTGCTGCAGTAGTCAGTACAAGGTTTGAAATAACTGCTAAACTCAAGTGGAAAGATAACTTCAGTTTGTTCAGACAGATTAGAAGAGATTTGGAGAGTGTTTGCCTCAAAGCTCTGAGTCCAGGAACGAAGGACAGGAAATGAAATGTTTTACATGCTGCTGTTAAAGTTCATGATGTGGAATTTGTGCAAAGAGTGGAGTGTTATGGACTCGTTATGGACGCTTGCATTATTTTACTGATGAGATGATGTAAATTTCCATTTAGGGATTTAATTTGTAAACGGAATCACTTGCATACTCTTACAAGATGATATCTGACGTTCAGGTCACAAGTTATGAGCCATCTTAAGATGCTTACAAAATAGCTACTACTCATGAATGGTTTTGAAACAGTGACTGATGTATTTCATGGAGAACGTTTTCCCAAAATGGCCATGGAGTGTCTTGGAATGAAGCCTTCCAGTTCCTGTCCAGCTCTGAATGTGTAGTTTTTCATCGGCAGCATAGCAGACATAGCTGAGACAACTTGTGTTTTAATTGGACCATAAGACGCTTCCAAAAAAGTCTGAAATCTCAGGTGCTGTAATTCTGCTAGCACTTGAGCTGCAGACTTTAGCATTCTTCTGTGCACCGCATTGTTCAACCATGCTCGCTAGTAGTAGTTATCATTCTCAAAAATCCCAACAAATATCTGAGGAATTTCTCCAGAGGCTCTGTGTATTTGTGTGTGTGTGTGGATGTGTGTGTGTGCTCCGTCACCCCCTAACCCCACCTCACAGTGCCCTGACCTCCTCTTTCCTCTGTAGCTAAAGCTTTTAACTCGGGGTTGTTGTACTTGAGAAATAAAGATAAAACAAATAAAGTAGAAATCTCTACTTTAAAATATGATGTGACCTGTGACGTTTCGGTGGGATAAATAGTTATTTTACATACATTTGTTTAAAGATTGTTTTTCCAAAATAACAGGCAAAATTTTAACTGAAGGTAGATCACGCTGCTAGTGTCTCAACTAGTCTTCTCCTTACCTTTGACTTAGGCGACATTATCATGATTCAAATCCACTCATCATGCTTTTTTCAAGATATCACTTTTTCACGACTGTTCTTGAAATAGGTATAACTACAGTTGAGGGAATGATCATCCAACTGATGAACGAACAAGATTTTTAGACGAAATACTGGCTTTTTGTTTTTGCTTTAGTCCCAGGTAGCCAAAATGGCTTGGGCCAATGGTGGCCTAAATTTGGCACCTCTTGGCTGCTGGACACATACTGTACGAGTGATGAATCACGCACCATGATCATCCTTATACCATGTACTTGGGCCAATTCCACTAGTCAACCCTGGCCCAAACTGGCCCAAGTGCTGCTAACTAGAGGCCAAGTCCGATTCCCCAAATCTGGCAGCCACAAAACAGACAATCTGACCAGCATGCCCAAATCCCAAAGCAATTGGTCAGGTGTGCAGAGGTGAGAATCTTTTCTCTTAAGCTCTCTTTTTTTTTTTTTTCATCCTTCACACAACTACTTCCATCACTTTACGTGTGAACAACCGATTGCAACACTTTGAATGCCTTCGAGGAGAGACTGTCTGTCGAAACAGGTATAAACACTTTTGCCTTCAGAAGTGGTCGGACGACACTTTGTACAAACTAGTTTGTTTCAAGTATACCTCGGCCTTTAGCCTCCTCAGACAAAGAAATGAAAGGCTTCCACATATCAGGAGCTAAGAGAAAAGTCAGAGAAGACACAAGTGGCCTCATTGCACTTGTGTGTACTTCTATATTTGTGAGAACTGAACTAATTGAAACTTTAGACCAATGTGTTGCAAAGTGTAAACATTTTGGCTGATACGCATTTTTGGTCCATAAGTTATTACTTGTGTCTAGAGTTAAAGTGGTTAAAGGTTAAGGCTGATTTGGTGTAATGGGATAGATGTGGTGACGATTGTAAAATTGTTTATAATACAGAAACTGTGTGTGTGGGTGCCTGTGCATAGTAAATGGCTAAAAAGTAATAAACTGTCTTTCAGATGATTTACGGCTACAAATTTGTGCATACAAGGGGTGGACACATAATTATCTACTCTTGTACAATCCTGTTTAAAACAGTCATCCCATAATCCCACTCATAATGTGCGGTTTTTGATGAGTTTATCAGTAAGGTGTTGATGCATTTTTAACTGCGTTTTAACATGTTTTAACTCTGTGATCATTTTTGTGGCTTTAGTCTATGGTGCACATGATTTAATTACATTGGGTTTTGTATTTTGTAATTTGAAAGGGAAAATGCCATAAACACCTCACAATGTGATCAACAAGACGACCGTAGATTAATAACCAACATTTAACATTATTTAGCCAGGACACACACAAAATAAACCAGAAGTTAGTTTTTTTACAATTCATATCACACAGATGCAGTGTATCCTGCTCAGTTTGGCATGGTTCTTGACTTTGCCACGTTAACACAGCACCAAGTTTTTAATCCAAGTTCATTTTGAAAAGAACCCACCTACTGTCTGCTGGGTGAAGAATGTGAAGTCAAAGAGAGGTCCTGATGATGTTTTGGCTGCAGACTATCCAACTTACTGCACATCAATCCTGTGGGCGGCTCTGCTGAGTTTTGACTGGACAGCAGACCCCAGACTCACCCCGGTGGGAATGCTGAGGGTCTGGCCGGCCCTGACATCCAGGTTACCCCATGCCGCTCTGAGGCCTGGAAGCTGTAATTATGGAGAGGCAAAGAGAGGGAGCCTCTTTCCAAACACACATATGCAGAGACACACACACACGCACAAGCACAGACACAAAAACTGACATAAATGGACAGAGACAAATGCATAAACAGAGATACACACTCATGTATAATTCAGGCATTTAGAGGCAGAAATACACACAGTCAGACTTGTGCAAGCAAACACACACACATGCATGGACAAACACACATGCACACAAACACAAACAACCAGATACAAACACAGAACTGTTGAAAAAGAAACACTTTTGCACAGACATGAACAGGCATACCTGAAAAGAGAAGATGCCTAGACACGCACACAAACACATGCACAGAGAAACAAACATTCAGAGACACACGTGTACGTAGATGAAGGCAGACATACACAGAGAAGTACTCCTAGGTACCTACACACACACACATGCATGCTGAGTAGCTGCCAGCCCCGTCATAAATCTGCCAGCTCAATTAATCAAGCGGTTCCCCTGGGGGGTTGCTGGAGCCAGCCTCAAATCCCGCTGACGTGCCCCCAGCACTGCAGAGCACTCCCACAGGGCTCAAGAGCCCGCTGCTCCCCGGAGAATTACAGGAGGAAATAACTGTCTCAACTGCAGAATGCAACCAGACTCCGATGTGTGACCTTTCTGCTGTGTGTGAATTGAGAGCAGAGAGAGAGATGTACTGAGTGCAGAATCCATTTTAGCTTCTTTGCAATAGGTGGTGTATTGTAGTGGTCAATGACGCTACCTGTAAAATAGTAGTCTGTGCAAATTTTCACACTGCAATTTCTTTTGTCTACAGCTGAGTGCTTGAAGTCTTATTTCTTATAACAGATTAAAAAAATATATAGGAGAGAAAGATTATTTTATTTTCCTTCAAATAAAATTCTACTTGTTTCAAGTATTTGCTAAAATCATGCTTCATTTTACACTCATTTCTGGAAAACTCTTGAAAAAGGTTGATTCCCACTGACAACAGCAGAGGCAGAAATCACGGCTCGCTTTGCTGATTTGAATCATTTCTTTCGGTTTAATGATTTGTAGTCACTGACTATGTGGTTCTTTTTTTCCTAAGCTAAGCGCTCACATCACCGTTCAAATGCACTTCGGTAGTTAACGGTCCAGTGTGTTTGTGTGGCATCTAGCGATGAAATTGCAGATTGCAACCATTTGAATACCGCTTGCCTCACCCTCCCCTTCCAAGCGTGTAGGAGAAACTACGGTAGCCACGAAACGGCTCTATCTAGAGCCAGTGTTTGGTTTGTCCTTTGTGGGCTACTATAGAAACATGACTGTGCAACATAGCGACCTTTGTGGAAGGAGACCCGCTCCCTATGTAGATAAAAACGGCTTATTCTAAGGTAATGAAAACACAACAATTCTTATTTTCAGGTGATTATACACTAATTAAAACATATAAATATTCTATTCTATTTCTGCCAGAGGCTCTTCCTAAATGTTACTCACTGGACATGTAACTGTTCATACGACCGCAACATTCAGTGCTGACTGCCTTCACTGAAAGCTGTCGCGTTCAGTTCAGTACAGTATTTTAATAGAGTTTTAACAAGGCAGTAATGAACTGTGGATCGCAGCTGAGCTGCTCTCAGTCACCAGTGAGGGGAGCTCCACTGCTAAAAGCTTCTGATTTGGTCAGTGACAATGGTGATTCAGTATAGTGACTTGAAGATTTGCTGGTAAAGGTTTGTTCGTACATTTACTGAGCACCTCCAGAAAAGGAGCTGAAATATTCTCACTGCAGTTGACAGATTTTTTTCCCCCACTTTTTTAAGAAAATGTGTTACAACAAGCCGTGTTACACTCACTTTAACAGGTCGCAAAGTTTTACAATAGTTCCTTAAAAGGAAGTGAAATGTAATTTCCTGGGAAGGTTCCTGGAAAGAACTATGTAATTTGGTACTAATTATAACTAATATTGACAGTGCTTAATTGGTACACTCCCAATTATTAGGGTAATAGAACCCACCATTTTGCGAAGTAATGCATTGTGACAGGCTGCATGCAGTTCAACCAAAGACTGATTATACCTTGTCAATTTCTGGAGGCCTGAAGAAGTAATGCTATCCAGTATTCCACAAGGGGAAAAAAGCCAAATGCTAATGTTTCACAACATTAAGACCACATTTATCATAATCAGTCTCCTCTCAAAGATGATGTTTCTACTCACCCTCTTCACTCTGCCTTTGTTTGGTTTTTATTTTTGACTAAAGATGACAAACATATTGGAAATTAATATTAGATTTTTTTCATCTTTCTTTCACTCCTTTCATCAACATCCCCAGAAACTTTACAACATTAAGCTCTGTTTGCTTAGAAGAAACAGCACCCTCTTCTGACCTCCTGGCTTAAATATGTGTGGAGGCTGGTAGGCTGTGTCACTAACATTAGACTAAAACTATCCAGTCATTCATACTGCAAATCAGGAGCCCACAAAATTCTATCCAGTGATATAAATCAGTTTGTTTTAGATCCTACTTTTCATATCAGTGAGATTGGAAAGAGTAAACTGCTCTTTTAACAGTCATCTAATTCACGTGTCATTCTTACAGTATACCGACACCGACCTGTCAGGTCTTGAGAGTTTTATAGGAACAACATCATGTTAATTTTGATTTCAGGTCAGTTGTTTTAAATGCTTCAAGGAAAAAAAGAGGGGAAAAAACGTTGAGGAGAGAAATAGCAGATGCTATACTGACTTTACTTTATCTGTTAAAGCATCAAGACAGGCCAGAGACACAGACAAGACTCCTGTTGACGGATTTGTCCTCAGGTTTTAACAATATCGGCTTCACATTCTTCCAGAGAGATTCCTTGTGCATCTGAGGTTTAAGCTGAACATTGTGGACTATTTGCAGCTGAGGATTTTTCTGTCATCCTCTGGCTCCCTCCAGGGTCTTAGTCTTTATTCATTATTTACAGTGGTGGAAAGTACATCTACTCAAGTACTGTACTTAAGTACAATTTTGAGGTACTTTACTGAGTATTTCCATTTTTTGCTTCTTTATACTTCTACTCCACTAAACTTCAGACGCAAATATTAAACTTTTTGCTCCACTACATTTACTTTATAATTTTTAGTTACTAGATACTTAATAATACAAAATATAATCAACAAATAAATTATGATATTATTATATAAGTAACACTTTATTGATGCAGCGGTGCATTTTTAATCTACCTGTATATAAAGTATTTTATATAAAATATGTAAAAATTAATCAAAATTAGCCACACATTTACCAGCTGCAATATTAATGCATCACTGCATAATGCATCATGGACATGTTATTGATGTATTTATGTTGTGGTACGAATACTTTCTTAAACTGAATGTTCTGAAAAGTTTTATTGACCTTAAAAGTGGTGAAACAGACATATTTTCATATCCTTTACTCAAGTAATGTAGCAATACCACAATGGAAAAATACTCTATTACAATGTCCTGCATTTAAAACTTTGCTGCACTTTATAGTATCGAATTATTGATGCATTTAAGAAACAAATGTTTAAATGCTGCTGGGTAGCATTCGATTATATTTTAAGATCTTATTATGTAAGTAGTAACTACAGCTGCACATAAAATGTATGAGTGAAAAAATGACATCCCTTTGAAAATATTTAAGTACTACCTCAAACTGTACCATAAGGCACAATGTAAACATTATGTGGGGGGACCCTGAATGATTCAGGAGGCCCAGGAACATGCCAGGGATTATATGTTGATTATATGTTAGAGCTGTAGAGTTGTTGTCACGGGGCCTACAAATTCTAGTGGGGCCCTTTTCCCATAACTAAAATTCAAAACACACAACTGGAGTCTTATATCACTCCCAAATTGACAGACAGATCTATTAGTTCAAAAGCTAACAGTCAAATGTGAGTTATCGATGTTTTCTAACGATGCAAAAGGTTTGTTTGCACAAGTAATGTTTGTAACCAAAGGAGTTAAACAGGCCTGTATAAAGACCACATTTGCAGCATGTTGGCAAAAAAAGTAGAAGCCATGAATTCAGGGAACAAGAAGAATTTAAAAGAAGGAGCCAGAGGGTGCTGTTGGGCAGGTTTCATGCAGTGCTCACTGAAAGTTATATCCTTTCTTTACTGAGAATGTCAAAGCCCTGATCCCAACAGATCATATTCGCTTATGAATCTGAGGTTGTCAAACTAAATGTCTGTTTCATTCACCTCTCCACCATGCACGGGATGGGATCAGAACAAGAAACAAGTTTTTTTCTTCAGAACCTACTGTTATTGGACTTCCACAGAAAAGAGCTTTTTTGAGTTAAGGACATTCTCTAATTGACATAGGTGAAGAGACCAACGTACAAATTTAATTGTCAGACTCAAAAATGCATCAGTATTTGCAGTTTAGAGTTTTGAATCCAGGAATGTTTGCCTTAGCCGCAGTCCAAACACCACAAATCAGGTGGATTACACATCAGTTGTAATGAATTGAAAATCTATACAAGGTATTTTCCCCCTGTCATTCACACAATATTCTAGGAAAAGAAAAGCTCCAGCCTCAACTATATGGCAGAATAAAATTAACCAGGGAATGTGTTTTATGCTTTTTCAATATGCTTTAGGGACTGAGGGGCCAACCAGGAACCTCGATGTCTCTTCTTTATATTCTGACCACTGTTTTAGGTACTAAAAAATATTATGCTACAGGGAAACAGTGGCAGAGTCCTTAAATGTGAATATGTTTAATGACTAACAAAATTGCTCAGTAATATTGCAAACTGTTGCTTTGTATAACAATATTTTCTGAGGGATATGATATAACTATGGTGTCTGAAAAAATGCATGAGGTCAGCTGCCATACTCTTTGTATGCAAAATACTGGATAAATTGCTTGGAAAGGGGACCAATGCACAGGCAACTGGTCTTTAAAGGACCGGTGTGTAAGATTTAGGGGGATCTATTTGCAGAATATGGCAGAAATGGAATATAATATTCATAAGTATGTTTTCATTAGTGTATAATCACCTGAAAATAAGAATCGTTGCGTTTTCGTTACCTTAGAATGAACCCTTTATATCTACTGAGGGAATGGCTCCTCTTCCATGGAGTCTGCCATGTTACTACAGTAGCCCAGAATTGACAAACCAAACACTGGCTCTAGAGAAGGCCTTTTCACGGCCACTGTAGTTTCTCCTACTCGCTTGGAAAGGGAGGATGAGGCGAGGGGTATTAGTTTCACTACTAGATGCTACAAAATCCAACACATTGGTCCTTTAAGACTTGTCAGCAATTCTCATTTTCAATTAATTTCAAGGTGTTTAGCAAACACACTGAGTTTAAGGTGGACAATTTAGTTAAATGGCCATTAATTACTATTAATATTACTATTAGATTGAATAATGAAACAAATTTAAAGGAAAATGCTAACTCAGGATCCAGTAAATCAGTACTAAAAAATGTCTTTACATAATACCAGACATATTTCATGTAGCTGTAATTGGAGGCTGTGAGAGGTAGAATAGTGAACTTACTGTTAAAATCCCCTGAACTGCTACAGAATCAGTCACAGTAAACAAGAAATACTGCCAATGTCCCCTTGAGTAAGGCACTTAACCTTTGGCAGTAGGTTTGTGGTTGAACACAGCAGGTGGCTTTGTGAGTGTGTGTTTGTGAGAGAGAAATGCCTTGGAGAGAAACTACAGCAAATCTGCCTGCTGAGCCAAGAGGATGTCCTGACCTTTTCTAACATTTGCGAACAGCCAAGTGTTCAGGAGCTGTCAGTCTGCCATGCGTCTGTTCACTGAGCTGCGTGTTCACATCACCCCAGCAGATGGCAGGAGTGCACTGCTCTGAGTGCAGCCGACTTCCTGTACTGAAGGATGTGGGCGCTGTGCCTGACTGCCAACTCAGGCATTATCTCACCCCAGTTTGATTCCATTACACAGGCAGAGGAGGAAAATAAGGCTGACTCACAGTGCTGCTGCTCTCCCAGTCAAAGAATTAAGTGTTCCCCAAGACTGAATGAGATAAGGCTCCGCTGAATCTTTACTTAGTGCCCCATTACAATCAGCAGTGCATTTTGAATATGGCCTCTTTAAGATGATAATAGCATACAGACTGAAATTCATTAATACAAGGTCATGGTTGCTTTGTAGCGAAACCTGTTGGCAGTAATCATATTGGCTCTGGAAAAAGCGTGTGCTACTGAGTTTAGTTAATCAGCTTGTTCAACCTTAGTTCACTTTGTTTTTTGTCTCCAGTGAATTGAGTGACCTGGCTTTTTTATCATCTCACGCAAATGTTTGGTTGATGTAATCTGGCACTACTGGTGTCAGAGCTTTAACATAAGGTCCTGCACTCACTGAGGACAATGACAACAGGGTGTGTGTGCGCAGAGAAAAGACTGAGAAATGAAGAGGAACTTCCAGAACAGTCAAACAGTATGGACAAATAAGACATTTCCTGCCCAATGTACGTGAAGGTGAAGCAGCATAGGAGGAAATAATGAAATAAAGTCAAAACCACTGAGCAAAAGTCAATACCAATCTCAATGTCGTAGTACTGAGGATATTGACAGCCATTATTTTGTACCATCAGCTAATATCAGGCCATTTTTATGTTCCTATGAATTATAGTCTTGGCATTGTAAAAAAGAAAAAAGCCTGTGTAACAGTATCTAGATCATCTCAGGGCAATAAAACTCTCCACAGTCTCTCCACTCTCCCAAAAATCAGTGTATGAAAGTTATACAGTTAAATGGATAAAAGAAATGGAGGTGGCAGAGGGGAACCTCGGATAGCATGGATGGATGATACCGAGTAGTTGACTTTTATTAAGATATAAATTCCAATTCATATTTTATAGTTTGATGTAATATTAATTGTCCTTTTCTGTCACTGGTTTATCTGACACAAGATCTGTCGCATAAACACACACATACTCTCACACACACACACCGGTCAGTGCGTACATTGCTAGCTAGCCACAGCTAATGTTTTCATGCCGGTACGTTGGCTGTTTGTGGTAAATAAATAAAGCAAGGTGGAAATTTGCTTTGCTTTCTGTCTGAACACACCTTAAGGAGGCCATGCCTTCAGTTGCATTTAGTAATAATATATATATATATATATATATATATATATATATATATATATATATATATATATATATATATAAAAAAATAATTGCTTGTCTGCGCTTTTCCCTATAATTTTGCTAGGTATAACACATCTTATAAGGCATAAAGTTAAACAGTAGTCTTTTCAGTAACGTAACAGTAGATGAGTAGCATATATGCATTATACAAGTTCTTGTGCACTTTGTTTCCAAGAAATCATTCAGCCTATTCTTTTTCCTATAATCACCATTTCTTCCCTCACTAGCAATTCAAGTCCAAAATTGCCCACTGGAATCATTCCATTATAATGCATCATTATCAACCACCGCACATGAACAGCATTTCACTAAGTAGACCGCACACTGCTTTAAAAAGTCAGCAGCCAACAAGTGGTCTCTGGTGGAGCTAAGCTGGTGCTTAGAGCCAATTTATTATTTGACAACCAGAGAAAAGGACCAGCTTCAGAGTGGAAGTGGCATTAACTGACCAGCTGGGTAATCAATCAGTCACATGACGAATCAACCTACCTACAATACATTATGTTACAATGATGGTGTCCGGGTGTCTGTTGAACATTTTATACAGAGAATGCAGTCCAAAGTGCATTAAAAATAAAATTAAACTTAATTCAAACTAAAGTCAGTCATAAAATAAGGAATGGAACAGGTGAAAAACAAATGATCAAAAAAGACCAGGAAAAATAAAAACAAAGCTCAATATTGTATTCTTTCCCTGCCTGTCAGGCTGAGGTCACCAAATACTTTCCATCCTTAAAACAGTTATGGCAGGAATACAGTATATGATTAGAAACAGATACCCAGATCACTCTACTGCTGCCCTTGATTAATTTTAGTGTCAGACCATACATTAATCTTCAGTGTTCATGGCTCTTGACAGGCCAGCATCTGTACAGCTGCATGTGGAGAGAAGCCCATGATCGCTGCAGTGACGTCTCCCCACTCTCACTCTATCACTAATTCTCTATAATGACAGCATACTGCACATTAGGCTAATAAGGTTGTGTATGTGAGGGGGTGTCAAGCCTCCATAACCACGTTCACCAAGTGCGAGAGTCTCCGAGTGAAATATCACCCATGACTCATTGCGTCCTCTGTCATTTTCTTTCTGACTAATATTTAAGTGGCATTCGGAAGTTGGTAGCAAGATTGCTTCCTGGAATCACATTGGTGCCATCAGAGTGGAGTGAAATATTTTTCCCCTGTTTACTGAGGAACCCTATTGTATCTGATCATTTCAATAACATCTCATTTTACCATTTAAATACAGTGTTGGAGGTTCAGGTTTACATACTGAGAATGATGACCCTTGGGTCCCTGAACAGCGGTCTTGCATAACAGTAAAATCTACATGTGAATCAATAAGAAAATTAGCATTTGAAGTAATTTGGCTGATGTAGGCCCAACAGAAAAACAGACTTTAGTGTGTCTCGTCAATATTTCAACCACTAGTAAGAAATGCGGATGACTGAGCTACAGTGGCTATAACAGAATATGGGAATAATCATGCATAATGCAAGTACTTGATGAAGAAAATAATGAGTAAAACCATCTTAAACATAGAGTACAATCATCTTAAGTTTACCTTTTTGTAGATATTTTCTTATGTCAAACAACAGAGTAACAGTGAGTATTCATCAGTTGGTGAATCCAGTACTGTGAGTTTTCTTTTTGTTTCTTTTAGTAGTGCTCTTCATTTATTTATCTCACACAAACTGCTACTGTAGTTAAAAAGAAAATGTCATTTTTTTTTCTTACCTGAGGCTAGATGGAGAGAACAGCAAATGTAAAACCATTTATTAACTGGCTTTGGTTTGGCTTTGATTTTTTTAGTTGTATCAGCCCAACAAAGAGTAACAGAATGCAAATGTATGTATGTAATAATGCCACAGGTATTTACTTTAAAGCACTCTGTGTAATTCCTCACAGTAGTAACTTCTTATGACATTAGACAATATAGTACATGCATGTGCTGCCTGGTGCTTTGGTGGATTGTAAAACACATGCCAAATGAAAACAACATTGTTCTTTTCTTCCCTTTTGTATATTATTAAATATAATCAGATCACTTGTGTGGCACTGTTGTGCTCCACTAAACAATCCAGTACACTATCAAAATACGCTATTCTGGAGGGTTTTAAACTGAATTATTTGTTATATTCAGCAATGGTTAACACTTAAACTTAAAAAGTCACATCCCCTGAAAATCTTGTTTTTGCTGACCTCCAGTGGTTTAACTTTTCACCTTACAGCAGTGATGTAGAAGTGTACCCGTCAGTACACTGTGACATCAGTATGGGTTGTGGTTCCAGGTGCAAAAGTGCACAATTCTGACCACACCTAACCAGAAAGGTGAAACAGACCTGAAACTTTCAACCTGAGAGGACAGTAAAACACTGCTTTTCAGCCTGGTGTTAAGTTACTCTTTAATATTTTACTCCTAACCAGCCATGAATCTGGCTACCTGCACCACTTTGCTAGCCATTTGTGTACCAGGTGAAAGCCATTTAAACAATAGCAACAGGGCACATTATTTTATATTACATGGACTTCCCAGGATACCTAAATGACTAAAAGAACAAGGTCAATAGATGTCTTGTTACATTTTAAATATATCAAAAATAAACCTGTGTGATGTTTCCACTGTGTTTCTAACATTCCTTTTGAGTAAAACCCTGACTAAATGCAACTTACTGGGCTGTTGAAGTACAGTGTGGGTACTCTGAGTGATGGTCACTGCATGCTTAGTAATTACCCTTAAGTGGTTTGGTCGAATAAAAACAGCACAGATCAGACACGGAGCTCCAGGACTTTCAGATCCACAGTCCCTTTAATAAAGCCAAAGCCTAAAGGAAACAGTTCCAATATGTGTAATTAGAAGCTATATTTTTATACTTAATGGATAGTGTCGAAGCTTAATGAAACAAGCCATCACACTTTCTTAGAAATTACTTTTCATCAAGCTAGTGTGTCTTTCAGGCGGCCCTGACATTTTTCAAGCCGTATTGATTGCGTGTCTGTCCGCAGCCAGCATCTGATGGTGCCCGAAGAGACGAGAAGCGTCACCACCTTCCTTGTGACCTCTCTACGGGGAGGCGAGGTGTCGACCTGTCACTTTGCACCATGCACCTGTCATTATGTCTGAGTGGGAAACTGCCACACATCTGCTGGTCTAACCAGCTCTGCAGAGGTTCAAAGGCTTCGGGGAATAAGTCATTTCAGTCCACCAAATGGATTTCTGTAATAGAATTTTCAAGGGCAGTGGAATAGTGAATAAAGCCTGCTGCTGTATGAGTATTTGATGTGAGCTGATCACAACTCAGCAATATGAAGAGTTCTAGCCTGCCCAGTCTAATGAAAGGTACTGAAATGAGCACAATGTCTTAAAATACAAATCACACACACACACACACATATATATATATATATATATGTTCCGTGCATGCCAAGTACCTGAAGATAATACAGTAGTACAGTGGAAACGGTTATTTGAGGCATACAATTATGATTATTATTATTATTATTTGAGCAAAAGTCATGCACTTTCTAGGCTTTAATGAATATGAAATTCTCCCAATTAAATTATCAGTACAAAAAATGAGCAACTGCCTGAGAAAATATCTCGTTCTTTGATTAAAAAGTCAAATGTACAAGTCTGTGCACATGAAAACTGAAGGAAACAAGTATATAACTATAACTCCCAATGAAGATCTTGTTAAGCAACATCCAATTACAGAGCTAAAAATTGTGTTGTGTGAGCCGCTAACATCGAATTAAGCTATTTTATGCTTATGCAGAAACCTGATAATACATTTAAATCAGTTCACTTTCAGATTGTGGGTTAATATTAGGTTTATTCAGCAACTACTGCATGCTGCAGTGTCTTCTTCTCATAGTGTTCTGGATTTGCTACAACTCGGATTCACACCCTGAATGGCTCCTCTCCATACAGTAGCAAGTAATACAGTGGTACTGTATTTATAATGAATCATTCTACCAAAAAGAAGGGAAAATCAGAATCAGAAATCGGATCAGAAATACTTTGATCCCCGAGGGGAAACTCTTTGCGTCACTTCACAGAAACAAAGTTGTCTCTATGTTGAGCAACATTGAGGACTTGATTAACTTTTAAACCCTTATTTACAGCTAGGAAAAATATTTTTTGAACCAGCGGCTCCTCCCAATTTGCAAATCTATTGGAGGAGACGCAACTGGAAACAGGAAGTAGCTTAGTACTGAAATTATGGCCAAAAGTAAGTGGACATCCCTGTCTTGGGCTGTGATTTCATGGTTTGACTTTCAACAGTTTGAATAAGTCCCTTTCCTGTTTCAACATGACAGTGCCCCCTTGCACACAGTGAGGTCCATTTAAGAAATGGTTTTCTGAGTTCAGTGTGGAAGAACTTGACTGTCCTGCACAGAGCCCTGACCTCAAACTCATGATCTGCATTTTACAGTTCACATTCATTTTATAAAACCCAAACAACAACCATATTACTAGACTGTAATTTACTGCTGGCTGAACTGAAAAAGATTCCATCTTATTTCAAATGATTGTCTATCAAAATATCTTTTGATATTTACTTTTTTATAGCTCTACTGTATAATGACAAGGTTTTGGTATTAACTGTAGTTTTGACTGAGTTCATTGCAAGTTCCTAACATTTCTAAACACAAGTAATATAAACTAATTAGAATGTTGCTCTCACTTAATGTCACTATTGAAAGTAAAATGGCCAGAAATCTAATTGTGTATATTTCTATTCTTCTTCTTCTTCTAAGTGCTGAATTATAGATATTCCCCTTGCAACACGCTCTTATTTAAGATTATTAATTAGGCAAGAAACAGGGTTCTTTCAATATCACAGAGAATCCCATTGTTAAGATTGAAGGCCGCTCCCTGTCTCAGGAAATAATCTGTCTGGTTGGCTCAGTCCTTGAGTTTTATTAATTACCTTAATGCACATCCAGGCAGAAGACAAAGCCTTGACTGTGCAGTCTCTTCTTTCTGAGTAAGAGGAGGAACAGAATGTTATAAATATAGACTTATCCAGCAGTAATAGTTGCACTGGTCCTCAGCAGTATATCAGAGTAATCACAGTACCAGCTTGTGATTATGCCACTTAAAATAAACTTTTAAAGGTTTAGAACACAAATTGGCAAACTCACTTGTCATGACAGACATAAAGTCCATTCATTTCAACCACATATTGCCAGCTTAATCCTTGACCAAGGAAAGTGACATGAGCAACTTTGACACCAGTCTTTATATCACTTGCACAGAAAGAGACACTTTGCCAGGCACCTCATCACATGTCGGCCTGAATCACTTTTCTCTCGCTTCATTTGCTGCTGTGCTCAGATCAGCTCCCCATCTCGACACTTGCTAATGTCCCTGCTATCCTCACTGAGGCTGCTCTCCCTAGGTGGGGGGAGGATTTTCCCCCTGAGGCATAATGGCTGCTCTCCAGCTTGTGTCACCCGCTGAAGTTAAGGCCCTCTGGCTGCTGTAGTGTCGGCCCGAGTTAGCTGGGTCTTCAGAAAGGAGCAGAGGTCTCGTCCTCTCGAGGGCTACAAGTTGCTGCAGCCTGTGTTGAACAGAGTGCTGTACCATCTGCTCTGTGTGCTTTATCAGACACTGCACAGTCCTGTTTAGTTGTGGTGGACACCTTTCAGCCACAGGAATTTAAGTTCTACTACACTTTATCCATTATTGTTGTCTTGCATTTCAGTCACGGGTTAAAGAAGATGATCAAATAAAATCAACCCAGAAATTATCCAGACTACCCAGACAAATATTCATAATATGTGACAATCAAAATGATTCTAATAAGCATAAATCTCATACTGGACAATGGACAATAATTCATTATTATCATTTACTGACTTACTATGCACAGCACTATGCAGCCTGTGAAAACAGTTACATGATGCCTTCTGTGGCTCTGGAGAGAGTTTTGAAACAGAGAGCCTGCAATTCAAAGTGGTGGCATGGAGAAAGATGTGGGTGTTTACCAGGCAGTTAGGGTCCAGTGAAAGATGCTTCTGAGTTTTATTATGAAAACTGTACTATTCAGTGTTTTTGGATCTTGACCCATGAAAGGTATTAAAAGTCAAGATATCTTGGACTCTGCTGCTTCGGTTCCTTTTTTCAATCCGTTCCCACACTTTGTGGAAGTGCAATACTAAAGCACTGAGTACTCCTTTATAACTTTCCAATCGAACACAGGTCAATGAAATGAACATCAATTTGGCTATTGTATTTGTAATTATATATAAATTTGCCATACTGAAAAAATATTCTTTATTTCGATATTTAAACCACATCGCCCAATTTCCCAGACACCAGGGTCTTGTTATTTTATAACCTACTTTTAAGCCAGCTTAATTTCCTTTACTCTGTCCAGCAGGGCTCAAGACTAACGGCATCCCGTCGTCCCGGAGATGATAGAAAATGTGTTTGGGACTAACAGAGATCTCCCCTGCGACGCCTCCGGGATGAATGGGAATTTTGTATGTGTGTATGCACGTATAACTGAGGCTTAGCAAATGACAAACTGAACCGAGAGCTGACTAAACCGGAGTGCATCTTCTCATGCTGTTACTATAGTTACTATCACTGGCTGACTACTCAGCACGAGACCCACTAAAAAATATGATCATTCTGAAATGTTCCCGCGGTACTGGTCCATCTATCCCAAAGGGCTTGCTGGCAGGACCTCGCAAATATGTTGCGCTGGTTACAGTTCGAGCACATCATTTGATTGAAACAGTCTAGCCAGCTGCTTGCTACTAGCTAGCTTACTTTAGCCAGGCGCTACCCTGGCTGTGTGCGAGTATACTGTTTTTTTCCTGATAATGTTAAAATTACATTGTGAACAACAAAACTGTGTTGAAATCGGCAGGAGAAGAGCTAGTTAGCAGCTGGTGGGCAGCAGAGTCCTGCAGTGTGTTTACAGCTAACAGAGCTGAACACTGGCTCCGCTCCATTTCAGTGCGCCGGTGCACCGCTTAACGGCGAGGGCTGGTAAAACTGTTTAAATGCTGTGTAACCTGTCAGCCAGCGGCAGCAACCACGTACTTGCCATCTGACAAAACAAACAACAATATCGGCCTACAGGGTAAAAGCCATGGATCTCCCTTGACTTTTGTGTTTGTATGGGCCATGTGGTCGTGGTGTGTAAATGCTGCTGCTGTGTTACTAAATTGTGTCATATTTAATTTTTTCAATTCTGTTTATGACAGTTTAAAGATAATTTTTCAGGTTTTGTTTTAAACCTATTTCTTTGAATGGAGCAAAATAAATATAATTATTTATTTCCTCAACATTTTAATGGTGTTTTTATTATGCCACTAACAACCATAGATGATACTAACAAAGTAAAGAAACAACATTATGATTTTGGGATGGTTTACCTTCAATTCGGGATGGTTAAAATAGTTTTTCGGGACAGTTCTGGGAGAGTGGTGAAAAAAGTAAGTCTGGAGTCCTGCTGTCCAGTTTTAATTCTTTACACGTACACAGAGTCAAGTCACATCACTGCACATCTGCTTAAGAGTTAGACTTTGTAGAAAAGTGGCCAAGGGGTTGTTTTGATAAGTGACTGAATGAGGACTTAATGATCTCCTAGTTATCCTAGTAGTAGTAGTAGTAATAATAATAATAATAATAATAATAATAATAATAATAATAATGATGATAATGATGATAATAAAAGGCAGCACAAGAATTGAGCCCATGCCTGCGTCTGCATTCATTAAAAGGTCATTAGTGACTTTCAGAAGGGCTGTCTCAGTGCTGTGGTGGCTGAAAGCCAGATTGGAACTTTTCAAAGGTATTATTGTTTTCCACAGCAGCAAGAAGCTGCTTGGATACAAGTTTTTAGAGAATCTTCAAAATAAAAGGCAGTTTGGAGATCGGACGACAGTTATCCAGGAGGGTGGGATAAAGCCCAAGTTTTTTTAGGACTGGCTGGACACAAGCAGTTTTAAAGTAATCTGGGACGCAGCCAGTAGACAGCGAGCTGTTAAAAATAATTTGTAAAAGCACTGTACTTGTATAGCACCTTTCTAGTCTTCTGACCACTCAAAGCGCTTCTCACACTATATACAGTATCACATTCACCCACTGATGCTCATCATTGCAAGAATTGCTCATCAGTACAAAGAAGCTAATTAATCATTCACACACACACACTGAAGGCACAGCCCTCGGGAGCAATTTGGGGTTCAGTGTCTTGCCCAAGGACACTTCGACATGTGGACTGAGGGAAGCCGGGATCGAACCGCCGACCTTCCGATTGGTGGACGATCCGCTCTATCACTAAGCCACAGCCGCCCCGTGGCGCAATACGATCCATAACTTCCTAGAAATTCCTAGTTGGGATTTTGTCCAGAGGGCTGGAGAATACTCTCATAAGAGACATGATGTCTGCGAGTTCAGGCAGAGTAACAGCAGAAAAATTGCTCAAAGAATCCCTGAGCGGGTGATCCACATCTAAAAAGGCAGGGTTCAGGGTGATACCAGATCTTATTAACTCCACCTTACCAGCAAAGTGCAAAATAAACTTTTCACAATCAGCATCACACTCAGCAGGGGCACAAGGAGAGGCTGGGTTAACTACCTGATCCACAGTCTTAAATAGGAATCTGGGGTTGTGCTGATGGGCAGAAATAAGTGCAGAGAAATTACATGTTCTTACATACTTCACCATCCTGTTATAAAGGAGTAATAACTCTTTCATAGCCACAAAGTGGACCCGGTGACCAGATATCTTCCATCTGCATTCTGCTTTTCTGCATTTCCTTTAACAGCTGATCTAGTTTAACCTGCAGTCATAAGGTGGCAAAAACTGATGGCCCTTTTTTACCTGGAAAGTAATACCTGTTCTTATACTGTTATAACAGCACTAGATCTTCTAGACTTTAAGAGCACTATGTCTCGCAATGTTTTATGTGCCCCATATAACCAAATATGTTAATGAGGTGTATTAGTATGCTCAGTTAGATCTACTACAAGAGTTCAAAGACAAAAGAACCCCAATCCATCAGTATGCATTATGAACTATTGCTCAGCAGCCTTCCCTGGCGAAGACACAGAGTTCAGCCAGGGATTGTTTATGAATGTTTTATATCACTTTGTAATACAATGAATATTTTCTGAACCGGACCCACGTGGTCAGGATGAAGGGTGTCTCACATTAAGAGAGAGAAAACGTAGTGAGGCAGACTGCCCCAATTAAAAAATTGAAAAGGGGCAATTTTTCCAAGAGAAGTATCTTAAATTTTCAACACTTGATCACCACATTAACAGTGTTTGAGCAAAGAGAAGTTCAGAATCTTTAAAACTTTTCAGATAGAATACAGTTCCTTTAACCAGGCCACCCTGTCAGTGGGATTATTTGACTGTTTTTGCCTTCTGTCAATATTTATAATATATTGTCATACCCGTACTGTGAAGCCATAGTGACAACTCAGAAATGAACCATATCTAATGCAGTGTATTATCCATAATCTAGTTTAATGTCTCAGTGTCAGCCTTTGTGGGCCCTTGCTCTTTTTCTGTTGAAAGCCATCTGTTTGTTGTGTGGAAGGTCCGGCTCCTCATGTGATTGCGCCAAATGGAGCAACATGATACCCTCCTACACTTTTCTGCACACTGACAAAACATCAAGATGTAATCACACACAAGCTGTTGATCATAATTGCTTCCCACAACTACTGCACACATCCTCTTGTGCTGCACATCCCTGCATTGTAAACAGAGCCATGCCTTTGTGCATGGCACTGTGCTGCATTGTGGGATTGGACTAGTGCCATGTGGTAATGGAACAGGAGAATCAAAGACCACTCCTGCCGTTTGTAAGATCTTTGTTCCTGCTATTGTCAGCAAATGCCTGCCAATGATGCGGCGGCCACATGCGGTAATCATTTCTGTCTCTGAAGGGCATGACATTGTGGCAGTTGTGGCAGAATGATGATGAGTTCAGCAAGTTTAGTAACAGTTAATAGCAGTGGCTCATCATTTTTGGTTTTGACACATTTTCACAGAATATTTTGATTTTTTTTTTTGTTTAAAAGGAGCAGATGAGTTAACTTTTAACAATAGTTTTATATCCAGGTGTGGACCCAAATGGTCATCTTGGAACAAGCACTGCTGAGAAAATATACCCATTATATAAAGTAAAAAGCAAAATGGGGAGGAAAATGCAAACGAGGTGCTTATTATGCAATAGAATCTCTAAATCACTGGTTCCTAACCTTTTCGCTTGTGAGCCTTTAAAACAAAGCAATGCTTACTTGCGACCCCTCATAGGTTGCATATGTCTGTGATTTGCAACCAGTTTAACCAAAAAGTGATGTTCCATTTGGATAGTTTTTAGAGGCCTGGAGAGGTAAAACAATCCAGTATTTCTCAATAAAAAAAATAAAACATTCAAGAAACATAAAAAAAATAATAATAATAAAAGTATGTTTTTCCCCATCTTTCCCCCATTCATCTTGTGATACCTCAAACTTTTCTTGTGAATCTTTGGAGGGTCCCTACCGTAGATTGAGAACCACTGCTCTACCTCTACCATCCACTGTAACTACCTTTTTAAAAAAGCAAGAAATGGCTAAAGTACAGGGTGTTTTTGTGCAGCAAAGAGTTTTTAAAATCTGATTTTCATCTGGATCAGATTATACTAGTTTTTCAATATTCAAAATAAATAATGAACACCAAGAAATTTGACTGTTTACCTTTTGTGGTGACAGAAAAGGTGTTATTAACATGTCAATCAGTAATGGCAGCTATGTAACAGCCTGCCTGCCCCCATGGAGTTAAATTATTCATTTATTCTGACTGTCTTACATCAAGTTCCTGCCAGTTACATGGCAGCCATCTTTAAAGAGCTTTGTTTTAAGGTACAGCAGATTAGATTTTTTTTTAGATTCAACTTTATTGTCATTACACATGTACAAGTACAAGGCAATGAAATGCAGTTTAGGTCTAATCAGAAGTGCAATAAGCAAGTGCAGAATATGAAGTTTGTGCATAAATGCAGGATAGACCTTTAGCCTGAGGGGAACATTCAGAGTAAAGCATCCTGCACACCACACCCTCTATCCTTACATACATACACACACATGATAGACATAAACACACCAGGACCATTCACAGCACTGCAACCTCATCTCTTATCCTCGTCTGCCCAGTATTTTTCAGACTGGGTCCTTTTCCAGAGCTCCACACTGTTAGCGATGGAATGCTTTTCATCGAGATTCTTGCATGCCAAACCTCCCTTGGTTTGTACGTGTTCGGGTGGTGGTTGTCTTTGTGCTCGCTAATTAGAAGCAGCTTGGTCCAGCATGCCTGTGTGCAGAGCAGATCCTCGCAGAATAACCTCTTCTCCACCTCCACTCATGGCACACAACACTGTAAAAAATTAAAGGTCTGGCAAGGGACTGTTAGCAGAGAGCCAAATTTGTCAAGCAAGCCATTTCAGGATTTTCATAGTGTAAAATTCTTACTGGGCATGCAGGTACTGTTGGCTTTGTGTAAAATGATAGGCCTGAAACAATTTTTTATTTTACTGCAACATCTGCCTTAGCTGTTTTGTGATCAATTTTAAATAAGTTGTATAAACAAGTATGGAGTTATAGTAACTATACTATAACTATAGTGCCTCAGTCTGGACCAGGAGACCCCCACACATTTTGCCAGGTTAAGCTATAATGCTGCATGATTCTCTCTCTCAAAACCTATTACGGCAGCGGCGGATGGCCCACCATTGAGTCTGGTTCTGTCCAAGGTTTCTACCTCTTAGAGGAAGTTTTTTCTTGCCACTGTTGCCAAATGCTTGCTCATGGTGGGATTAGTTGGGTCTCTGTAAATAATATTATAAAGAGTACGGTCTGGACCTGCTCTATAGGAAAAGTGCAGTGAGAACTTCTGTTATATATGCTCTATATGAATAAAACTGAATTGAATTGAAATTGCATTCCTGCCATGTAAGTCAAGTGGGAAGAATGGGGAAACCGCTTTCAGACGTGGGAGTATTTATGCATCATTCTAAGATGGCTTGGCTCACTGCTAGCTTGTAGATTCACCAGATAAATGGCTTTTAAATCTAAATGAGCTTTTTTTTATCATGTTACATATTTGTAGCAGTGTATTTACAAGTGAAACTAGATACAAACAGTTTAACCCCCCCCCCCCCTTTTAATTAATTAAATCAATTGTTTTAGTGTTATGTTTAGATTCAGCCATCTTGCCACTGGTTTGCTGACACTTAGTTCACATTTAGTCCTTTTCACCAAGTGGGAGATATTGTAGCTTTGAGAAATTCCAGATACTGTATCTGACTTGGAATTACAAGTAGGAGACTGATTTGAATGTTTTTTTCCACTTGGCTGCTTGTAATCAAGGTCTGTGCAATATGATGTGAATACGGTATAAGCAAGTAGAAGGAGGTGATCAAATCCCCTGCCAAGTAAAGCAAACAGAAACATACATAGTATCATACATAACTGTATGAATAACTGTCACTAACCCATGAAACACATTAGATTATAGAGGATGTTGAGAATGGTTGCCTTGCTGTGGTCTCGCTATATGCAGCAGACTTAATTATTGATATTAGTGTCACTTTTTGTCAAAGGAAGATGGGCCTTCTCTAAACATTTGTTGTAGACATGCATTTAAGTACTGGAATGTGTAATCTGTGGACTGTGGTGCTGCAAACTAGGCATATGGTGTAATTTGAATGAATACTTTTACAGGAAGTTTTTGTAATGCATTCAAATATTGAATCTTAATCAACACATTAAAATCTAATCAAAGAGCCAACAGAACAACAATTAATTGTGCATCCTTATACATTGCAAATTCCAAGTCATCTGATTTGGGTTCATGCAAGGGGCTGCAGTCACACTAATCTGGGAAAAGGCTGAGAAAAAAATAAGAACAAAAACAAGAGGGACTTTTCCTTTTGTAGGTCAAGATTTGCAGGTTTTATGGACAATTATCTGGAGGCAATATTTTACTGACAACAGTGCCTTGGAAAACATCTTGAGTGCAGAGAGGCTTTTGGATGCATGAGGCTGTGAGCTGTGACGGAATTTGTCTGGATCCCTCTTGTCCACGCATTACTGGCCAACGGGAGGGAGAGAGGGAGAGAGAGAGAGAGAGAGGGAGAGAGAGGGAGAGAGAGGGAGAGAGAGAGAGAGAGAGAGAGAGAGAGAGAGAGAGAGAGAGAGAGAGAGAATGTAAGAATGTACTGCAAAACAGCGCTACCCTGGGTTTAATTGGGAGAGCTTTGGCATGTTTCCAAAATGAAACAACAGGGAAACAGGAAATGCAGTTACACCCACAGAGAAATGTGTCAAACAGGTTGTGAGCTCTCTGGCCACGCATTCTCACTCCTCTGTAATGACCAGTTCCCGTAGCCAAAGGTACCGAGGGTGGCTTGTTTCACAAAAGGTGTGAAGTGAAGCCTCTGTGCTGAGAGATTTTGAGAGAGACAGCAGTGCTCCCCAGGCTCGGTGAGGGCAAGATAAATAGTGAAAAGCCATACTATCTTTAACAGACCTCACCATCTGGGCTCGTCGCGTGGAGGAGACAACATTAGGATGACGCTGAAGTTGACAACGAATCTACCTCACGTGCTACAGTTCATTCCTGGTGTTAATAGCTCCTTTAATTAATGTAAACATATCATTTGGCAGGTGATGAGATGTTTAAAACGGGATACAGATTAGACTAGAATGGCTATGTCAGGGTCGTAGAAAGATCTTCAATAACCTGTTGTGTACACTGTATAATTGTCTCTTATCTTTAAATGGCATGTTGCATGCTGGGATAATGAGCAACTGCCACTCAGATGAGTTCGACACAAATGTCAAGGTGATGAATGAGAAGGTTCGGAGATGATAGTGGTGCTAATGGGACGTTTGCTGGTTGTATTTAGCTTTTTCAAATAGAAACAAAACATATTCCAAATGTAAACAGTGCCTCATTTTTACAAATTTAAACCCCTCAGATGAAAAGCTTTAAATCTACTTTTATAATTGTCTCACCATGTCATCATATTCATATTTGTTCCGATGCATTCTCATTATCTCACATGGCCTTCATCACTTCCACTTTAAAATGCGACACGATATTTTCAGACGTTATATTTTAATTCAGTTGAATTATTGTTTGGTTGGTGGTTTGAGTCCTCATAAATTCCCCTCGGATGAATAACTCAAATTATTTCTTGTTCACACTTTGGTCATTGTCTTAGCATGTCATCACATTCAATTTTACTCTGATTTATAATCATTGTTGCGTCCTTGCTCTGCTGCACGGCTTGAAAAGGCCTGGAAACGCTTGTTAGTCTCTTTGTCAGGTCACACAGTCGGGGAGGAAAAGGCTCCTGGTCGGTGCACACAGATGTGATATAGTGATCTTTCCACTTGATATAGTGTTGCAATCAGTCAGCACGTGCTACAACCCCATCATCCAACTCCACAACTACAGGACCTGCTTTGATATTTTCCAAATGAGTGGAACTTTGTGTCAGGAGGGCAACAGCTTACAAGATTGATTCAGAGTCTGTGATACATGTAATCACTGTTCGCCTGGATTTACAGGTTCCCCCGGGGTCACGTTGCCACTGTTAACCCCCTCTCTCACTCTGTGGGACACCCAGGAAACATCTGGAATTGTCATCAAACGCTGGTCCAAACAAGGAATCATCTGCCATTTTATTAGTGTATTAAGCCTTTGAGCTGGCCGTTTGATCAAAGCCTGGTTCACTCCACTTTGTCTGGTCACCCTTTTTTAACTTTTTTAAACATTAACGGCAAAATGTTAATGTGGATCATTAAAGAAACATATGCCTATGGTTTCTGTTTGACTCTGTCTAGCCCTGATGTTAATGATGATAGTTCAAGGGGAGGATTATCGTATAACACTAATCTATTTTCCATATGCACTCTTATGCACTGCTCTCCTTTTTCCCATCTCAGGAAGTTTTCTCTCATCCCATCATGCAATTATCCAGTCTTCACACTCCCCATTTGGGTATATCGCCTACTACACACTTATGCCTCAGTTCACTCATCTGTTGTATTCCCTCTCCTCCCTTTCTCCTCTCGAATGACCTCAGGCATCACATCCCTGTTGTCTTCTCAAGAAATATGAAATACAATCCAGCTGTGGTGTTTCAACACAACCTTGAACTGTGATCATGACTTCATTGCTGTTCAGTAGCAGAGCCAAATATGTTGCACAAGCATTCCATTGCACTATACCTAATGTAGTTCTCTCTCTTGCCGAAGTGGAAATATGAGAATCTCCAACTGGTCAATGCATTGTAATTGGGGATAAAGTGTAGAGGTTGACCTTTTCAAGTTTTCTGATACTGGTATTTTTTTCTCTCCTGTCTTTAAAAAAAAAAACTCTTTCCTCAACGTTTCAAATAAGTGTTGTGGTGTCTCCACACTGCACTTTCTAAAGATCATCTGTCAATCAGACAACACACCATAATAAATCTTCTATTTATTGCGAACTGCTGCTGCAGCTCCTGGTGGCATAATACTACCATCAGCTCCTGCGCGTCACCGGACAGCTGTTGTAAAAGCTTTCAGGAACTTGCTTTAGGTTAAATCAGTATTTTCTGGAGCAATTAGCAGTGGCACGAGGCAGAAAGGTATGACAAGCTAGCCATGCTAGTAGCCATGTGAGGCTGTAGGCTATGGCCCAAAATAAAATTGTTTCATGGATGAAAAATTGACAAAAAACTTGCTGTTCTTAGATCCTTACCACTAGTGGAGCAAAATATAAAAATCCTAAAGAGTTTGGCACCAGAGAAAAGACTATGACATTACCCAAGTCAGGTAAATTCTCTGTACAGTAGTCAGTTTAGGATTATTTCAGATTCAGCTTGTCAGGCTCAGCTTTACATTGTCAAACTTGGCTTAACTTTCATCAGTCTCAACTGGACTTCAGCACTTTTATAGTCCCTCAAACAGCTCAGGCTAACCTCTGAATGCTAATGTTTGTATTCAGATCAAAGCATCTAAGATTACCATGCTTACAACATGTACAGTTATTTAAATGCAACTCATGCAGGTAATCCTAAACCACACTTAGGCATTGTTTTGTTCTTTCACTGTGTCTCCAGTGCCTCATTTGACAAGATAACGTTATTGTAAGTCAGCAAACAGACTTACCTTTATCCACGATTTTTCCATTAATGGTGTAAATTACTTGGTGACATTACTTCTCAGTTGATTTGATGTCATGATTATCCATTCAGCACAGCTTGCTAGTTTTCTACATTTTGCATGAGCGAAGAGAACAACAATAGCCTAGTTTATTTATAGGTTAACAGAGCATGCAATGAGTCAGAAGAACTCAGCAGGTAGGTCCATTAATCATCCATTAATTGCAGGGTTTGGGGTTCGATCCCAGGCTCCTCCTGTCCACATGTCGAAGTGTCGTTGAGCGACGGATAGCGACGAGCGACAGTTAGGTCAGTGCCTTGGATGATAGCTCGCTGCCATCGGTGTGTGACTGTGTGTGTGCAAAGCACTTTGGATAAAAGTTAATTTACCATTTACCAAGGATGTGTGCATTATGTGAACGTTCCACGCTGGAATACAAGGTACAGTCTGTTGAGCTTATACACAGATAATTTTGAATTGGAACAGGTGATTGCTGAGCAAATATTTAATTTTTTCCCACGTTTGTATGGTAGTTTGAGTTTCAAATAAAAAGTGGCAGCCATAAAATCAGTTAATTATTTCAAGCCATACTTTTTCAGGCTTTTTTCGGCTCAGCTGTGCTTTGAGGTTACTGTCAAAAATTACAATAAACATGATAACATGTTAATTATTAGGATCTGAGGCTGGTGGTAACCTCAGTCAACAGTTTTTGCGGTATCCTGTCATGTCCTAAATTTTGACCTGATTGTGGTATTAGAGGAATCATCAGGGGGTCATCAAAGTCATTACGATCCTCTGGGGACCATGAATGTCTCCTCCAAATTTAATAGAAAATCAATCCAATAGTTGTTGATTTAAATTTGTGTTGTGACTTTTTAGGCTAAGCCTGTTTTGCAGTTAGCAATATTGAGAGCATGAGGAATAAAAACTGAATGCCTAAGTGGACTGCAAATCAAAAGGTGGTGAATGATGGAGGTCAAATGTTCTATTAAGGGGAAATCTTCCTTTTAAACCTTCAGTGAGTTGACTTGAGCGACCTGCTATAAGCTCTGGAATAGAGAGACATAGATCTGTCTCTGGGGATTCAGCAGTATTGGCCTCTGAACCATAAAAATGCAATACAGGAAGAGAACAGTGCTACTGGGATTGGACTGGGTTGAGTTGTAGGGCTGTTATTGATTCTGTGATCTGTGTGAAACATCTTTACCTTATATTGTTTGACAATCAGGTATTGCTCTTTTATGCACCCCAAACAGACCTGTGATGGACCTACGTGCACTGTGTAAACTTATTATCTTAATACCTAAGTTTGGATCCCCACTTTCCTCTCCATCTCATGAGAGAGAAAGGTGGATTTATTTATTCTGCAAAATCAATAATCAGCTTTCACCTGAATTCACCTGTACAGCCCATTTATGTTTTGTCCTTTATAATTTGTCACAAACTGCCAAGAGTTCTTAATTATCTGTCAACAATGGCAGCATAACTCAGCTTGAAAGGACAGAATGCTGGCAACCTTTATCTTGTGAGGGAGCTGACAGCACAAGTCAATCAACAAGGCCCCATATTGTAGGTGATCTATTTTTTTTTTTTTTGTATAGGTTTGTGTGTTATTTATATTAACTTCATAAAGGCATTCGTCCAAACTGCATGTCATTTAAAAAAATGTCAATTGCATAATGCGAAATGTAAAAAGATATTGTATTTAAAAGCATAAGGTGCATTGATCCTTTTGTTGTTGTGCATCAGGTATACTGCGTGCCATTGGCCTGCCATTTGAGGGCTGTTGACATCATTGACTACTCTCCCTAGCGGATGTCTGATATGAATGTCAATCCAGTGACTCCTGGGAAATAAATCTAAAGTACTGCTTGAGAACAGGTTAGTGTTATAATGGTTAGTGGCAATACTCAATATTAGTGAAAAGGTTACAGGTTTTAATCCTAAATATGCACGGTCCTGGAGCAAGACATCAAACTCTTACCTGTTCAGTTATCGTAAGCTCTTCTCAAAGTGTTCAGCTCAGTGTCTCAAGGGTGTTATTGTTTCTCTGCTCACACTGACTTAGTTTTATTGATGCTTGCTGTGCTTCTGTCTCTGCTTCCACTGTTAGAAAATCTTGACAATAGAGTGCTATTGTAGAGCCTAGGGAAAGCAGCACAATGGCATCATTCGTCACCTACATTGGTGTTCTTTAGTGTTGCCGTAGTTTCAGAATTCAAAATAGGTTGTCCTGTTGTTACTTTCTTACTTTTTGGTCAATATTTCCTCGCAGGTACAGTACTTAACTGGGCCAGCATGAAAATGCATGCATCACATTGTCACTGCTAGAGTCGATTTTGTTCCGTTACTGGGTTGAACAATTGGCCTTTAACTTGTCAGTCCAATCAATCAATCAAAACAGGAGAAATTATGTTGTTACAGTCACCTCTGCCTACACAAAACAGAGACATATGGGTTTTTTTAATGACTGGATTGTTTGGACTAGAGCTGCAACGATTAACCAATTAGTTGTCAATTATTAAATTAATCGCCAGCTATTTTGATAATCGATAAATTGGTTTGAGTAATTTTTTAAGAAAAAAAAAAGTCAAAATTCTCTGATTCCAGCTTCTTAAATCTGAAAATGTTCTGGTTTCTTTACTCCTCTATGACAGTAAACTGAATATATTTGGGTTGTGGACAAAACAAGACATTTGAGAATGTAATATTGGGCTTTGAGAAACACTGATCAACGTTTTTCACAATTTTCTGACATTTTATAGACCAAACAACTAATTGATTAATCACACAAATAATTGACAGATTAATAACAATGAAAATAATCGTTAGTTGCAGCCCTAGTTAGGACACATGAAGCCATACCGATAGAAAAATATACAGATGACACTAATTGACACGGGTGCTGTCATGTTAATGGATTCCTGTCTTTCTTGCCATTAGTTTACAATGCAGAAATAAAAGCAGAGTCAGTAAACAGAGTTCCACTTTCTTATAAGTCAACCTTTACAAAGGGTTTATAAGTTGTAACTAATGGCTTTATTAATGGTTAATAAATAATTTACTAATGTTTAAAGAGCTATTTGCATAAATATAATATATTTCTAAGTATGTTTTCATTAGTGTATAATCACCTGAAAATAAGAATCTTTGTGTTTTCATCACCTTAGAATAAGCCATTTTTATCTACATCGGAGTGGGTCCCCTTCCACGGAGGTCGCCGTGTTGCACCGCCATGTTTCTACAGTAGCCCAGAACAGACAAAACAAACACTGGCTCATGATAGGGCCGTTTGCGAGTTTCACGGCTACTGTAGTATCTCCTACACGCTTGGAAAGGGAGGGTAATGCGAGCTGATGGTTGAAAACTGCAATTTCACAGCTAGATGCCACTAAATCCTACATACTGGACCTTTTAAAGCATTTATAAAAACAATTTTTGTGTTGCAAGACTGTATAAAATATTTCTTGAGTCATAAATAAAGATTATTAATGAAGGGTCATAAGTTTCTGGCTTTCTAATAAGCCAACTGCAAAAGTTAGTAAATCATCTGTAATTATGAATGCTAGTTAAAGCTGCAAGCAGCGATGATCGGGCCCTCACCCCTCCATGCGTGTTGGTGCGTGCTGCAGCTGCGGTGTCCTTGCCAAACGCCGGCTGTTCGACGCAGCTCTGAATTGTGATGTGTTTTGGTCACTGCACGTAGGATTTAAATGTCACTTCCTGTGTCCGCTATGTTGCACTAGACAACACACTTTATGCGTCATGTCGAAGGATATCATGCGTAGACAACACCGTGAAAATTTTGTGCAAATTGGATCATCCATGGAAGGCTTACTTCCTGTTGCCACTAGGTGGCGCTATGACTTTACATCATTATTGGCCAAGATGTGATCAGGGTGGGACTCTTATCAAACATGTGAAATTAGAATCAGCAACTTCCTGTTTAAATATTACTTTCTGTGTCCCCTATGTGGCGCTAGAGAGCACACACTAATAACTCTTGCTGGATATCATGTGTAGAACACACCATGTAAATTCAATGTAAATCAGATGATGTTTGTCACAGAAGGCTAACTTCCTGTTGCCAGTAGGTGGCGCTATGACAATAACTGAATATTGTCATATACATGTGTTCAGGGCAGGACTCTTATCATACATACATGAAGTCTGGTTCAGATGGGATCATGTACAGTAAAGTTACAACCACTTCGTGTTTCATGGCAAAACATCGAAATTCGCTGCCCCTTAACAGCCAAACTGTTCAATGAAAACTCAAGCTTTGAGCAACTTTTTATCATGAAGGTCTTTTATATACAGTGTCCATGTTTGAAGTGGATCAGATTAACGGTCTAGGTCGAGCTCATACGAGCCCTGTAAATCGCCAAAGATATGAAAATGGCCGACTTCCTGTTGGATTGAGGTCATGTCACTCAGAGACTTTTTTTGTTCGTCTTGGCATCTTACATGAGCCTTCCAAATTTCGTACATGTGGGGGAAACCACAAGGAGGAGCTGCATTTTTTAAAATTTCAAGGGGGCGCTATAGAGCCATTTTGCAATGCCCATTCCTAAAGCCCATAAAATATCCAATTTTTCACCAGTCTTGATGAGTGTGCGAAGTTTCACAACTTTTCGAGAACCTTTAGCCCCTCAGAAATGTGATTCATTCGTAAAAAGACAGAATCAGAATAATAATTCCTTGCATTACAATAGGGCCTTCGCCGCCTATCTGCGCTTGGGCCCTAATAAGCCCTCAATAAGTTATTTTGGTCCAGATGCGCTGCAGCCATTTCTCAGAAGGTCAGAGGACAAATGGTCCAATGGAGGGGTCTACCTGATCAACTAAAGAGCTAAAAGACAAAGCAAATGTGATGCTGGAGTACGATAAACATCAACCAATTAGATTGTTCACAGCCTGGCAACCTAAAAGTTGCTCTTATTAAAGGCTTAAAGCTGATCTGTAATGCATTAGTGACAACTTATAAACAACTTATAAACCCTTTATAAATGGTGCATTATTAAATTGTGGTACTGTAGACACCCCATTACCAGCACCCAGCAAAGCAACACATTGTTATGTTTTCAGTTAATTTCCAGATATCAGTTGACTGAAATAGTACGAACTGCAAACTTTGTGGTGTTAAATAAAGTTGACTTGGATCTATAGATTGGTTGGTTCTGGATAGGGAGAGTAAATATTTATTACTTCCGTGGAAAGACCCTCAGAGTGTGCTTTAGAAAAGCACTTACCCACCACCTGCTCTAGTGCAGCTGCTCAGTAGCCAACAGAAGACAAACTAATTGTACTGCAAAGCTCCTGGGTGTGAATATATGCAACTCACTGAATGAGAAGCAGGGTGCTGCTTAAACCAGCATGTGGGCAACGCAAAACGTTGAAGAAGAAGAAGAAACATCTAAAAGATGCATGAATAGATAGATGGATAAAGATATGCACGGATCTTTTGACTCTAAGCCAAAACAAAATCACATTCTCCCCCAATGTCCTGTGTGATCACCTTCTGGTTAGCTTTATTTTAGATGTGGCACTTTGTCAATCAATTTCAGACTGGGGCCCCCGTGTTTGCCTGGAGGCACAGCACTCCGGTCCCCATTCACAGTATTGATGGTAGGACTGGATAGGACTCTAATCTCCTTCTATGACCTGCCTATGACGGAAACCTATAAATGATCTTCTGTAGGGAGGCTGCAGATCTCACAAAATACAATACATTCATATATGTGCACATATACATAGACAATACATATTTATGGCTTATTGTCTGTCTTCATCTTACTTCAGAGAATTTCATCTTTCTGTTTTGCCCCGCCTTTCACCACCATGTCTTTCTCTGGCTCACAGGAAGTGTATCTTAGGTCTTAGCAAGGAGGTCCACTTCATTACAATAAGAGGACATGAATGCAACGCCACAAGCCAATCAACTGTCAGCTCTGGCTGGAGGGCCGCTGAGGGGACTCAGCACTGCCTTCCAAGTAAATAAGCCACTTGGGAACTTATGGAGTGCCTCCCTGGAGAGACAGAGGGTGAGGAGACAAAGAGAAGAGGCCAAGAGAGCAAGCTTAATGGAAACACTATTCTGCCACCCAGGAGACCCCATAACCTTCCTGAAAAACCCCACCATTATCAACTCATTAACTGTAAAATTGAAGGTTTTTATAGATCAGAATACATCTAAACGAAGAGGTATTTTCTTTTCCCAAATTCACGGGGGAAGAATCACTCCTGGTCCATACATACTGCATATATATATGCAGTTTTATCATTCTGTTTTCTTTGACTCCTCCAAGCTCTTCCCAGAGTGCCAGCTACCTTACAGTGACCATTTTCTTTTTATCAGCAATGGTGCTAGCTTGTCACAGTTTTCAGATGTCATGAACCACATGTACCCAGTGAAAAGAACAGTCTTGCATTAAGCGAAAGAAAACTAATAGTTTGGTAGTTAGCAAGCTGATTAGCACACTAGCTCTTTTGGTAGCTTGCTAGCTAGTTAGGTCACTAGCTAACTTGCATTTTGTAAACAGTACGTACTAACAGTAAGTTTGAGAAGTGTCCTCAATGTTTGAACTGACAAGAATAGATGATGACCTAACTAACTGCTAACTGCACAGAGGAATAGCTCTGGGCATGATGTCAAACTGTCTTTATACGCCTCACTGAGGATAGTGTTGCTGATTTTAGTACATTCTGAGTTTTCTTAGAGGCACAATGGACACATTTCAGCACACCTTTGAAAATATCAGAGAGAGGGCGTTATGACTGTTAATGGAGCATTAACCCAACAACTATTATATGGTATGGAGATAATGTTGAGTGTTTCCCTTCTTACTAGCATTCTATGTTATGGTTTTCTTCTACCCATGAATCAATGCTAACAGGATTTGCTGCAACCAATCTAAATTGCTTTGTGTTCCCAAAGATTTAACACTGTCAGCGAATGTTTCTTCATTTACCTTCTGAATAATTTGATTAGTCACATGCAATTTAGTGGATTTATAATTGGGCTCTGTTGAAGCCTAACCACAAATGGCTATGATAGAAGTTGGTTTTGAAACATAGACACACACACACACACACACACACACACACACACACACAAACATTATGTTGTACACTACATCTGTGCTAGCCAGTCTGTGGAGAATGCCCAATGTGACAGCTGTTGGCACGTTTATTTTTTTTTTTCATAAATCAGGATAAACACAGTCTTTTCCCATGAACCATTTTCTAGGCCTTGCCAGCATACAACTAAACCCCCCCCCACACACACAAGTGGTATGTCAACAGCTGTACATATGTCCATATACATTCTCGCTTAGCAGTTAACTTTAGATTGGGTATGTCATTAGATTAAATTCCCCGTAGGAAAATAATGTCCAGAGAGAACCAGAACCACTCAAGCTAAAGTGCACTGAGTGTTAAATGTCACGTCTCACTGTCTAGTCTTTCATCTCACTACTATACACAATTAGACTCCTTAAGTTATACTCCTGTTTTTATTTGTTAGCCGTGTCGTAGCTTGGTTAAACTGTAAATGTAGCAATTATTTTCTTGCTTTCATAGGTACAAAATATATATACACTTATTAAACAAGAAACAAGTAAATATATGAATTGGTTGGAATACTTACTACAGGCTGCCTTTTAAATTTATCTCTATGTATCTATGGCATGCTAGATAGGAAAAAGCAATCCTCCACCACCAGGAAAAAAATATCTCTGCATTAAGCCTTTCATTTGTGGCATAAACAAAGCTACAGATCAAACCAGAAATGTCTGCAAAGAGTCTTTGTAAAATGGTTTGTAAATGACAGAATGAACTTCTGCCCTCTGTAAGCTTTGGGCTGAACACACACGGACTCTCGACATCTGAGCCTAACATCACAGTGTCTCCAAAAAAGTAATGCGCTCTGTTAGTTACAGCATCAGAAATATGACACAGGCGTTACATCTGACAAGTGGGTGTGGAATGTTTTCGATGAACTATTGAATTGAAAAGTAAATCTCCTTGATTGCATGGCGTGGATGGCGTTTACATGTAGTTTATAAAACTCTCCTTTTGTAGGACAAATTATTATTATAATTCTATTTATTGTAATCGTTTGTTCTTATTTGGTGATTCCCACATTTGCTACAGATGCACATTTATACCTAGCTAATCAACCCTCCACTAAACCCTACGAACCCTACCCTTTTCAGTTTCTTTAGACATTTTATCAGGGAAGTGTTGATTCATCTCTGTGGTCTCTTTGCAGGCTGCAGTTTGTGGTTGAATTGAATTGCATTGAAAGGTGTTTCTAACAGATTATTCAAAATATTGATGCAAAATCAACAAAACACTATATATCATAAACTTAAAAACAGGTTGGATTTAGCTGGGGGTATAAACTGGTAATTTAGTGTTTAGTTCAGCAAAGATTCTTTGGTCATGTAGAAACTTGCTGTCTGATTGGAACAAAGGAAGGATTGGGATTTATACAAGAACTGGTTAGACTAGAATGAGAAGAAATAATCAGCAACATGCACAAAAACTCAAACTTCATCAACTTAAAAAAAAAGAAAACAAGGAAAAAGACACTTTTAATCCACTGGTTATCTCTGGGTGTTGTGCAGAAACACCACAGCAGGGAGTGCATAGCATCAAAGATGGATAAAAAAAGTATGCTCTGTGGCAAAATAATTGCAGCTGTCTAGCAGTTGTTGGTTTTTTTTTTGTTGTTGCTCAGATGTTTTGCACTGGTTTCTGATTAAAAAAAATTTAAAAATCTCCATCAAGATGTTGAAACAAATATGATAGATAAATAAAATATTAGTTTCATTTTAGAATGTATTGGCATCCTCAATTGTCAGTTATTAAAAAAACATAACTGTGGACTATGTACGAATATTTTTCTTAAATCAATATTTAAACAGAATTAGGCCTTTATATAAATAATAATGTAATCTCAAAAGATTTTTAAGCAGAATTAAATAATAATAATAATAATAAGGGTTAAACCTTTGATCAAATATCATCTAGTCACATGGTCCACTACTGATGTGAGGGAGATTTCTTTCTGACTCACAGAAAGACAAATAGTCATAAATGTTATTTTCTTTCATATCTTCACTTAATGGTTTGCTAATTATATTTTTGATTTAGTTCTTGTATTGTGTATCCCAGAGTTTCTCTACCACTGAACACATGGTGGGTCAGCCTACACTAGCCAGCTTGTGGCTTTTGCTCTGCAAAAGCCACAAGCTGGATACTGGCACAGGATACTGGCACTGGCTACATTTCCGAAGATTCTCTTAAAATTAGTTACTTTAATGACACCATCATTAGGCGGCCTGACAGAGAGGAGGTGGAACAGGGCTGTGACCGAAATCACTCCCTATTTACTATATACTGCTCTACATTTACTGTCTGCCATTTTATCTGAGTGTCCACTACATAGTTCCCCCACAAATTTCCACAATGGAATGAAAAAAGTATAGTGTCCATGGCATGTACACTACTTCCTGCTAACAATCCCACAATGCAATGCCCCGCATTTCATAGATGCGAACAATTACAGTTGCATGACCAAGGAGCTGTCAGTGATGACGCAAAATTATGATGAGTGTCCGAAAACTTAATTTACTGCTCACTATTGAGTTAACTATTGAGTGTCCATTATAAAATGAGTATTGAATGAGTGAGCAAGGGAGTGATTTCGGACAGGATGAAAATCAGGACAACAGAAACAGCGTGGTATACTGTGTTTACTTCTAGTTGTATTTTGTCTCAATAAAATTATTGAAATGTGACATGAAATGTAGCACAACAGTAGCAAAAGTTAGCAAACTCACTTTGTAGCATAATTTACCCAGCAATATCTATTGTAGCTAAATTTAGCTAACATTAGCTAAAATTAGTCATCAGTTGTGGATGGAATGCACAAATGACTGATGATGAAATTAATAATTATCAGTACAAAATGTGACAGCTTTGCTACAAAAGTAATACACTCAATCTTTAAAAGCCTATACTGGTCAAAACAATACGTATCTTTGTCAGCAAGATGACAAAGTGGGTTAGCATACACATTTTCCACATTTGTCCCTAGCAAGTAAGGTTTAAACATGTCTACACACAGATCACAATGTTGTGATGTCCAAGTCTTGCTGTGGACAGTGAATGGAGCACTGTATATTCTGCTGTTCAATTTCATATTGACTATTCAAAAGAAAGCTATTTGAAGAATTTTTGACATTTGCAATATGGAATGTTATGGTCAGTGTTTTGTAGTGACTAATGTCATAGCAATCAGTTGTTTTGCAGCACAATATTAGCAACAAAGCATCAGACACAGCCAAACATTGTATCAGAGGGGTGAGTCCATCCCAGAGCAATGACGAGAGCAGTCACTAACTGGGGAGCAGTTATCAAAGGTTAAAAGGGACATGACAACAGGTTGGAAAAGTTACAACAAAAAGGAAAGCTTTCTTCAGGGAGGAGTTGATAATGTTGTAAACTTTCTCTCTGTTGTCCAACATGGTGGCCTACCCCTCGTAACCACCAGTAAACACCCTGTAAACAGGTTACAATGGATCCAGCACTTTGTTTTAACATAGAGGCTTTATGACCGGACCTAAAACACTCTGTCTGTTGGCTTAAATGTGCATCATGAATAGCTTATCAAAATCCTATTTAAAAAGTTTATTCATGCCAATTGATAAGGGGTAAAATGTGCTTTTCTGACCACACCTGCTGCCAGAATCTAGAAGTTCTCAGACGTAGAAGACAAAATGGGTCGTTCCTGCATTTGAAAATACCTTCAAATGTTTTTGATCTGACATTTCTATGGTTTGAGTATAGTTAAAGCTGCCCTAATCAATATTTGTATATTAGCAACGGAGCAAATTACTCTGTGTAATGTGAAAGATGTCACTCGTGACAAACCCAGAGAGAATTATCACTCAACTCTTCATGGCCTACATCTTTACTGTTTTGGTTCACTCTCACTGCTCTCATGAACCCTATTTCCAGCAGCAGCCATTTTGCAACAGCTGTTTTCAGCGAAAAAGCTCTAAAAACCTACTGTGCACTTCCTGCCCAGCACCAAACAGCAGGCAGACACAGTTAGTGATTTAGTGAGCAAGTGAACATAATTAGCAACTAAAGAGCCAAATATTTCCCTGAGGAGTTGGTGGAGATCAAAACAAATTGTGTAGCTTGAATATTGGAATTAGGCTGCATCCACACTAATTTGTTTTCATTTTAAAACGCATAACTTTTGTTACGTTTATGCCTAGCGCCGACACTTCTCCGGTGGAGACTTTTGAAAACGCTGCTGACTCAATTTTTGTTTGAAATTAGTTTGATTCCTTTATTCTGGACGGGCAGAAATGGAGACTTTTGAAAACGATGACGCAGACACACACGTTTGCTTCCCGACTGAGTCTTATCAGTCACGACGTGTCCTTCCCTGATTCGTCATGCCCCTATCACGTGACCCTTTTCCGCAAGAAAACAAATATCAGCCTAGACTAACAGCGGTTAATTCAACATGGACAACAGATTACAGGCGTATCAAATCAATTAATAGTTCAGGTAACTAAATCTACTTGGTTATGGTTAGGGGAAGATTGTGGTCAAACAAGATAGTCTTGCTGACACTTTGTGCATCTATTTGCCACCTAAAACTCACTTTTCACTGTGCTATTAAAATGCCACACTACTTCTGAGTGTAAGCATAATATGTTTTGAGCGGTTTAAAAATTTTACCATTGTATTTTTTTGCAATGGACAATGCGAAATCTGGTTGGTAGTCAAGTTACAAATCTCTTTGTCCAAAAAAAAAAACTGGTACCCCTTCCAATTTTTTTCATCAAGGAAAAGAAAACCAATCATCAATCCGTCCTCTCTACCCTTAAAGGATTACAATTCAAGTTTAAGAATGAATGAATTCTTGCATCAAACTTTTTCATCAAGACCAGAAAGAGGATTTAGTGGGGGCTCTAAGCAGCCTCCTTACAGACTGAGAACAGACTTTGATGTGTTTGATCAGGACACACTCTGAGCTTAGCTTTTTAAGGCAAGAAATTCTTTTGTGAGTGCACCAATTTAAAGTCTGCTGCAAGATAAAGAACAGTGCTGCAAGTCTCATCAAATAACATCAGTGCTAGTCTTTTCTATGATGACAACTCCAGTGTGTCCTTGTGTCTAGCACTGCCATATGTGATTTTATTTAATTCTTCTGTGCTGTACTGCAAAATCAGAAAAAACATCTGGCCCTTAGGTTTGATAACTGAAATGCAACTCAATCTGTTTCATATATTTCCATTAATAAAATTAAAGTTTAATGAATGGTGCAGATTTACTGCTGTCATCTTGAGAATGTCAAGGCATTTCTTGGAACAACCAGAGCTGTGTTAGAAAAATTCATTTTAGAAATGCATAGTTTTAACGCTGAACAACTAAAAATGGTTTATTTTGCATGGAATATTTTCTGCAGTGTCTGTCTTTTACTTCAGAACATGGTCTAGTCTTTGGAGCAGCGGGCGGCTGGGTGGGAACAGACTACAAAGCATTACCAACCGGCTCCTGGCCAACAGCCTCCAGCACCTACTTCTCTCTCCCAACCCCCACCACCATAATTGCAGGGCCCTTGCACCCTTCAACCAAAATGGCTTCCATCCACAGTGATGTTGTTTGATTACATGAGAGGGTTCAGTTGTATAATCATGGAAGTAATCAGGAACAAGAGGAAGAAAAAGGAAAAAGGGCTGGGCAGCTGTAATCTCCTTTAAAACTGAGACAGATTGGAATACATGAAGAATCTGATATCTAAAAAAGGATAGATACAGTAGAGAGACGGATAGATGGATGGATGGCTATAAAAATGGATGGATGGATGGATGGAAAAATAGACATACAGATGAAAAAATGGATGGATATAAAATAGATCCATTGATGGATATAAAAATGGATGGATGAATGATAGAAAAATAGATCCATTGATGGATGGGTGGTTGGATGAATGTAAAAAATGATGGATGATATATGGATGGATGGAATAATAGAAAAGTAGATGGATGGATGTACAGATGGAAAAATAGATAGACATATAGACAGAAACTACATAGACAAAAGTCCACCTCTGTTCTCAGCAAAAATTTCAAAATATTGCTTAATAATCTTTTCTTTAGTTCTATCGTATAACCTAGGCCCACACAGTGGCATCCGACTCTAACCTTTGCCATGTGCCTATATCATCCTAACATATACACACCCTCTGCAGACAGTCCATGTGCTGGCAGACAAAGACAAATAGGGACCGGAGCTTCCCACAGCTCGGAGTGAAGCTGGCCAGTCTCCCCTGCTGTGGCACCCCACCTTCCTGTCCGGAGCTAAATGACGCAGGGTGCTAACAAGTCAAGCCTCACTTTAATCTGGGCCTTGCCGGGGGGTGTCTGAGTGCTTCTGGATTTGGGGGAGAGTGTGTGTGGGTGTAGGTTGAGAGGTTTAGGCAGCCCGACTCGCATCCGCTGATAATCATGAAATATGTATAGACACTGTGCCTCAGCCGGGCCATAATTGATCAGAGGACGCCATTAACCATGGCACAGCCCCGTTTGGCAGCACCTGTGAACCCCACCCCCATCCTGATCCGCTATCCCTACCCCCGTCTTTAACGAGCTATGACGATCAGACAGACAGAGAGAGAAAGAGGGAGATTAATGAACGAGACACGCCCAGAAGCTCAGGCACAGCCAAAGTAATCATTTTCTGTCAACAATAGCATTCTGTCATTAGCATATTGTTGGGATGCTTTCATGCAGTCAAGCTCGTCTTAGAAAATATTTGCAGGAGAGTAAATATTAAGCATACTATCAAGTTTATGAAAATACAATCAATATTGCAAAAATGTGTCTACCTCTGCAGCCACATCTTTTCTTTCTAGATAGATTGCTGTTTAAGCACCTTTTCAGCTAACCTGTGATCAGTAACCTCAGTCACACTGTGAGGGAATGACACTGGAAAAGAGCCATGTGGAACAGTTTCACTTCATTTACATCTACGCAATTGGCTGACATTTTTCATCCCAGAGCCACTTACTGTACAAACACTGGCATGGTGGAGCTTCAGTGTTTTTTGCTGAGGGCGACTTCATCAGGCCATGTTTATATTAATGGAAATGTTGGCTGCTGTGAGGCTAGATGGACAGTTAAAGATTAATCTGAGATTAATAGATAAAAACAGGGAGTCTGTGTGGTAGCATAAAAATACAGATAAAGCAATAAAAAGCAATAAAAGCTATAAAAACAGTAAAAAGCTCTAATGCTAAAGGTGGCTCTAGAAATGTTTCATCCTCATGTTTTGACATAAGGTCATACAGTATTGACATTTCAATGTTAAATTATAGATTATTTTACTGTGGCCAGTTAAATGATGGTGACAATCTCCCTGCACAAAACAGAAAAGTCCTGTGCTTTCTCTGGAAAGACTCAGCAAAATAGAAATCAATGATCAGTGGAGCGCACATATCAGTTCTTCCTTTCAGAGTCAGCCTGCGTGCTCATCAGATACAAGATGCAATACCAGTTATTGTCCTGAGGGAAATTCAATTTGCAAGGCCAGTAGAGAAATTGATTCCCATCAACAGTGGACTACGCTGGACAACAGACACACACTGCCCCGTTAAAAGTGTTCAAGGTTGAAGTAATACTGCTATCGCTGCATTACTAGTAATGTAGACTACACACTATCTTCATCAGCCCAAATGACACTGCACTAATCTGTCAGGAGTGTGTTTCACTCCAAATTACCATGTAAAGTTGCTGTCTGTCTTTATTTAAAAAATACCCTGTTCCTGATTTAATTTAGAGCTCAAGATAGCTGGTAACTTCAGTATTACATAATCAGTCTTTTTTCCTTTCTTGCAGGTGTCAGCGTTACTTATACATACTTATACATCAGAGGACAGTGTTAGGAGGCACATGATTCGCTGTGGCGACCCCTGAAAGGGAACAGCCGAAAGGAAAAGAAGAAGAAGATTAAATTTCATATTTCAATATGATTTGACACTGATCCATAAAGACAGAAACTAGATGAAATTCCTTTAAAGGATGAGGCTGCTGTTATTCTATTTTTCTTATTGTCTATTAAAAGATTAAAACAACAATTTCTTAGTCAATCTTTCAATACTTTCTGACTTCAGTACACTTTCCGTGGCACTCAGCCTCAAGCCCATTCATTCTTGGCCTGGGAACCAGTCAAATCTGCCGAGCTCATGTTTCATTTGCTCTGGGAGGTATGTCTGGCCCCTGTACCATTCAAACAAATTTCCACCCATCCTGGATTCGGTCGGGCCAATCACAGCCGTTTATCTAATATGGGCCGGGTTTGATACAATGACTGACAGAGTAGCCTTACCAGTCCAGATTTGAAGTCACATGTTTCACTGTTCTGATTGGTTGATACAACGCAAGGCATCAGGCTCACGAAACTCAGATCAAACTGTCAAACTAGGCAGTGATCAAATATGAATCAAGATTCTGTTACTGCATTGCTTATTTCCCACCTCAAATGTTTTCAGAAACACGTTTTAGTGTAACGTTCAGCTGTAATTTGAGAAAGTTTGTGACCAGGCCGCCATTTTTTTCCTGCTTGAAAAGGACCAAGCACTGCCCCAACTTGCATGCGTCACTCAGCACGTTTCGTTGCTCTGATTGGTTATAGGTCTTTCCAATTGCATCCAGAGCCATTTTGGTCTGCGCCCGTTGATAATGCTCCTTGGAAATCAAAAATGAACTGAGAGGTTCCAGACGAATTAGTCTGGCAATGCCAGGCTAGTTTGTTCCTACTGAGGATTTAAATCTTTAAACTAAAAACATGTCACAAATATATAGTTTCATTCAAATAAAATATCTACATCATTTCCTAAAATAACTGGGCACGGAAGCTTTTAGCAAACATTACTTAAACAGGAGTAAATAGTACATTTTTTGTGGACTATTTTTATCTGCAGTTAAATATACATTTGGTTATCTATTGAGTATTTACTGCACGGTGTATGTGTGACAAAATAAACTACAAAGGTCATGTTCATGGCTTTTACATTCAAGTACATTTAGTAAAATAATCTTTTCTCCCTTTAGATCAGATCAACAAATAAAATCTGGACTCTTCTGATCACTATCAAACCGTTCTCTTATAAACCAAATTAGGGATGTTAAAAGCTTATCCAACTGACCACCAAATTATTTCATCATGCTAATTTACAAAGAATGCTGTAAATTCATCCTAATTGGCCAACTTAATTTATTGTTTCAAAATCAAACAGTATGACCAAAATACAAATTTTCTACTAAAGAAACTCCAGAAAAATCTAACTTGCTTTGCATTTTATATACTTTTTGTATCAACTGGAAAACTGTGTGCAATCTTGATGTCTTGACCTTCGGTTTTAATGGTAAATGGACTGTACTTATATAGCGCCTTTCTTGTCATTCTGACTGCTCAAAGCGCTTCAACTACATATCTCATTCACCCCATTCACACACATTCATACAGAACTGCTCATCACACACATTCACACACATTGCTGCATTTACACACCAGCAATTTGGGGTTCAGTGTCTTGCCCAAGGACACTTTGACATTCGAACCGCCGACCTTCCGGTTGGTGGACGACCCGCTCTACCACTTAGCCACACTCGCCCTAATGCAGGGAATCACGTTGAAACTGTCCTTTAAGAAAGGCCTTGGTAAGTCATCAACTGAATCAGTTTCAAATAGATGCCAAACCCTTCATGAAGACTGGTTGATGATCTGCACTGGACAATGGGCACAAGGGATGAATTATCCTCCATTCACTCCAATGTAATGATTCCTTGTGTCTGTCCAGCGTTTATCATCTGTCTATAGCCTGTCAAATCAGCTGTTACCTTGAGTGTGTGTGTGTGTGTGTGTGTGGGTTTCATGTTCTTATATCACGGTGGGGACTTTAACCTGAATGCACACTACACTGCTTTTTGAGGGTTAAGACTTGGTTTTAGGGTACAGGTTACACTTAAGTTAGGGTAAGGGTTGAGGTTAGGCATTTAGTTGTGATGGGTAAGGTTAGGGTAAAGGGCTAGGGAAAGCATTATGTCAATGATCCCATGGGGATAGTGAAACAAACGTGTGTGTGTGTGTTTGCAGGAACAGTGGGGGGTGGTAACTAAGGAAACCTGTGCAACACGTTTGGACAGCCACTGAGAGTTTATTGATTGGCTTAGAAATTATTAAACCCCCACGAGTCAAAAGAGGCTGTTGCTGTGCTGCAGGACTCCATTTTAAAGCTTTATCCATTAATAACCAATGTAAATAACAGCCATAACAAATATTAGTGGGTCACAATTCTCAAAACTTTTATGGTGAAAAAAGAAACCATTATTTGTTGTGATTATTTAACAATAGTGTAGCAAGGTAACCAAAGTACATGTTTTCATATATTAACACAAAAAACAGTAAGGAAGAAAATACAGTGTATCTGAGTCAAACCTAACCTGTTTAAGTTAGCTGATGTGACTCCTCGAGGGAGGGCTAGTTTGCCCAAGCCAATCAGTAGCAAGTGACATATTGTCCTGTGGGTTTCATTGTCAATCATCACAAAGCTGTGGTAGCGGTTAGAGAGTAGTTAACGTGTTTCATATTGATCAAAGAATTATGTGAATTTAAGAGTTGGTATTTCTGTAAAGTGAGGTTGACTTACAACAACTTTTACAGCTGTGTTGAGCTCAACCACACTTTGTCACCATTGTTCTGTCGTCTGTCCATTTTTTATGAAAGTTAGCTTTGAAGGAAGATAACATCCCTATTCTTAAGCCTGCCTACAACCATGGTAAATGACCAATATGTTTTGATCAACCATATGACCAATAATTGATTATTTGTCCACACATGATTTAGTAATTTCTACCTAATTGATCATATTTGTATTTATTTAAGTTATTGTAGAAAACTCTTGTTTTTGTTGATGTTGTGGCTACTCTGTTCTGTAGGGATCAAGGACCACTCAAAGTCTTAGCAGTAGGCCAGCAGCTATGTTTCAGTTCCACAGTTTCCACAAATTACTCAATAATATTAATATTGTCATTACATTCGTTCTATTTGTCCCTTTCCCCTGTATACTTTGCTTCTCATACTATTTTTTGCTTCTATTTTTGATTTCAGTATTCCTTGTTTACTCTTTGTTGGCCAGCTTTGGCTTTGGTGTTATCTTTGACATCCGTTAAGTCAGTTTTACATGATAACAGATTGTTTCTGTTCTGCTTAATTGTGTGCAGGAATTATGAATTAAAGGGAATTTATTAACTAATCAGAGGGTACAAATGTGACAACAAGTCACCCCCGTTACCTGCTGGGCTCCATACTGCTCTCAGATGATGGTGCCAGCTGTGGTTGTCTGTGGTTGATTTGTGACTTAGCCGCAGAGCCCTTTACAGAAATATATCTCAGACCCATCCGATTTCCTACCTAATGAATCAATTACAGCATCAATCAATATGTTAGTCTCTGTTTTAACTCTAACTCACATACAGTCGTGTGGTGAGCAAAGTGATCCTCTGATTTTCTGAGTGAGGCTTTCAGATGTTGCTGTATACTTCATAGTCCTGTCTGATTGCAAACTCATTACAGGCTTCAGATTGCTCTCTTTTTGTTTATTAGTATTCTGGAGATTAAAGGCCATCGCCAAGTGCATCCATTCCTCTCATTTCAATTCCTCAGCCATGAAATAAAATGTACTAAAAGTATGATGCCTGCATACAAATCGTGACTGTTTTGATGACAAATATTGTAAAGTTATTAGAGATCAGTTCACTTCAAGGAAGTTTCACTCATACATACAGGTATATGTGACCTACTATTACTATATGGCATAATAGCCATGAGCTCAAAGAAAATAAATGTTAACATATTGTTGTCAAAGGTGCCTCTTCTGTCCTCATTATGTGTGTAGCTGTACAGCTATGCAGGAAGTGAAATGCACTTCCAAGTTAAGTGTTAGCAATGTGAAACTGTGAAAACAGTATTAGATAAACCACAGTAAGTTTAATAGTGGGTGGAGCTGTAAAACAAACTAAAAGTACAGTAGACTAACAAGTAGCTGGATACTAACTTGCAGTTATTGCCCCTTTGTAATGGTACAAGGAAGGAACAAAATATCATTAGTGGAAAAACAACATCCATAGCACAAGTGTGACACGACATAACAGTAAGTAAACAAGAGGAATAAAACACATACAGTAAAACATTGCCCAAAAGCTGCTAAACAGTATGAAGTAACCTACAATGTTGCATGAGCTTTGAACAGCTTGGTTACCTATGAATCTATGTGATCCCAATAAGGGCTTATTTAACATCTCAATTATGTAGGCTACAATATGTGCACACAAAACAACAAACACAAATTATACATTATTATTGTAAACTAAGTACCTAATGCTCCAATAAGGGCATTTATAAACTGGATGAAAGATGTTTGCATATATTTGCTTAGTCTCATTCTGACAATATGGTGGATGTAACAATGTCAGTTACACTGCAACAGTAAGGGTTGCTAATAGCAACAGAACATGAAACTGGAACTATCTGTACATATTTTAATATCACAATTCTTCTGTTTATGTTTTTATTTTACACATGCTTTGGCAATGTTAACATCTGTTTCCCATGCCAATAAAGCCCAATTGAATCGAACTAACTGCTGGTGGCAGAATGTGAGCCGTTTCTCAAACCCAAGAATGCAAAGAACGGACTTGTGTTCTTGGGGAGAACATTCTTGCTAGACGTTCTTGGAAGATTGAACTCGGAAGGTCACGAGCACACAGAACACTGTCGACAGTTTGAGACGATGCATTCCTGTTGGTACTGCGCAATACCCCCAGCACAGAGGCCGCCTGCAGTGCGCCAAAATAACAGCCAGGCTTTATCAACCAAAACAGTTGGTGTTGCACTATAGCCTACCATAAGCTCAGAATTAGGTTCATTGCCGTGTAGGTTTTCACATACAAGGAATTTGCTTTGGTATATTGGTGCATATATATGAACTGTAGAGAAAAATAAAAAAATATATAAAATAAATGCAAACAAAAAGCAAATACTGTCACCACAACTGCACAATAATAATGTGATGTCTAGTTATAATAATAAAGCAACGACAGCTCCTTTTCATACTGCTTCTGTTGTTTGCTTTTTTTCCCAAAGTGCTTCTTCACGGGCTTCACGAGCCAAGAATTGTCTGTACATCACGAGCTAGATGTCTCTTGATTTAAGTTAAAATATTACAACATTACTAAGAATGTAATGACAGAATAACAGCAGTACGAAAATGTCTTAGAGTTGTGGGCCTGGCTTTCCTCTGTCATTGTTGTTGAAGGCGTCTGCTGCGTTGGCTGCTGTGGTCTGTGGGACCATGGGGCAAGAGGGGTCTGTGAGCGTGACTGGCCGGCTGGCTAGCTAGTTACCTCCCCAGGTGCTTGTGGAGCTTCTCAACTCTGAAAACATTGGAGCACATTTTCGATTTTCCATCAATTCTCGTAAAACTGTATTAAAAATCTACACAGTTTATTTCTCTTCTCAAAATCTCTCTGAAGTGAATTTAGTGATGAAATAACATTTAAATTGTAAAAAAATGTTCTGTTGTTGGCCTCTTTCTCTGCTGCTTTCCGCTCCTCGCTTGAGTGCCGAAATGAATGCTGGGATATTTGTGCTGTCAAATTCACACAAATTAATAACCGATGCATCCTCAGTAAAATGGCCGTGTCAAGAACATTTCCGGGAATTTTAACTGCTCTTGGCAAAATGCGAACTTGTGTATTGGGACAGCACTTGAGCCGCAAAAGATGACATTTCACAAGGACACAAGAAAGGCTTGTGGTCTAATTTGGGATTAGTGGCATAACACAACTGTGATACATAGAGCAACAGAATGGATTGTTGTTAAGTGACAGAGCTGTTTTCAGCCTTTTGAGGCAAGTCAAGTCCCAAGTCATTTAAGACAAGTCAAGTTAGCACTAGCTTTAGCTGCCTTCCCCAGTAACTGGCTGTTAAGGGTGAATATTCGTGGGTTGCAAAATACTCCAAAAAACATTTTCACAAGTAACGCAAGATGAAAATTTGCTTCACGTTTGGTCTAAACACACCTTAAGTGAAGTCTCAAGTCTTTTTATAGTCCAAATCAAATCCCAAGTTTTGGAAGCAAATAATGGCCATAAAGATTTGAATCTTATTAGCATATGAGCTACTTTTTGTTTTTTGGGGGCTTTTTTTGATAGTGCAGTTGAAGACAGACAGGAAAGGGGGAGAGAGAGGGGTGACATGTAGCAACTGAACTAGCAACTGAACTATTAATGTATGGTAAATGTGAAGTTGTGCAATTTCAACAGATTGGATTTATTGAATTTAGGGACATTTTTATGTAATTTTTGAATATTGGGCGCTTGCGTTTTCTATCTGAATTTGTGAACCCTTAAAAATGTATATTCTGGAAATAAAGCTTTTAAAATTGCTCAACTTGAAATTATTATTCAGTGCTATAAATTCAGTGGTATTTAAATTCCAACTTTAAGTATTCAGTAGTGATTACATTTTGTAATTAAGAATTAAGTTGGTTATAAGATTCAAATCTTTATGTCCATTATTTGCTTCCATACAAGATTTTCCTTTCAAACTTGTGTTAATAATGTTTTTTACATAGATGAGACTCAAGCCCTTCAATCCATAGATTTAATAACTAAATATTCAAGCTGTGTTGCTATGCATGGCCTGTCTGATGCTGTCTTTTTTAAATATATTCTGGTACTACCAGGTCCAAACTTGAGACTCAAGTAAGCCAAGTCTCTCTATAGTTAAGTTCAAGTTAAATCTCAAGTGCTCATGTTTGTGACTTAAATCTAACTCAAGTCTAAGTGGCATACACCATTAAAACCTACAGACCAATCAAAGTCCCGCCCCCTCTTGACGAGGAAACATAACTTAACATAACATTTGAAAACTGCAAAACACAGGTTGATTATATATCACTGGACTTGAACTGTATTCAGTATTTTCACATAACAGGAAGAGGATGCAGGCAACAAACTGCAGTACTGCATTGTTAATAGACAGTTGTGTCCTTTAATGACTTCCTGTGTTAGTACAAGGCCTGTTGGATGTCATTGTTGTCTCAAAGGATGCAGTGTAACCTTCTCAACTCGTTGTACTGTGTGACCTATATTCTCATGCATCGCTACTGCCAAGTTCCCTCATGCCAGGAAACACAATGGTAGAGGTGCAATGAATCAAACAAGGACACATTGAGCGACAGACATGAAGCTCCTACACAGGAGGTCATTGAGTTGACTAAATGAGAAGAGTGAGTGATCGTGGTCACTATGCACAGCACAGTGACTCCTAACATAACATACTATAGGCATGGATAAGCTATGAATTAATGAATATGTAAGTGAGTTAGTTTCTCTAGCCACAAGTGACTCCGTATTTTTAAAAATAACACTGACACTAACAGACAGACAATACAAACAAAATATTAATCAAAATGCCCACAAAAATGTAATAAAAATAAAATACCAAGGTGGAGTTGAGGAGAAATACGACATATCTCAATAAAAACACATCTCTTTACAGCCAAAAATAAATGCAGATTGGCGTTTTAGTTATAAACAAGAGATGAACAGAACAGGAAATAAGTAAGTAGTTTCATTTAGTTCACATTTTCCCTGTAAAGGTGTAAAGACTGGAATAGCAATTGCAATTTAGGGCTTTTTTTTCTCTATTCATTGTCCACTTCATTGACCCATGTCTCATTAAGAATTCTCTGCCGTTCACCATTCATTGGCCCTCCATGCAGGCTGAGCTGTAAATTGCTGCAGGGGCGTTGATGTGCAAGAAGAGCCGGTCGTCTTAATGGGGGACATGAGTGGGTGGTCTGCTCTCTGAGGGCCTTCTACAGCCCCTTACCTTGCTGTAATGACTGATTCATTTCAGCTTAGTCACCCTGCTCTTTGCTGGTTTTTGCATGGTATTGAAACATGCTGCAAAATTGCCAAAATGGGCTTTTAGTCTCTTCTCTATGCTTTTATCATGAGCTGAAAAGTCGTTAATAACTATCCACCAGGAAAATCACTACTGTGCGGAGATGTTTTTGAAGCTTTTTGGTAAAATTACACCAGATTTTTGAAGACTATGGCTTTGATTTTCATTATGGTCATTTGGCCTGAGAGCTGGTGCAGTCTGAAACCAGGAGTGTTATTTAAGTGCACTTCAACTGATTTCAACTGATTTTGGCTCTTCCACTTTAACAGACACTACACACCCTTTCAGTGCTTCATTGTCATCTGAACTTCCAAACTCCTTTACAACATCTCTTGTGCAAACATATTACATTTTAAGATATTTTAACTCGTTTACAGTGTGTCGCACCTGCTATTTTCAGCAAGCACACTTTCATAGTTTCATAAAGTTTTTTGTTTGTCATGTGTGTTTCATTGTCCGAGTACTGGTTGTGTTTCTATGTCACATGCTGGTCTGTATCTACAGCAGGACAACCAAGACAGACAGATGTGTATATAACAGTTGGCAAATAAGGTGTTCCTCATTTTGAATTAGATTATAATCAGTAAAATACCCCCTATTTTACTTAACACATAACATGACACTGTTGTTCTTGTAAACATTGTTTACTTACACAAGTGAAAATAGCAACTGTTCTTTAAGTGTAACATGCAATTATGCAGTGATTCTGTTGGATATTCTGGTTGTTTACTGCATTGCATGTTTGAAGGCTAAGACAAACACAGGGTTTAGCAAGGCTTTGCAGAGCACCAGTTCAGGAGTCATCTTTGGTTGAGGAATAGAAGTTTGTGAGTTTAGAAGCTGCTGTTGAGGCAAACTGATGAGAGTTGATTTGTACTGTAAGGTGTATCCATCTGATGCATCCATTTATTTCACTGAGGATGAAGCCATAAACTCTTATTAAAATAAGTGTTATATTAATACCCTATTACAGTAATATGTACTCGCAAGGTGAAGTCATTTCTCTTTGGCCAAAGAAAATCCATTTGGAAAGTAGACATTTTTTCCATAAAGAAGAGAAATAGATTTTAATATTTAACAACTTATTAAATTACTTTGTACATGGGAGACTTTTATGGAGACAGTGTGCATTCATCTCCCTCCCTCATAATATGTTGAATGCCAAAACTCAGTTTAATGAAATGAACACTGCCAACAGCTTGCAAAGTTTATTGAGGAATTAATCCTCAAGCTATTTGATAAAGCTGTGCAGTGTATTAATTTACGGGTTTGTCTTTCTCTCAAGAAAAGCTCAGAGCTATTTTCAGTAACTCTGTAAAATAAACTAAATATACTTTTCTTCTTGACTTGGGAAAACACGAAATAACAATTAAGAAACAATTTATTTCTGTTACTGATTTGCATTGCAGTTTAAAATACTATATGAGTGGCCACTCTTGCAAGTAGAAAACATTTTCAGGCTATTCATTGGAGCATCCTTCAATTTTAGGACAATGTTCTCTACTATCAATGATACTGAGGCTTGACATCCATTCCATGAGTCGCCTTGCTGTCTCCTTCAAACCTCTCTGACTGCACATCATTGGCGTAAACAGATAGGAAATGAAGGGCAGGATCTTGTCTGTAGTTTCATTTATATGTTAATCTGTCTGTGGACCTTGGTTGGGATTTGAGTGATTCTAGCATAAGGTTTGGTAATGCATTCAGCTGGACATATTCTGACAGCAGAAGAAAGCCTATACATCCTTGTAGTGTAGAAGCAATCTATCATTTGCGAGGTTTGGCAGCATTTCGGCCCACCAGACTCCATAACTGTTCCATTTATTTAGAGGACTACCTGTAAAATGCCTGTTGAATATAGAGCAGCCGTGCAGCTGAGGTTAACTTTTGTCATAAATCCAGAAGACAAGGTAAGAATTTGCCTGTGTATGATTGACTGTACTCTCTTTCCATCCAGTAACTTACAAATTGTAAATGGCAAATGTGGGGAAGAAAGAAGGAAACAAGGAAGAAGGAAACAAGACAACAATAATATTATAAAGAGTACGGTCTAGACCTGCTCTATAGGAAAAGTGCAATGAGATAACTTCTGTCATGAATTGGCGCTATATAAATAAATTGAATTGAAGAGATTTTTCATAGGCCGCTAATACAAATGCATGCCTGTTGAAAGGCATGGAAAGAGTAGCATGATGGATGGAAGCTAGTGTCTGACAGAAAAGGAGAAAAGGCATCGCTGCTTTAAAAATGTAACATATTTTAAAAAGGTTTCAGGGATAAACAAGAACATAGGCTTATTGTCTATCTATCTATACTGTATGATAATGTAACACTTGACAAAAATGCTAATACTTTATATATCATTATGTCAATAATATGTCATTTCAGTGTTTCATTTTGCATTGGCTTTGAGTGCTCTTTTAGCTTTTATTGGTTTGTATTGCTTTATCTGTATTTCCCATGCTGCACCAAATATTTATAGTTTTTACTAATTGATCTTTCTCTTGATATTGTTCTGATTCTATCTCTTTTTCGAAATTTGTGTGAAAGCTGAAGCCACATTCACAAAGCAGATTTAAAACACAGATAAAACAAGACTAAGAGTCTACAGCTATGCTAACAGCTCTGTGAGGCTGCACTCAAACAGTATATGGTCATAAACCAAAGTATTGAAACATAATTACATTTTGACCTGATGGTGGCACTAGATGAAAAGTCAGAGGATCACCAGTGATTGCAATTCATCCTGAGGGGGACATGAATGTTTGAGCCAAATTTCATGTCAATCCATCCAATTTTGATAACTTAACTCCATATAATTCACCCCCACATATTTAGGTGAGTACTATTTATAAAATCTGTCCTGCATATGAAAGCATCCAACAGGGGAGGAACTCTTAGATCTCCTTCTGGCACTCTGCAGATCAGTTCATCCTACTCCCTCACCAGTTCTTCTTGGTCATTCATCGACAGACCCTCCCCTGGCTGGCTGCCATGGTTCCTAATGAGGTCAGACTACTGCCTGCTCGGATGCCCTGCTCAGCAATATGTGTGTCATTCTGTGTGTGCGTGTGTGTGTGTGTGTGTGTATGGGAGAGATGGGGATAAAGCAAGCAAGACAAAGAGAGACGCACAGAAAGACAGAGTGAGTGTGTATGACTTTGAGGGAGAGAGAGAAAGGGATAAAGAAAGTGTGTAAGAGAGTGTGTGTGTGTGTGTGTGTGTGTGTGTGTGTGTGTGTGTGTGTGTGCGTGTTCTCTCTGTGCCATAGGTATTGACCTGGAATAGGGTTAGTGCTAATGAGGAGAGGGAGAGAGGTTGACAGAGAGATGTGAGGGGAACTGCAGGGTTACCAGGTCAGGCCTAATTCACATTTAGGGGAGTCCAGATTTGAAGTCATGCACTGGTTGTGCTGAATAGTTGCTACTTTCAGGGTTTGGTGTCACACACAAAAGTTTGGCCAGTGATTTGAATAGTAGTAAGTGAATGTCTACAGCAAGAATAGACACCCCAGCCTGCAACCATTACTAATACTGTTGCAACTGTGTAGCAACGTGGAGTTTCAGTTATGCAAATGTGTCTCTGAGGTAAACACAAGACTAAAACGTGGTTTAGTGTGTGTGTGTTAGCATGCTAACATTTGCTAATTAGCACCAAACACAAAGTATATCTGAGGCTTGGAGGTATTTAGTCATAAACCAAAGTATTGGACAAATTGCAAATTTCACCTGATGATGGCGCTAGATGGAATGTTATGAGATCATAATGGCTATAATTCATCCTGAGGGGGACATAAATATGTGTAAATTTCATGCCAATCGCTAGAGGCACTAGAGGTAAAGTCAGGGTATCACCAAAGTCAGTAAGATTCATCATCTGTGGACCATGAATATGTGTACACAACTTCATTAGAATCTTCTTTTTGTCAGTCTATGCAATACTTTTTCAAGCTACTTATGCTCAGCTGAGCTTTGGACTGAATGCTAATGTTAGCATGCATGGTTATATAAAAACTTTAGCATGTTAACGTGCATGTGAACAAATAGGCCTATTGGATGTTGATAGTAGCCTACTGAAAGTTAGCATGCATCGATTGCATTTTAGTTAAACCTATATTAATTTATTTTTTCTAGAGCACAAAATTTACATGCTGTCACCTTATGAAGTAGTTATGGTGAATATGTTAGCAAACGGTTGCTTATTTACACATCCAACAGACAAAAAATATTGATTGCAGCTTTAGTATTTAATATAAATGCTTTGTTGATGTTTAAATGCTCACATTTCGCATGTTAACATACTAACATTTAGTGTGTTATATTTAGTATATTAGCCTACCAACGTTTGCAAAATTCAGCTGAGGCTAGTTGTTGATGTGTCCTGTCATGAATTGGAAGTTTTGGCCTGTTGGTGGTGCAAACTGAAAAGTCAGGGAACACCAACTAATCACTAGTAATCATCCTCTGGGGACCATGAAAGCCTGTACCATATTTCATGTAAATCTATTAAATATTTGTCGAGATATTTTAGACTAAAGTGTGGAAAGATGATGGACTCGCCAGGAATGCCATCCCCAGAGAAATACTGCTAGTGTGGCTAATCTCACTGGTTGAGTTCAATTTCAATTTTTGGAGCCAAGGAACAGCAGTCTTTCTGGCAACCCAGTGCTGGTTATTTTCCCTCAAAGTGTGATTTCCTTTTATTTTATTGCATCATTGTAGTGTTAGATAAACAAAATTGATATATTTATCACAAAACTGCCACCTAGAATCTGATCCCTCAATTTTCAACTCTGTTGTGGTGTATACATGTGAAAACTGATATCCAGTAAGGTCTTGAGACGTCTGATTAACATCTGCTGCAAAAGTCAGATCAGGTCAAATCTGTTAAGCGCTCTTGACAAAACAAATTTAAATACTGGCAGAAGCAAGACGGAGCAAACAGATCGAAAAATTGAAGCCAAGCGGGCAGAGTCTGCCAGTTTTTTTCATGTCTTCATGTGCAGTTGAACAGCGTCCATTTATGATATCATGTGGCATCCTAGTCTTAGCCTGCCTTGTCATTTTAATATTTCTCCCCCTGCTCTGTGTGTTAGTAAAACTCAGAGAACGTTTTTGTTCCATCTTCACTGTTCTCCATCTGTCCCCGGGCCCCGTTACACCCAAGACTTTGATTCGGTCGACAAACGGTGTGTGTGCAACAGCGGCAGTGCAGGGTTTTGTCCTGAGATGAACTCTGCAGCAGCCGCGGTGAGGGCTGCTCACTGCTGACGGAGGGAAGAAACGGAGGGAGTGAGAGCAAAAAGCAGGGGAGGGCAAAAAACAGACAAAGAGAGAAAAGGGCGACAGAAGGCGGACATGACAAATAAGAGTAAGAAGAAAAGTCTAAAAGAGAAAAATGAAAAGATGAAGAGAAAAATTCCACAATAACAGAATAAACAGCATAGGAGTGAGAGACACGAAGAGAGAGAATGAGACACAAAGAAGCAGAGCAACAGGAAAACAGCAGCGAGACAAAGAGAAAGACAGGAGTAAAATGAGTAAAATATGGAAGAAAGGGGTCTAAGGGAGGACGACAAAGCCAAGAAAACAGACAGGGACAGGAAAAGCAAGAGAGGGGAAAAAGCTAACTTTAACCAAAAAATTAAGAATCACAATGGATGGGGGTATGGAAAAAAGGGAAATGACAGAGACCAGGAAAGAGAGAGAAATCAAAATACAGAGAGGGTGAGAGAAAAAAACACAAGATAGAGAGTGAAAGGTAAAGACAGTGAACAGGGGAGAAAGAGAGTGACAGGAAGAAACACAAAGAGATGCAAAGCAAGTAAAAAAGACATGAAAAAAGAAAAACAAAGGAAACAGAGCCAAGAGGAGAGACAGAACCAGGTAGCGAGAGGGAAGGAGTGAGAGAGAGAGAGCAAACCTTTGCCAACACTGTGAAATTTCCTCAACTCCCGGCGATAATAGCTCTGCATAATAAGGCGATTTAGCAGCTCAGTACCAATAAAACACCCAGGTGGTGCTCACTTTTCTCAGCTTGATGAATCTGCTTCTCATTGTTCTGTTTGTTCTGTACTCATAATGCTCAGCTACAGGGAAACTAGGAAGGTTTGGGGGGGGTCCACAGGGTGTCAATTATCATTCCAGCTTAGCTAAAAATTAACATTGTGGTGCTGTGTTTATTGATCTGTCTAGGCGTTTGACTACACAACATGTTGTTGAAATGCTTTACAAAAACTGGCTTTGATAACTCTACCTGTAGGTGGTTCAGAAATTACCTGTAAAACAGATGTTAGTAAGTTGTGGATGGAATTCACTCTGAGTTTCTCAACAACAACAGAGGGGTTTCTCAATATTCTTAGGTCTTGTCCTTTTCAGAATTTACATTAGTAATTATGACTGACTGTTAATAATGGTGGATTAAAGTTCTATGCAGATGACACTGCATTTCTATACAAATGCAACACAACTAAACACTACAACATGGTTTTGAATGCTTACAAAGTTCAGTCTAAAACTGACTGTATACTTCAAATACCTCTCCAATTAAACTTTGAATGATTTTAAAATTAGAAAATTATCTGCCTATAAATAATAATAAGTGTTAGATTAATTAAATTGGCAATTTAAAAAAAATCTTTTATAGAAACAGAGTATTCCACTAAAAAGATAGATAGGCAGCAGGCTGAGGGTAGCGGACACTAACAGGCTCAACAAACTGATCCGTAAGGCCAGTGACATTGTGGGGGTGGAGCTGGACTCTGTTGGTGGTGTCAGAGAGGAGAATGCTGGCCAAACTACATGCCATCTTGGACAGTGTCTCCCACCCACTCCATGATGTGCTGGTCAAACAAAGAAATACCTTCAGCGGAAGACTCATCCCCCCAAAAAGCACCACAGAGCGCCACAGGAAGCCATTCCTGCCTGTGGCCATCAAACTCTTTAACTCCTCCCTCTAAGTGTTAGTCTACATGACCCTAAGTCATTAAACTGGACATTGATCATTAACCCTTGTGCCTTATCAATCCAGAGTGTAAAAAAATACATTTTCAAAGTTCTTATCCTGTGTCCCTGCATTAATTGTTGTTACATCCTGGTATATGCCAGAAATATGTATAATAATAATATGTATTAAAAGAAAAAACTATGATATCAGAATCTATTTTCTTCTCCTGGAAAATGTTAGTTTGTGGGTCATAGTAGCTAGTGTAGTAATATGATGGAACAGAGGTGTGTGTTTGGATGTGAGTTGACAAAAACTTAGTTTTACATTACTGAAAGAATGTGATTGAGGTCTAATTTGTTCATTTCTCCCTCGGCCCTCACTACCTGATCTAAGGAAGGAGGTATGGGTGGAGGCTGACACTCGTCTACACCTCTGTATTGCTGTGATTCTTTAGAGACTCATGTTCTCTGAGCTATGCCCACTTTTGAGTGATCCAATCAGCCAGTTTTATCAAATTCCTCTCAAAATCTTACCTTGCCCACATATTCTGTTTGACTTGGAAACACGTCACATTATTGAAGCTAACGCTGCTCTGTTGTTTCACTGTCACTTTAAGCAGCTCCTGTATCAAGATGCCATTTCTTTCATTACTGGTGACAGCTGTGGTACTCATCATTGTACACAAGAGAAAAAATATAAAATGGACATCTCTATTCCATAGGCGCAAGTAGCACTGCTTACCTTTCATTTAGAATATAATCAAAGAAAAACATACAGTATGTTGCCAGACTCCTTCAGTTCCAAATTTCATTGTGACTCACACATGCTCTGTCTTCTTTTGGAAATTCCCAGGATTAAGGCAAACCTTGGAAAATCAGCTTTTAGCAACTTTGTCCCTTAGCAATGGAATAACAATCAGAATACTTTTGGACTTGGCACACCGCTTGGTTACTCACAATTTTCCTCTGTCGTTGAAACCTTTCCGCAAGCTGAACATGACTGTTTTTAGTTCTCTGCTTCACTTGTGAACTGTTCATCTTTTAACTTTTTATAGTGTGAACAATATTTAGTTTGCATTGTTGCTTTTTTTGTCTTGCATCTTGTTTTACCAATTATTATTTTGTAAAACCTAGTAAACAGGACACTCCTTAAAAAGAGAGCTTGCTCTCTGTGAGTTTCCCCTGTATATATTTAAAGCTTTCAATTCCCAGCTGCTTCTTTTAGATTCCACTATCCCACATATCATCGCTGTTGGGTGCAAACCTTGTAACTCCACTAGGGGTGAATTAGAGGATTATATGCTCCATGGGTTAGGAAAATTCTCTCACCTCTTGGGCTTATAAAACCTTTACAAAAACACTGAGTGGCTTCAAAACTGGATTGTCTTCAAGCTGTAAACAAAGCTGTGTTCCTCAAAAGTTGACATTTTGGAGATACAAGGTTTGCATCTGAACGTGACTGTGATGGAAAGGGAGCATGGAGCTATGAAATACTGAGCTCTCTGGTTTACAGACAGCTGCTTTTGTCTCATACCAGAATATCTCGGTGTGTGAAGCTACAGCCCTTTCATTGTGTAGAGCTTTAGTTCATTTATTGTCCTTGGCTTCAGCTGTAATGATTAATGATGCATAGTATGACGGTGCACTATAGCCAACTCCCCCACCCTCAAAAGACCAGTGTTTTAGTGTTTTGTCTCCCCAGAGACAGACACTTTGACTATAGATTTTACTGTCAGGTGTTTTACTTCTCCTGTTCAGTGAAAGTGGAACACCTGTGTGCATGTTGGGCCACTGTGTTGAGCTTCAAAGAAGAAAACAGGTTTTCCACAGTGAGTTGATGAAAGCTTTTCGTCCTTGATGAGAGACTGTAGGGATTATGTAAACAGGCAACAAAGAGGAATACAGTATGTATAATCTCTCGTTCTCCAGTTTTGTTGGCCACAAGTTAGCCTACTTCATTGTTGTTGATTGGAAACCTCTTTCATAGTTGCCTGTTTTTAAGCACAGGATTTTTTTCCTAATTTTGAATTGAACTTCTGCTGCACTGCAATAGATAGGAGGGTACAGTTTGAAATATGAAAATTCTTCCTTTTGTAAAATCTATATTTATAAAAGTACATTCAGTCCTTTTGATAGATCTAAGAGCTGTCTATGAAAACAGATGAGCACAAGCAGGTCTGTTAAGCCATATTTTAAATGCTTGGTTCTTCAAGGGCTCATGAATAGCCCCGTCCCCACCTGCTGTACAACACTGACAGAAATCCAGACTAGAATGGCCTTGTTTAACTCAAACGCCCTGTGTTTGAACTGTTGCCAGTAAAGAGTATAAAATTCAGCAGGCTGGCTGTCACAACAGCATCTGAAACCAACTCTGTGATTACTGCTTGTTGGCACTGTGGGAGTCCAAAACTTTATAGGAGCTGTAACTAAGATTTATACTGCCCCATAGCACAGAGTAATCATAATGTATCTGCAGGGGGATGATGGGTTTTTTTTTTTATCAATACCAATGACTAAATGACTACATAAGGAGGTTCAGAGATGTCTGGCTTTCAAACTCACTTTGGAAGTTGTTGGAACTAAAGCAAAAGTTAAAAATGTAATTGTGGTTCTATGAATTATGGCTGATGTCGAGATCGTCATTGATTGTTTATAGGAGGGAGTGGTGGAAAATAGGCTTACATATGCTCTCATGGATGAGAATCGAGGCATGAAGGGTTACAAAGCTACCAGCAACTCGTGATTACAGGATATGTTTTGACCTTTCAAATCTATCTTAATACAATTCTCACATATCAAATGTATGTTGATAGCATTAGTGGTCGCTGTAATCATTTCTACTTTCCATACACCACCTCTGTAGAGTAACTACAAGGCACGAACACAGTCCTCATTCCATGCAAAAATGCATTCTTAGATTCAGCTGAGGTTAATATGAGGCTTATTTAGCCAATACATCAAGCGGGTATTTTCCAAATCTTCCAAAATTCCTACTTTGTGTTTCCCAGCACTGTATTTCCTTACTGAGTTGCAGTGGAGGAACAAGTCATAGTAGTCACATGAAGTTTGTTGCCCAGATAAAATGTGGGCAATCAACCAACATGCAACTGCCAGAAGCAAGATAACCACTCAATTTGGCTAACTCAGACTACACAAGCCTCTATTAGCTTCAAACATTCATATTAGCTTCAAACATTCACATTAGCATTCATATTACTTTGTGTGTTAATACAGAAGTTACCTTTATTAATCGTTGCAGTTCTCTGATCTCTTTAGTTAGCTCACTTCTCACTGTTGCAAAAGTGTAACTTTTTTCTGTCCACTTCAGGTCACAGAAGCCGTGCCAGAGAGCTGTTTATGTTGCAATTCCTCAATCATTAAAAGAGGTTAGTAACGAATCACTTCACTTGAAAAATCTGGATGGGGAATCTCAATATACTTAATAGAAAGAGCATGTCATTAATAAGGCGGGGGGGGGGGCACAAAACTGTGATTGACCCTAACTTCTAAATCATGTAAAAACAATATAACATTTAGTAAATGTAGCTGTGAATGTATTTAAAGCCTCTCTCAAGGTCAGTGGACCTCCAACTACAACATGAATTTCCATTCAAAATACTAAAATTGCAGCCGTTTCCTCTTCTGAATTGTCAAGTAATTGCTGTGAGTTTGGAGGGGAAAAAAATCATCTTTTTCAGCTTACAGCTCCTACACTGGCAACTCCAGTCAATCTAATTTGAAACCCGGTATGATGAAGGGCTCTGCATGGCTGCACTTGTGTCATTATAAAAATGGATGGACAGATTTAAATACCCCTTTGTAAAATTTCTTCATGAGTCTGCCACTTGGCTGCCTCCTCACCAAATCACTGCTGGCATTAATCTGCAGAAGTTGACTATTTGTGTGTGTACGGGTGCCAGTTTCCCAGAACAGCAATTAACATTTGGAGAATAAAAGTGGTTTGACAAGGTGTACTCTTAAACAGTCTCACTTATGCACTTACTGTATATTGTGGGAATTGTAGAATGGGCCAGTCTTGCAAACGTATATATATTCTAGCATTTTATCCACAGTTGACAGTTATGTCTAAAAAACAGATGTCAAAAACCTGCCAGGTGTGTTCATCTAAGTTAATTGATTACTACACTATATGAAATTGAGTCTGTGGTGGTGTTTCCACTGTGCAATTACAGTGCGTAATCAGGGACATGATCGAAAAAGAAAAATTAGCATGAAAACAGTAATCTCTCCACAGAAATAATATTTGCGGAGCACATGTCCTCTTTTTCAGCAATGCTGTGCTTTGTGCTCATTCATACCATAGTCGCATGACTGAGGATACATTTGAAAATGCACCTTTATTGTCACTACGCTTTCATTTACCACCAACTGATAACAGAATTTCTTAAAAACCCTCTACAATCTCCAGGTCTCTGTAGTACGCACAGGCTTGTCAAAAAGGCTAATGTATCACTGTCCTGTGACAACATCTGTAGGCTACTCTGTGATGATGAGCCATGCTGAAACACAAAATATGTGATCACAGAGAGAGTTGGAAGCAAGACGCCAGGCACACAGCCCTGCCAAACTGTAAAGATATCTTTTCCAATGTTTGCATTCATGTGAAGTTCCTTCTTCCTAAGGCAAGCTGGAAAAAATGTTCCACACAAGGACGCAAGAATCAACAGCATTTTCTGATTTGATAATTACCCTGAGCCAGTTTAGTTCCATATGTATGCAGGTTTTCACTACAACCAAACAATAAAGCAGCTGATTTTACTTAGTAGTTCCTGCTAGCTATAGCTAAAAAGTGCTAATCAGAAAAATCTTTTGCTAAAGTGTTTTTCTGGAATGAAAACCTGCACGCACATGGTTCTTGATGGCGTAGATGAAGGCTATTGGGTTTAAAGTTGCGTCTGCAACGAGTCCGCCACAACTGTCGCCATGTTGTGTATGTTGTGTGGGAGCTTGTTAGCACTGTATCCAAAACAAGGGCATGGGAGGAGAAGAACCAGATGTGGCCAGTGGTGGGTCCACGAGGATATCCTCCAAGCTTGGACAGTACATACTACATGACATAAGTACCAGATGGTTTACTCATTAACACCCAACTTCTCAAAACATACAGAAAAGGCTATGCTGAAAGTCAAAAAATGTTAATACCACTTTAGCTGCTCTACCACATTTTTTCACGAAATGTTGGGTGATGGCAATTAAGCCTAATTAGTCAGTCTAACAACTTTGTCCAGTCCTCACTCTTTGGCCAAAAGCTAAAACGCTGCTCATTCCGTTAAATGCATTTGAAACACAGCTGAGGTTTCTAAAATGCTATGCATCTATTTTGTATTTAAATAACATATAAGATATGTTACAGTACCCAACATATATAAAGTATGTGATATTGCAAGATTTTATGTGAATGTGAATTAAAACTAAACAAATCCTAAAACCATTGGCATCTCTGTCCTTGATCTCTCTTGCAGCTCCTGTTTGACTGGGATGAACTGAGTGAACTGGAGGGAAGGGGGGCGGTGACAGCACTTGGCACACTTGTCTGTTCCACTTCAGCTTGATCCATGTGTTGTGATGCCTGCAGTGTCCTAGTTTGGCCCTCCACCATCAAATGACCAACAGTGAGGTAGGTATTAACAGCATAGCCTGTGCTTTTGCAGCCTCAATACAGGGGAAAAAACACTTAAGTGGATAAAAAAAAGGCTTCTGGATTCAAAGAAATCAAGAGGAAACTGAGATAGGAATGGATATCTGTGAGAAAAAAATAAGTCACTGCAGATTTGTCAGTTTCTGGTAGTTTCCATTCCCCTCCCAATCACCTATCTTGCTTTTGCTGTCTATTTGATTATCTATCTTCAAACTGCAATGCCAAAAAAAGTCAATGGAGCATCAGTGCAAACACAAGCTTTTCTGTTCCAGACATATCAGTCAGTCTGCCTTGAATTTAAGAATTTGGCACTTTTACTAGGAAGACGAAGAAGTGAAAAATCGCCTTCAGTATAACTTCAGATTCCAGACATACCAATTTAAATGTCCTCCTGCCTCCACGATAAGAAGGCCTTAGACTTCCATAACATGAATTTATCGCATTCCTGAGTTCTGGGTATTTTGTTGATATCCAGCCCCATTTGTGTGTGAATAAATTTGCAAAAGATGTCTTTTTCAGCAGTAAAGCAAATATGTTTATTAAGCACTTTAATATACATCAGAAAATTCCACTTCATATAATACAGGAATTCTTTTTAAATGAAAGATGAATGTACATGGTAAGCTATTTACAATCCAATCACTGACAGTCAAATCAAAGATGACAGACAAAACACAGTCAAGACAAACAAGATAACTGCTTAATAAGACTATACAGTATGTTTTCCAAAACTGTTTCTAGACCCGATCCTGCCTTGAATCCTTCTATTGACCCTTCATGGCATACGTTTGAGCTACTGTAGTACTGAAGAGCTGAGAGCTTTCACTAGGGTTTATAAGTGTTTGTTCATGCGATAGGTTTCTACTCCCCCCAATCCCAGTTCTTGGCAAAAAATAGCTCACTGTTGACAATATGAAAAGCCTGCAAAAATATGACACAGCCTGTAAATGCTAGCGCAGCTCCACACAGTTCATGAGAAACATATGTTTCAGTTCCCTCAGCGTCACAGTCAAGCACCTCCTCCCTTCCATCTCCCTCCGGGTTAAGTCCCGTTGAACTGATATTCAGCTTCTCACAGCGAGGAGGTGGGACAGAGTTATGTTGTTTCAACTTTGGCTTTATAACTCTGCATTTCAAACTATCATTCACAGCTATGAGTTGTCTTAATGGCTGAACCCTTTTGAGCCATTTTGTGTCATACCCCTGAAAAATCCAGCAGGAATTACTGGAAATTAACCACATGACAAGAAGGAAACAAAGCTTGGATTTTGTTTCTTGCATTGCAGTAGGTTATACATGTAACTCTGCAGATAAATGCATTCCTTTAAAATCACTGCTTTCACTTGAAATTGCTGCATTTAGCACCAAACCTTTGCTGACAATACACAATGGGTTATTTAAATAGTTTTTATACACACACACAAAATAATAACACACAAGCAACTGAAAAATCCCATAGGGACAAAATGAACTTTTTTTTTTTTTACATTTTCAATGAATCTCCCTCTTTCTTAGATATTTGTAATAATACACAAACGCACAAAGCCAACAAAATTGGGAGTCCAAAATAACTTCAGGCAACTTCTGAACACAGCACCATGGTAGAGCGTAATGCAACACAAAATGTAGCAAAAGTGGCTTGTTTCCAAAAAAATAAATATGCTTGTATATACTTGTGAAGTAAATTGCCATAGCTATTAACATATTACACACAACATAGGTTTAGCACACTGATCAAGGTTAACACAGATTATTTGGGGTCTCTAGAAAGGCAGACTATCAATGCTCTTAAATTCAGATCATGGCATCAGTTACTGTTATGTCCTCTGGTTTGTGACAATGTACTTAGTGGTACATTGCTGTCAGTGTGAAAAAGTAGACAGAACAAACATAATATAAAATAATAAAAGCATTGGTATGTTTCTCTCAAACGATAACTTTGATAAAACATGGATGGGATACAAAGTGAATAGAACAAATGCATGTCTGTCATATTACTCTTTTAAAAGTGCATACACTGTTTATTAAATAGCATTACATTAAATTAAAATGATAGTTTGCATGAATACATGAAGAAGGCTGTAACAGATGTAGGCACATAGATGTATCAGTTCACATAAGCCTTGGGCAGCCATCAACAATCGTCCCTAGGAATTATTTTGAGGTCTCTCACTGATGAAAAAAAAATCTAGTATTTTTTATGCAGATGAACAATTGCTTTGGCACATTCCCTCCAATGTCTGCATGATGAATGGCACTCAAGACATCTGAAACAGTATAGGAATGATTTGGGTTAATGTTTTGTTTGGAAGGAAAAAGTCTGCTTATCCAGATTGAGGCATTTTTCATGCAAGTTGAGTGCAATCCAGTATCAACTAAAAGTCAGTTATTAGCCTCTATATTAGCCACTGTAAATTAACAGACAAGCCAAAGTCAAGCTGTCACCCTGACCTTAATTTCAACTTTGAGACAAATGCTTTATGTATTTCAACAAGAGCACATACAGGAGGATTCATTTGAAAACCATCTCTTACCAGCTATAATGGAGTCTCCTTTTTGTAGTTAAACCCAGGGTCTGATCCTTCAATCTGCAGTTTCAGGGCTTGTTTAAGGCTTAGCTCGGTTTCCCCTATGGGATAGTTCTCTAGAACATCCTGGTGGCCTCTGTTCTGTACAGTCCGAGGAACTGATACCCTACTCAGGAAAACCTGATTACCCTGTAGATGATAGTTGGGGTTGGTCATGATGCCATTCCTCCTCTTCTCAGAACAGCTCTGCTGCTGGATAAAGAATTGATCTTGGCCATGCCCCCTTTCCTGCCGAACTGAACCACCAATCATGATCTTGCAATGGGGATCCTTCACTGCAATGTTCGCCACTGATTTGTTGAGGGCAATCCTCTTGTCAAACTGTGTCATCTCATACTCCAGAACCTGACATTGGGTTGATCCGCTGTTCTTGACTTTTTTCTTGTCTCCCAGTGCTCCTTTACCATTCGATGTCTTACTTCCCTTTATTGACTTGACACCAGGTTTTAATTGAGACCAGTCAAAGTCATTGGATGGAGATGATGGCTGCTGACCAATGGACTTAGTTGTAGAAGAAGGGGACACAATAGACTGCCTGCTCCGGCTGCGAGGCAGTGAGTGCTGTTGGATTTGTTCTGTAAATGTCAGTCCATGAAAACTGTCGATCGGCACAGTCTGTGCTGTGGCTGTGGATGATGTGGTTCTCAAGGAGGAGTTCTTTGAACTCTTGAGGGAATTATTTGAAAGGGAGGATTTCTGTCTATCTACTGTGGAATCAGGAGATTCTGACGGTGAACTGAAAGCATGGACAGGTCCGTTTGGTAGACCACGTCCAGAAGACTGCATATCTCCTGCCCCGGTGCTGCCAGAGCTACTTGATTTAATAGTGAGGGACTGCATTTTACCCGTCACAGCCAATGGTGTTTTTTGTTCCATGGTGTGTACTGGGGAGGGATTGCAGCCATTTAGAGTTGTAGCCCCGTACTTTTCCAGAAGTTTTATGATCATTGAATGGCCACCTTTTGCTGCCACTCTCATTGCTGTGCGTCCAAACTGATCAGCGTGGTTTGGGTCAGCACCATTTTCAAGAAGTATTTGCACAACATCAATGTGACCCTCTTGTGCAGCTATGCCTAGTGCTGTTGCTCCCTGGTTGCAAGTATGATCCACATGTGTGCCGTTTTCTATCAAAAACTGCACGACTTTTGTGTGTCCTTGCCATGCAGCAGACTGGAGGGCAGATCGCTTCTCATTGTCACAGGCATTCACATCAGCATGATAGTTAATCAGCAGCCTCACCATTTCAACATGCCCTTGCCAGCAGGACACGTGGAGGGCCGTTCTGCCCTCGGTGTCACAAGCTTCAACATTTGCTCCATTTTCAAGGAAATACTCTGTCATGGCCAGCTGATTTTCAAGTGCCAATATGTAGAGTGTTGGGCGTCCATCTGCGTCTTTGTAATCTATATCAGCACCGTGGCTCAGCAGCAGTTCAACAATATCCCTGTGGCCTTCTAGTGCAGCCACCCTGAGCGCATTCCTCCCATCATATCCCCTCTCGTCAATGCATGACTTGTTTTCCAGAAGAATTTGCACACAGTCATAATGTCCCTCTTGTGCAGCTAATATCAGCTGTATTCTACCATCATTATCAACCTCTGTACAACGTGCACCTTGCTCAATAAGGGCATCGCACACTTGACGGTGGCCCTCAAATGAAGCCATGTGTAGCGGGGTCCAGCCTGCGTCATCCCTGTGATTCTCGTCCAGACCTCTGTCCAGCAGAGTTCTGACCACCTCCACATTACCCTGAGCAGATGCAATGCTCAGCACAGTCCTTCCTTCACTGTCAATGCTATCAACAGCAGCCCCCCAGAAAAGTAATGTGTTGACAACAGAGGCATGGCCCATTGATGCAGCAGCAAGAAGAGGAGTGCGACCATTGTTGTCTGTGTGATCCACATCTGCCCCACCTTCCAAAAGCAGATCAACTACATCGACGTGTCCTTCATAGCCAGCCACAAGGAGAGGAGTCATGCAGTCTTTATCACAGTGGTCAACCTCTGCTCCCCTGTCGATCAGAAGGCTAACAACAGAAGCATGGCCTTTACTTGCAGGAACACAGAGAGCAGCAACTGAGAGGGCAGTCCTCCCATCCACATCTTCATGATTAACTTCGGCCCCGTGGTCCAAGAGGTGCTCAACGATCTCTCTGTGTCCCATGTATGCTGCAGCAATGAGAGCTGTTCTTCCTTCATTGTCTGCCTTGTTGACCTCAGCCCCATGCTGAAGAAGGTTCAACACTATGTCTTCATGGCCTCCCCAAGCAGCAGCTCTCAAAGCAGTTCTACCATCAGCATCAGCACAGTCCACTTTGGCACCAGCATAAAGCAGAGCAGATACAACCTCTGAATGTCCACCCCAAGCTGCTGAGCGCAGGGCTGTCCAACCATCATGATCTGTGTGGTTTATGTTGGCCTCACAACCAATTAGACAGTTGACCACTTTGGTATGGCCCTGCCTTGCAGCAAGTGTAAGTGCTGTTTGTCCATGGTTGTCTTCTAGCTCCATGTTTGCCCCTCTAGATATGAGCAAGTTGACCACATCAAGGTTTCCACTGTATGCAGCGTTGGCCAGCAGAGTTCTCCCACTGGAGTCACACTGGTTCACAGATGCCCCGTTGTCAAGTAATGTCCGTATTGAGTCCTCTCTTTCCAGGGCCTGTTGTACAATACACGACGCATGGTCGTCCTCATTGTTTACATGAGCTCCAGCTTTGACCAGAAGTTGTAGGACCTCCTGTTCTCTTGGTATGGAGGTGGTCAAAGAGTCTTTAGCAGGAGTTCCATTCCAAACCATCCAAAGAGCCAGATTAAATGGCTCAATCTGCAGATTGGAATTGACAAGGTGCAGTGCAAATTCCTGCACTTCGAGTGGTTTGAGCAGCTTTGCTCGGCAAGTATAACTCATCGCCAACATCCTATGTCCCTCTGCTGCATTGCACAAGTACTTCTGGGTGCAATGCTTAACATCCAGAAGCCACTCTGCAAAACTGTAGTGAAAAAGGATTTTAGTACTCACAAGGCCATCAACCAACAACTTGGAGAGAATGTCCATCTTTTTCTGAAACTCTTCCATAGTCAGTGTCATGTTTTTGGTCCAGACTGCATGGTACAGTTCCTTGACCGTGAGTGGCCTGCAAGTTGCCAGGATTACATTAAGGATGGGCTGGACTTTGGCAAACTGTTTTCTGACGAATAGTCTCTGGCAGAGCCACAGGTAAAGGCCATTGAGAGTGCCAGGTATGTCACGGATCTCACGAAGCATGATGAAGTTCTCCACCACGCCATCCAACACACGCTCCAGGTAGAGGAAGCAGCCACTGCTTTTGATGTGGAGTTGGTTGAGCATCTCAGCTGTCTCCTTGGTCAGGTGCTGCCTCAGGGCCTCCTCCTGGTCCAGCCTGTGGAGGATGTACTGTTGCACATCCTTGACGATGTAAGCCTTGCGCAGATCATCAAGGCTGATTTTGCGAAATCCTGAAAGAAAAGAAATGGACATTAGGAGTCTGATGACAAATGAATGACATGTAGAGGAGTTCTAGAGGAACCAGTGTGAAGAATATGAAGAGATGTAAAGGATATGTAACAATGAATGGCAGTGGTTGTAGGAATCATAGTAGTGTTACTTTCCCCCTAGAGTCATTATCTTAAGTCTGACCTTGAGATCATACCCAGTATTTATCCACTGATCTTGTACCATTGGATAAATAGGTTAAGCCAACCTTTAATTTCCTAAGGCATAGGATAATTAACAGCAAAGCAGAAGAAGAATTGAGAACATAACCCCTCTGGCGGTTGGAAGCAGATATGATCAGCAGGAGTTTGCAATCAGTTTAACTCATAAAGAACTAAGGAAAACAATGTCATGGCAATTAGTGCACTATATTGTGTCTCATGCAGAAGCAATTTCAGCTGTAATAATTTAGAGTGTGCCTGTGTGAGGATAAAAACAACTATAAGTTCAATAAAAACATGACTAAAATAATGAATACATTATATTAAATTATACCTGTGTTGTTGCTTATCCATGTACCACAAGACTCAAATGTATAAATACTAATCAAAATAAAAAATAAAAAGCACTAGTCTTAGCAGAAAGCCTTAAAGAAACAACATGTATAATGATAACTATGTCTAAAGAAAACCAGATACCCTGAGAAAAAAAATATAATTTCTTTCAACACTAAAGTTGGGTTGATTGGTCATTTAATCCATCCATTGACTGTAGAGGTCATTAGCGCTTAATCAGCAGGAGCAAATCTGTGGTCGGGGCTGAGGATGTACAAGAATCATAATGGAGGAGAGCAAGGGAGACATCATTTCCATGCCAGTAGCACATCAGTGGTCTGTAAAACATCTCTCCAGTGCCTCACTTATTATCATGCTACATGCTCACAGCACAGACCTCCTCAGAAATCCTTCTGATGAAAAGAAATTATCACAGTGGGTCTTAATGAATGATCTTTAATGGGAATTCTTCTCAGAGACGTGGAAAAATGGCTTCATAATAGCCTCAGCTAATGGGCATAAAGTGAACTTTCCTCCATGTTAAAACAATCTGTTCAAGGTATGTGTAGCCACAGGGCAAAGACAGCATTTTTGCATACTTATATTTAAAGTTCCCATGGTTCTTGAGGTTACTGGGACAGGAAAAAATGTCACCAGAGGCTCTCTCAGTATTATTGACATACTGTACTTTACAATGACTAACAGGCTTCCTACTATGGAAGAAGCAGTTGCATTTTTCTCCCTAAAAAGGTGCACTTATATGCCAGGCTGAACATGGACTCATTAACATTGACCTTTTTAAAGTAAAGTAATTAAAGTTTTCATTTTAGGCATCTCATTATTGACTGAACATTTTATGTACTGACAGGAAACTACTCTTAAAGATAAAAGTACTGGTGCACAATTTTGTAGATTATTTTCAACAAAACCTTTTAACAGTTAACTGTGATTACTTTGATTATATAACACAACTTTTACCTGTACATAATATGAATCAGACTCTGTCACCAAGCCTGAGGCAGTGCTCTGTTCATCTGACTGCTATTGTGTGGGTAGAAAAGGCTGTGAAATCTTACTCCACACAGGGCCAGTGCTAACCACACCTGGAAGCCAGATAACAAAACTGATGAGTTTAACGAGAGTTCCCAAGCAGGTACTGACAGTTTGGACAACAGACCCTGGTAAACAGAAGGAGCGATGGGTTTTCTTTATCATGAGCTTCTGTGTTTGTTTAAGATAAGCACGCCTCCACTAACTGTGCCACTTAATAATCTTCTTTTACTTTGTCCTTGAGGCCTTCGTTATGTTTCAAACTGTGATAAAACTGATTAAATTAAGGCATTCACACCTCAGATACAGACTGTTTAATTACATCCTTTGATACATGCCAGAAAATAATAATCAGAGAAGCAATGATTTTGATTCTAATAAATCGCACAAATTACCAACCATAAAACATTTTATAACAGAGTTGCTGACCCCAGACAAGTAGGGGGTAATTTTTTGGGATTTGTGACTTTATTGTAATAGGGATTATATGGACAGACAGGTTTAGCTCAACTGTCTAAACTGGAACAAAACCTGGGACAAAGGTGAAAACAAAATCTCTCAGTTGCAAAAAACCCATGTTTCGCTTCTTCTGAATATTCATGTCAATAGATGTAATCTAATGTATGACAAGGGGGCAGCTGTGCAAACGGTTTGAATTAATAAAGCTGTAAAGTATCCCTCACCAGCATTATACCATATAATTGTCCAATCATTACAAAAACTCAATGACCCTAACCTACTTTCACTTTGTCATTGTTTTCAGTGACTGTGTGCATTTTCCACCCTCCCTTCACCCTCTTTACTCTGGAAGAATTGTAATGGGTCACTATGAGTCTGGCAATGGATTCTTTCAAGTTTATATCAAAAGATACATAAATACTTGAAGATTCCTAATGATCCCAATGTGCATTCCTGTTCTCAGTGTCCTCACTAGTCCTCTGGCTCAAACTTCAAGCATTAAAGATCAAATTTCAGCCTGTCATGCAATCATCAGAGGGTTTTCTCACACTTCCTCTCCTTATTTTCTTTTTTGCTACATGTCAGGTTCTCAATCTTCTTTTGTTTAGCTTGACGGCCAAACTATCTGGTGTACATGCTTCCTTCCCTCTTTACTGGCATTTTGAACTCTGCTCAGGCTAATGCACAATCACAAGTGCCTCAGTTGACACAGGAACATAGTATCAAATTTGCATTTACAATTTATGCTGAAAGACAGACATCTGATGCATGATGTGATCCCTTGCCTATGTGCGTGACTCTCTGATGCTCTGACGTCACTGACTGGTCCTCCTACTCCTTCTGGCCCCAATCCTTCTTTGGACATTCTGGGTTTTCTCCAGTTGGGACAGGAAACCCACTAGCTGAGAGGGGGGAAGAGGCCATTACAGGGAGAAGGACCAAAAAGAAAAACTATTTTTCACCCAGCCAGTGACTTCAGCAAAGTGTGACATTTAATATTTTGTCTTGATGTTGATTTGTTCTATTTACAGAGGGACTAAGAATTGAGTGTGCATTACAGCCCAATTCTGGAGATGTTACTCTATCATGAATATTTTCTCCCGGGAACAAAAGGAAAATGCCTCTGTGCTGTAGTTTATGATAAACAGTTTCTCCTACATTCCACGGTCACTGACACGCCAATTATGAAGATACAGTGACTAGGAAAGCTGGAGGAGGGAGGAGGAGACAGAAATTTGACTGCAGCCACCATGAAATAAAGCACTTGCCTGGATAAAAAAAATCTATTTCTATTTGCAAGAAACAAAAGAATAGAACAAGCAATAACCTCCAGTCAGATCACACCAAAAAAGACATCTTCTTTCAGTGACTGCACATGGTAGAAGATGACCTACAATTTCCACTTTAGTCATCAGCAGACATCACTTCATAAGGCTTGGATGTCAACTGTGAAGTCATGGCATTATTACTGGCCTACTCCTGCAGATAAAGCACTAAAACAACCACAGGGGGAAAGTCATCCAACCTGTATTTGATTGCTGTGGTGTAACAGGAACTACTATTAAGTACTACACAAGAATGCAAGAACTTTCATTGGCTACAAATGTTCAAATGCCTTCCAAGAACCATTTTCTTCCTTTTCAAAACCCAACAGTCATGAAGGCCTAGGCTTTGCACCATTATAAGTGGTCTACACACATTGTAGCTGAGTATTGTGTGTGTGTGTGTGTGTTTGTGTGAGAGAGGATGGTTCAGAGTCTGAACAAAAGCGACTGCTAAACAAGCAACAAATGACACATTCATCAGGGTGAGGGATGCAGCTCCCGAGTGCAGGCCTCTGAGCCAGCTGCTGCTCGTTACAGAACTGGATACCAGCCACAGGAGACAGAGCCCCGCGTACAAAAGAGGGACTGTTTGCCTTCTAGATTAATTTTTCAGATGACAAACGAGGCTGCGTGTGTGCATTTGTGTTGAGAAATAAGAGAGCCGAACTCATCAACCGGGATTTCAGAATGGAAACGTCTCCGATTCGGCACGTTCTTTGCAAGACACCATTTTAGGTCATCTGATCCATAAAGAAAACAGAAACCCAAGCCTCACTGCCCTCTCCTCAGGCTCTCCAGTAAACCCGCGCTCGACAAACGTCTGTTCGACAGCTGCAGCGTTCCCGGCTCCAAAAAACATGAGAGCGCCAACCTCCTAAACACAAGTATGTGGATGAGAGTCAGCTCCAACGGTCTGCAAACAACAGTCCCTTGAAAAGACTGCTGCTATTTAATCTTTGAAAAATACTGTTACATTCCTCGTTTGATTATATACACTCTCTAATTTCTAATGAATGGAGATAACACTTTCTATGTTATCTTGAATAAATGTGGCTTATTCACAAGTGAGAAAAGACAAAGCCAGGCACTGAGAAGCTTTGACTCTAACAGGGCACTAATTCAACTGTGCAAAGATAACTGTTGCAAGAGAAAATCCTTATAGATTAGCAGCTACATTTTATGAAATAAAATGAAAAGATTACACTTTAACAATTAATTTATGTTATGCTAGAGGCAAAGCACATGAAGACACTCCTGCCCAAACACGCCTCTGAATTTCAAACGGGATGCGAAGGGGTTTCCAGTCAAACCTGTTGTGGTGCAACTGAACCGGGCTGCCGAGGTGAGGGGTGGAGCAAACAGGAATACATTTAACACACACAGTCCTTTTCAAACATAGCTGTAACATATGTGACATTTTGTCATTCTGACAGAGATGACTTTTACTTTTAATGTTCCTCACAGCTTCATTCAGACAGAAGAGAGAGAGAGAGAGAGACAGAATCAGAGAGAGTGGTGAGTTAAAGAAAATTATGATCACTAGGAAGAAGTGTGTTCTCACACAGGCTGCAACACTGATGGATTTTAAAACTTATTTTGCCGTTGAGGCCTTAATTACTGACCATCATGAGCGTGAGGGATGCTTGCCCACGCTTCTAACAGTGAAACTACGGATACATTTTCACGTAATTTTATTCATATAATGTTACTAGGGACAGTGCACAAGCATTAAATGACCGGACGAAAAGAGTTCAGACTAGTTTAATTCCTATTTGCTCAAATACTGTATATAAAACTTTTGCTGGATATTCATTTATTCATTCAAGCAGTTGGCATGAATGAACATGGAGAGACTGTTGGTCAGATTATTGTAAAAAGTTTTTTTAAATCTGTTCTGCCCCAGTCGCACTGCAAGGGGAAAAGGTTTTTATAGACTGATCTGATCTGAAAATATCTGTCTCTTTAGCGCCTTAAAATTGGCTCTTTCAGTGTTTCCTAGGTTACTAAACCGATTTTGTGCATAAGAGACAACGCTTGAGATGATACATTTATTACAATGATCTTAGAAGGCAATAGAAGATCTGCAATTAATCTATCTACATGTTTTATCTTGTGCTGCTGCTGCCTTTACGTTAATCCGGCAGCATTCAATTCAAACTTGTGCCATGTTGAAAGTAATACTGAAATGTTACTAGGTCCAAGCTAGTAAGACTGCTGTCGTGATGTTTACGTAAATGTGACCAAGGTGCTTATTCAGACAAGAGACCGACATGTCAAACTACCATCAGATTAATGTAAAGGGGTGCATGTCTGAGAGGGGCTGTACAGCATGGCTCAGCTTTAGAGGTGTATTCTGATAAAGCTATCAAACCACCTGCACAAAGAATAATACATCAATCATATGCAGAACACACCAGAAATGAAGTTTTTCTTTCAAACAACCAAAAATAAAGAAGTTTCTGCACATATTATTTTGAATGACAGGAGCTCATTAAGATGGTGACAAGAGAATGAGTCAGAAGGCTGTGCACCTGGTCACATGTGTATGCCTTCACTCACTGTATCCCATAATGGATATCTATTCTTAAGAGAGTTGTCACTATATATCATGGAGCTTCTTGCAGCTGCACAGATGACTGGAAATTTCATCCAAGTGAAGGAATTCCAGAAGAGAACTGAAATAACAGAGTGTTAAGCCAAAAATACACAGATCAAACAGGACCAACAGTACATAAATAGTATGAACTTCATTCAAACTGTCCATTAACCAATTTCTGTAATCGGGGAAAGTAGAAGTAGAGCTTGTACAGGCAATAATCCCTCTTTTCATGCCACATAGTCATTTTAATTTTTTGCCCTTCAGTTGTAAAAAGTTTATTTTTATATATATATATATATATAAAAACCCATACCATTAAACCCAAACATCGCCTGCTGGTCAACCTGAAATAACTAAAAACTTTTATCTTCAGACTTCAGAAAGAAATTAGTCTTCTTGGTGGCAGTAAGCTCTTGTAGTGCTGGGACATCCCTGCCCCACACAGGATCAATTTCCTCAATTCCTTCCCATGTTTTTGTTCATCATTACACTGGCTGACCTCCCGGTGACCTGATTTAGCCCTACCAGCACGTTTCCATTCACCTGCACAAGAAACTACTCAGTCTAGCATGTCAGTCATGTTTTATTAGCATAAAACGCAAGTCAAACAAGCCATCATCTGCTATCAACATGCAGTGCCAGGAAGGTCTGGAACCATTTTAGAAAGATTTCACAGGGAAATGTCCAGACAACAGCTTCAGCACGAGGAAAGCTGTGGCAGCATGCTGTGGAATCAGGTATTTGCAAAGTCATCCTTGGCATGCAGGTCAAGTGGATATAAAACTCCTCCGTCTTTACTTTAGAGCCCTTTACCCCTGCAGCAAAACCAGCCAAAAATGTGCCAGGAATTCCAATGCATTTATTCCAATTAAAGTTAAATTAAGACTCAATTAAAATACCCTTCAATTAAAGCAAAAACTGACAAGTTGTGCTCTGTACTACAGCCTTGAAAAAATAAAAAATCTCAAGTCTATAAATATTTGGCAGGGGCATGTAACATACCAAAGGGCATCACCTCAGGAGGAGAGAGGCCAGCCGGTTCGTCCGCCATGTTCAGAATCATGTTACTGCAGTGCAGCACCCAAGGTGTTACAGACACGGTAGACCTGTAATTTGCCCGGCTGTCAGACTGCATGGTGGTAAATTACAGTATTCAGCGAGGATTATGGTCTTCAGCTCATCCAAAGTGAGGCTCAACATGCAGCCTCACAGACGACAACTCATACATGAATATGGACATAAATCAGCTTGTCTGTGTAAGCCAATTTCAAGAAAGGGGGAGGTAAGCTAATTAAATATGTCGTCGCTCTTGTTACCCAGGCATCAAGGCACAGAGATAATCAATATTGAAAACTCTAAGAAGAGAGGACAGAGAGGGCTTTTATTATGTTTTGGTAGCAGGAGGCATTTGTTGAATGTGCTCTTTGGTTTAGTGTTGTGCAATTTAGTCTCTCTGGTGAAGGCCGCAGCATGGCCAAAATGTGTTGGAATTGGTTTTAAAGTTCTTTAAAGTATTAAATAAAGATTTTTTTAATTATTGGCTTTTAGAGTGCTTTGGAGGTCCTTCCCCTTTCAGTACAGAAATTTGTTCTTGGCATCTAATATCTCATAAAACTTAACTATGAAATAAAATTGTAGGCTTGTAGTTTCAAATTCATCTGTTGCATTTGTGCAACTACACATCCAATCGTCCAAATTATGCCAGGAAATGTCATTTACTAGGGAGTCAGTAAGCAGAGCCATCTTTGTCTCTCTTCGGGGAGCATTCCACGGCCCAGAAGAAATAAACCATCCTCGCTGCTTTGCGACTGTGTTTGTATTGTCAGTCGGCCAGAAGATCTCGCGGTCCCTCCAGTGAGGTCTCACATTTGACCAAATAGAAAGTGTACAAAAAATACAAAAAAACACACATCCAAGGATATGTTAAGAGTTTTGTTGACCTTTTAGCTGCGGAACGACCGTGCCCTGTGTCAGATTCACTCGCAGGCCTCGGGACAAAGGGCTGCTCAGAGAAGTGGAGGAGGGCGCATACTTTAAACAGGGCTGCTCTTTTCATTTGTGATCATTGGTGGTAAATCAGTTCTGTCTCTTGGCAGGTTGGGTAAAGAAAGCTCCATTCACGACGGGTAGAGTGGAGGTGGAAGAAGTGGTTCAAGTCCTTTGCCAGGGTGGGCTACCCTCTCTCCAAAGAGATGCAAATATATGAAACAAAAACACAGACCTACCACAGAGTCACATAATTTCCTGAAAGTATAGTTTTTATTATACAATAGATGTGGAATTTGTAATGAGTTATCTATATACTGTGGGGTATGGAAGAAGACCTGTTGATTACTTTCGGGTAAAACAATCAAAACATGAGCAAATGTGTCATCTTAGGAAGGAAATGAGTAAACCCCCCATCAAAATGCCTAACTGGATGAGTGTCTTCTTAAAGTGGCCACACGCTTCTGTAACACTCCTCAGACTGAGCCAGGAATATAACCGTCTTAATTACATCTGTGATTCATAACTAAGAGGGGCTTTTATGTGTGGTTTTGTGTGTATATGTGTGGCTATTTTCCAAATTTCCTTGCCGGTACACCCCAACGCCTGACAACTGGAAGAACTGTGATGCCTGTAACCAACTGGAAGAACTAAGAGTAAAATTGGGAAAAGAATGAAAATAATAATGGATTTTATGATAGTGGAAATCAATCTAACTGAAGTTGCTGTAACACTGCAGAGTAGGAATGGGGTTGTTTAAGGGGAGCTATTATCTTTCACAGCTCCAGTAGCACACTGATACTATATTATTATAACTACTGGCACTGCAGTTGACAAATCCATGCCTTCGCCATTCTTCCTCATCCCTCACTCATGTTGGCTTTTCTCTCAAAATGCTAAGTACAGCTTGCACAAGGTTTTGTTTTGTGTTTCCTTTAAACTGGGCTGTATCACTGTCATCTACCTCCTCCTGTATTCGTGGATTAGTCACAACATGCTTCCACACGGGAGGAGAGATTTGAGTGGCAATACTCTGCCCACTCTGATTATCTCCTCTTTTAGGTAGTTCCTAAGCTAAGAGATATATGTAAATGAAACATATATACTGTCACAGGAACTGCGGTGCGCTAGCTGCATTCGAAAAAGTTGAGATCTTTCCATCTTGGTGTGCCGCAACAAATGCGCGCGGCAGCGGCGTCCCTTTCCATTATGACTGGCGCTGACGCATGTCTCAATTGAAAAAAGTTTTGTGTGCAAAAGACACGACATCAGAACGGCCCCTTTAAGGGCTAAAAGGAATGAGATGGGTATACTTACAGTAAACATTTTCTGTGCTTCAACAAGATTCCATCCCTCTCTTATCAAATAATTATTTGTGTATATATTGTATGCTGAAACTCCGAGCACCTTTTAGACACACTCTCTCATGTACTCCACGCAGTACTGCCTGCTACCCTTAGGAAAGCGCCTTCACAAACTTACTACTTGAGAAACAGTGACTTTGACAAGCATGCACCATAAACAATATTGGGCAGATGGTAGCCATTACAGTTCAGTGATGCCTCCACACGATAAAAAGATCACACACTAGGCTGGATCAAACGCTGTGAGGGGATTATGATTAAAATGAGTCTGTAATTATTTTAATTAGACCATAAGCGAAGTCAAGTTTTTGAAAAACAATGCAGAAAACAAAAGACGAGTCCACAAATCCCCAAAATAAATAACATTTCTGTTTTATAATATATTGAATATGACCAATTTTGGAATTTGAAAAGTTATACGAGGCATTTCTGAGTCAGCACAATATAAGTGCCAATTTTGAGATATCATCACCTTTATCAGTCTTGTATGATTAAGAAAATGATGAGAGATTGAGGTATGAGCTGTTGAAAAAAATGCATGTCTGAGAGGCTGTTTCTATTTAAACGCCCAACCCCCACCTCCACCCCGCCCTCTCTTTCCCCTTTCCCTTGCTCTCCCTTCTGCCGGAGGCCTTGTTAAATTGGCACAGATTCTACCCAGCTTCCAACCCAAATCGCTGCCTAAGTGTTTCCACTCCGCTACCCCTATCATGGCCTTACAGTAGCGCAGCACAGCAAAAGTAAGCTTCTCTCCATAGGTCTGCTGTCACTTGGGACATAAAGAAGCAGCACTGCTACAGATCGACTTATTTACATCTCAAGACTTAATCTTTTGTCCATTTCAAAGATAATACATGAAGACTGAAACTTAATCAAAACTGAGTGATCATATAATGTGAGTCAGCCAGAGGGATACTCTGCAAAATTCTTGTACTCCTCCTCACAAACAGAACAGTCTTTGTTTGTAAGGCTTTAGCCGAGCGGATGCGAGTGAGGCATTCTGCTGCAGAAGTCAGAATGCCTCCTTCTTCCTGCTCAGTCTCAGAGGTGTTGAAAACTTCCCAAAGAACATTCCACTCTGAGACAGACACAAGGAATAACAGTTGTGCAAGGAAAGAGGAATTCAGAGTTTTGCTCCTGGGAGAAAAAGTCATCTCTTTTAGAAAAAAAACCCCATTCCAGCTGATGCAGATAGTTTGTGTCAGACTCAAGTGAATTAAACACAAATCAAAGACAACTGAAACTCGGTTTCTCTCTTCAAAAGGATCCTAAATTCTTTCAGAAATCTTAAAAGCATAGGAGCAGGTCCAGCATCGTTTCTGCAAAATGGCCTTCTGGTTAAAGGTCACTCCTCAAACTTTATCGACACTGTATTCACACAACCACAAAGTTCCCATCACCACAGACCAGAGTATACTGGGAAACCCACACAATCTCCACCCCAGACAAAATAGGCTGCTCGCATAAAATAGGAGTTGGCTTTGCACAGAGCATGAAAGTGGAGTCTTTTGGCAGGTCACTGCCATCTCTGACTTGTAAGCAATATGGAGGGTATTTTTAGGGGACACTTGGCCTCAATTTGATACTCTGAAATCCTTTCGTCTATTTTAGGTCCAGGTCTGCATGAATAAGGAGTATTCACACTGCTGTATTCAAAAGCTAAAGGAGGACAAGGTAAGTGGGTGAATGTGTTTGCGTGCATGTCTACATCCGTCTATGTGTGAGGAAAAAAAGCCAGCCTAGCAGAAGAATTTCCAGTGTTGAACTAAAAGCGGAAGACTGAATCTAGACAAAACAAAGACATGGCTAAAAGCACTGGCAAAGGAGAAAGGCCAAGGCTTATTGTTGGTCTGTAGGAGCATCTCAATGCACAAACTCAATAGGATCCAATAAAAGGCTGAAATAATGAAAGCATTAAACCTAGAACAGCATGTTCACATAAACACAGCAACACACCAAAAAAAAAAAAAAAAAAATCACATATGTCCTTCACTCCTTTCAAATGGGGGCTTCAAATCTGATGTGTGTGTTTGGCTCTGTTCCTCTGTTCAAAAGGAGACTCGTTTTTTAAACCCAATTGCTGGGCAATTGGAGTAAGAGCTTGACAAAAGCTTGGCCATCATCAAAGAGGCAGTAAAAAGGGAAAGAGATGAGAGCCAGTCTAAAAAAAAAAGAAAGAAAGAAGATAACTGCTGTTTATAAGATTGTTCCAAGATGAAATTCCCTTCAAACCATATCAAAAACAAAAAGAACAGACAGCTCATCAGCTAGCAACATAAGAGGAGAAAAGGCAACTAGGCAATCACAGAACTTCCCGAGATACCCTGAAGTAAGTTACAGATAACAATTTCCCATTAGCATTTACATCCGTGGCATATACAGCTATATATTCCCTTGGTGACTCCACTGTCAACTTTATGTGCAACTGCAAATAAAATCCGACAACGATTTAAATCTATGGTCAGGCCAGACACAGCAGACATCATAAGACGCGCGCGCGCGCGCACACACACACACACACACACACACACACACACACACACACACACACAGGATAAACCAGAAAATACGATTTAATGCAAATTGCTGCTGAAAAGAAATCAAATATAAAACTTCTTCTCCATCTGTGTTGTCTGTCGGCTCAAAGTTTTGGAAAATGCTGTGAGGATGCTTTATACTACACTCTGATACCAATCCAGAATCTAATCTACCATGGGCACCTACATAGAAGCTTTGATGTTAGAGGAAAGCGTGGGCGGGCATGTCTTTGCGATTATGAATTGGGCAGCTTGCATCACAGTTGGTTTGTTGAATTAGATGCATGACGCCCACAAAAGACTCAAAGTGAGTTTTGGTGTCATAAAACTCGACTTCCCCCCTCGCTGCCATTGTCAACACCGATCAGATCTACACTAATCTAAACTACACTTACACCAGTCCGACGCCTACACTTAAGATTTCACTTAATCCCCAACACTGCACCCCATCATTTATAACCTACTTTCAAACTACATTGTTGAGTTAAGGTATAAACACATGACAATCATTCTAATGAGAGACAGGTGCTCTGATAATGGTGACACTGAACTGCATCATGAAATTATATCTGAATATATATATCTGAAAAGCCCTGCTAGTGGCCTCTTCAATCCACGTGGCTCTTTACACTTAACTGAACCAAAGTAGTTTGAACTGACTGACCAACACTCCACCTTAGAGCTGCATTCACTCTATTTGAGCTATAAATATAATGCTAAGATGTAAGAATTCACATAAGTAAATGGGTTTAAGTATTTAACATCTAACTACGACTCAATGAATGTATATAGTTTTGCATAATGTTTTGTTTTATATGTAATAGGGCAGCAACTAATGATTGTGGAGGAATGTGCCAATTATTTTCTTGTTTGATCGTTTTATCAATAAAATAGTGAAAATGCCCATAATAATTTCCCAGAATGCAAGATAGCGCCTTCAGAATTCTTGTTTCGTCCAACCAACAGTCCAAAAGATATTCAGCTTACAATGATAGAAAACAGAGAAAATCAGCAAATCCTCGCATTAGGGAAGCTGAAACCACAGAATGTTTGACATTTTGCTTCAAAAATGACTGAAATGATTAACTGATTATCAAAAAAGGTGCTTAATTTTCTGGCAGTCGACTAATCAATTAATTTTGGACATATTTTGTGAGAGCAGACAGACAACCTTTAGAGAGTCACCTACAAATTGTATTACAAATAAATGTTACAAAATACAGTTTTGCATTCAAAGTATGTGAGTATGTACATATCAGTATCGTTTTCCTTTAAACTAGCACTTGTTGAAAGCCAGCTCGTCTAAAACATGCCTACACACCATCTGACTTCTAGCATACCTGCAAAACCTCATGGCATTCTTTTGAGCATGTGCCAGAGATTGAATTCACCACCCACTAAAAGCTAAATGCTTAAATGCTGGTCAAACGTGGTGGTGCTGAATATTTGCATGTTTGCCTGTCAACAAGTCCAGTAGCATTTTAACGTGATACCATCTGAATGCCTACATACATACATTTTGTCTTTACATCATCTCACAATGTTTCATACTGGCCACAATACACTCCCTGACAGAGACAAATCAAATCAAGATCGTACCTGTATCGTACAGGTTCCTGAATGGCTGCCTAATGTGCTGCACAACTCAGCAGCTTCTAAACTTCTAGAAAAATCTTGCATCATTCTTACATGACACACAACATTAGCAACGCCACCAAGAAGAAAAAACGAAGACAAAGACAAGACTTAAAACCTGCTGCTGTCTCAATGTGTCAAATACTCACAGGGCCTGATTTTTTTGCATGAAATAACATTGAAACTGTGCAAAATGCCAAATTACAGTCCAGAATTTTAATATAATACTAATATTACAATTATTTGGGACATTGTACCACACCTATATAATAAAAATATTATAAATATATATATATATATATATATATATATATATATATATATATAGTGTGAAAGAAGGGGAACAATGTGTAGCTTGTTCGGCCTTGAACCTGACTTGCATCTCCTGAGTGGGGAGTACGATTGCTTAGACTGCTGGGATATTACGTAATGGTTTAAGAGGCGAGCTGAGGGCAGGAGAAGCTCCCACATTCAGTGGTTTTGGAAAGGTAGAGAGGGTACACACAGCAGTGCGAGTCTGCGGAGGAGACTTCCTCCCACACAGTCAGGTTCTTGATTAATGTTATGCCAGCTCATCACCACAGAGTAGGCTGCTGGTCTGACAAGGAGATAATAGCAGCTGTTATGGTATAGTGTCATAGGACATCAAGGAAGCGCTGCAGCTCTTACAGAGGTCTGCAATGGTGACCCTAATCTCTTTGGGCATGTCGTGATGCTAGATGATGTTAGAAAGTCTTTTGCATCTGTACTATTCGAACAGCCGTGGCAGAAAAGGAACCGCTGCAGACTTCGTTTGTTACCGCATTCTCAGGTGAAATGTATCACATGAACACAAAAAAATAGCTGCCATTGAGCGGAAACAAGCATGTAGCAGTAATGACAGGTCTATCTAAACTATCTTTTTACATCAGCTCAGTTCAGTTGTGATTAAGGTACCACAATTATTTTGACAATAATGTACGGATTAAAAAAAAAAAGCCACATATGACACTTTAAATAATTCTGGACATAACCTCTTTACTTACAGTAACAATAATGACCTTAAGTGACCAACAGTGTAATTTTTTCAAGAGAAAAGCTGGACTGTTTACCTGTGAAGAGTTTAGTAATGGCCTTATTCTGTCGTCGTGCAGAGCAGATGAGTAGCAGCCAGGGAGGCAGGAACTCGTGATGGCTGGCCAGGAGCTCGGCAATGGTCCTGGGGGAGCCGGGGGAGGACCTCTGCTCCCCCTCACCCAGCAGACAGCCTTCATCGATGGAGTCCACCAGCAGGAAGAGAGACTGCTGAGGTGGCTTAATACTCAGGAGAGGCAAGAGGACACATCTGAGGAAAGAAGAATAAGAGAAAGAAAGATAAATGTTATCATCTTTTTGATTATGTTGTGGTTTTAGTTTTTGTTATACAAACATTTCTGAGAGACAGCGCTTGTCTGAAAGAAGAATATAATTGATAATTCCCATATGGACGGAAAAAGCTAACTTTTCCCCCCCCCCGAGTAAAACATTAATGGCGAGCAGTAAACTGCAGTCCAAGTGGCAAATAATAATTTTCTTGACTCTCACTCTCTCTCTCTCTCTCTCTCTCTCTCACACACTCTCACACACTCTCACACACCTGGCAAGGTAGGAATTCCAAGTTGATCTACAGAAAACTTCCACCACTACAAAGTCTACCATCAGCTTCGGGTGGGAATGCAGGGCGACAAGAGGCCCTTCAAGAGACTAATGAAAGACTGCATGTTGAGTTTGCACCAGAATAAACTATGGATATTATGGACAACATAATTCATACTGTTCTACTGATAATTTTGCAATATACGTTGACACAATATCATTGTGTGCTTCTGTACTCATCTTAAAATCTGCTTGTTTTTAATGAAAGCAAATGTTTTTTTGTCTGCATGTTGAGAACAATATAATGTTGTACAAATGTTGTATTAATAAAGAAAATGTCATGAAAAGGTCTGGTTTCTTGTAGTTAAATTAGTTTAACACTGTTTCAATGCATCAAAATCAACTAAAATTCAATCCCGGGCCTCATTTTAGATAATAGGTGAATCGGTGTAAATTCAAAAATCTGACGTTTATACAACATTAAACACAGCGAGCGCTTTCAATTAGGTTTCCGTGTCAGGCATCAATGTAGATTCAATACTTCTGCCTGATGACATTTCACTGTTGATTCAAGCATATTTTGCTATCTGAGATGCAACACGGCCACTATAACACACAGTCACGGTGAAAAAGAGAGTGATTTTCTTGAGGCATAGCATTCTCAGTTCATCAGTCTCAATTGGTAGAGAGTGTAGGCGTTTAAATATGTCTCCATCCAACCCAAATTACATCCATTAACAGGCCCACTGCGGATGATTTGAGCTCACAGAAACATCCAGAGCAGATACCATCATTTATAATTCAGTGGGCCTTTTTGTTCGACAAAAAAAACTTTGCCCGAGAGCTAAATGTTCAGCCTTGAGATTATATCAAAGACTTGGAGAGAAATGTGTTCAGCGACTGCCGTGACAACTAAACTTGAAATCTTTTCAGTCAAACCATCAAATCTCCCTGCAACATAAATATTGATGTTTGAATATGAACACCCTGTGGCATCCAATGATAAAGCAAACATGATGTATCGCATTCTGTATCAAGTATCATATCATAACTCAGATGAGCGTAAAAAAAATCTAACAGTTTAAATGCTACATTAACCTTTTATCAAGCCAAACTGCAGGCCAGGCACAGACACATACTTGCTCCAGTGCTAATGTGTAACTTCACACATAAACACTTAGTTATGTTTGTGCTAGCAAAACCTCTGTTCCACTCTGACTGCCACCAACAGTTTGAAGCCAGCCATAAGACGTCCGTTAGGGAAAATGTCATTTCCCAGGACTCATAAAATTACTTCCAGCTCGACTGGCGTGATAAAGGATCTAAGAATTTCATATTAGCGACATTTTAATCTGGGTCTAGGTTAATTAAACATCCAAAAAGGGGTTGAACAAATCAATTAATCGACATGAAAACTTTATTCAAGAGTAGAGACAGCTTCAGGGCATCTGAAGCTTTTTCACGGGTAGCTGTCGGGCAGATAAAATCGGTCACCTTCCAGATGATGGGACTATTCAACTACCACTCTTCCTTAATGGAACTGACATTGGTTGTAAGCTTTGTCATAAAACACTAAAATGCTGTTTTAATGAGACTTCCTCTGGATGCTCAACAGCCTGTCACTAAGCCTGTGGCTCCAAAGCTATTCCCTTTTGAACATCTACCATTTTAGCCCAAGTTCATTATCCTTAAGCACATGGGAGCAGAAATGGTTGGGGTGAAGGTCTGTGTGCTTTCAGTCCAAAGTACTGGGACATAGAGAAAAGGCTATTTTTACAATGACTTCCCCTTGGTTACTATAGAGAAGTGCAAGAGTTGACAGTTTTCCTGTTTGACTAAATTTCCCAAAATGAAGTCATGTAATATCCAAGTCTGATAACATGTAATGCTCTGTATTAAATATTATGTTAACAATGTACAATATGTCAAAGTAAAAAAAAAAAAAAGTTGTGAAAGTCAGGAAAATGACACTGGATTGGAAAGGTTCATGCTGAGGATTTATACCTTATAAGACTGCTTTATGTGCATATTACAAGTCTAATTTTCAAGTGCACAGCTTACTTTCTCTTCTGAAATCACACTTTACCATGACCAATGCCTCCCATATCATATCAACAGGCAACACTGCAAATGAAAACCCATACTCAACTATGTGAAAACACATTTTCCAAAATGGTAACCATTCTGGGATGAGATTAGAGCTGCAACCAAAGATTATTTTCATTTATTAAGCTGTCAATTATTTTTTTCTATTAACTGATTATTTTTAGTATATAGAATTGTCTGAAAATAGCTTAAACGTCTTATCACAAGTTCCCATGGCCCAAGGCAATTTTGTCCCACAAAATAGTCCAAAACACTAAAAATATTCACTTTGTATTGAGAAAAGCAACAAATTGTCACATTTTAGAAGGTGGAATTAAAATGTTGTTGATTGTTGTTGTCAATCAACTCCTCTATTAATTAATTGGTCATATCAGCGCTAGATGAAATCCTTCAAAATGCAGCTTTCCCTCAGGTAGACACTGGACTAAACCTGTTTTAGCAAAGCTTTTAAAAATTTCAGCTTGTATTCAAAACTTTTTCCAAGCAGTTTGAACCCTCGACAGGAAAGAAAGCAGAGCAAAGGTCTTTCAGAAACACAGTCAAGCACTCTTTCTGATGGCTGCAGCCCACAGAGAACCTGCAGCGCCATCTGGGAGCCTTGCCAAAAGGAATGTCCATCCACAGGGGTGACTGTGTGTATGAATGTGTGTGAATGGTTGTGTCTGAGGCCATGTTGCCTACTGAGACAATCAAATCCACAGTGACAGCAAGTGGGCAAAACAAAGAGACATTCTTCCCTCACAATTCAGCTACTTTCAGGCTGTCAAAGAGTCAAACGACAAGGACTGCAGACAAAGAAAACCCCACAGGACACTAGAGATGGAGAGAAAATAAGCTCAGGAAAAGCTGATTTAGTTTGCCAGACAAACCTTCAGCATACCTGAGCCAAAAAATTTAAAGTAATTCAGCCCACTCATTGTGGTCTTGGACATTTGTACCAACTATTTTGGTTCTCGATCAAGTACTCAACATATGCCCACGTTGATGCCAATTGCTATTTAAGACAAGAAAAAAAGGGGGAAGAGGGGGGATGTGAAATGCATCTAATGCACTCACCATCTGTCGTGTTGTGTTCGCGACTGCAGCAGCCATCGCTGCCACCACAATGTGCAAAGTGAAGCTTTCAGTGTGACGTTTAGTGAAGATGTCTGGGCCGACAAGGCAGCACTGGGCACCTAGCCAGCGCCTTACAAATTTACACAGCTTATTTTATAGGGCGGGCGCAGAGCCTGAAATCCATGCCACATACCCAAACACCACACACACACACACACGCACGCACACAGACACACACACAGACCAGGATACAGCAAAAGCTCAAGAAAACAGGAATACGGTCCATGTCCGGTCTTGACGCTGCTCTATTAATGGAAAAAGGGTCAAATGGTGAGTCGAGCTCTCAGCTTCAGACGGATCACCACACAGAGAGATACTGACAAAGCTTTCCACCATGATCGGTAGAAAACCAGAGAGACCTTTTCATTAGAAGAACCCCTCTCTCTTCATTTAGTATTGAGTCAATTTGGAGGGAGCCTGCTCAGCATCTTTGCAAAGTCAAGAGACCTTAGTGCCACCGAGCTGCACGACAACAGCTGACTCACCGACTCATGCAAAGTGAAAGAGACAATCTTGCAGATTCTTGCCTTGTACTTTCTTATGCGATTCTTACATTATGCATAACATTACTGCAATCATCTTGTTCAAAGTAATCACGCTGATGAGGACAATAAGAGTGACTGGTGCTGAGAGCAAATGTTCTGAACAGCCAGGTTCAGACACTTTGACTGTATTCTTCCCGTTACATTGGCCATATGCTCTTGTTTCCTCACTCATCATCTCACTCCAGTTTTATTTGATTGGACAAACTCCAAATCTAAGGTTTCATTACAGTTTTTGCAAAATGGTTGTGTGTTGAATAAAGTTAGTTTTTTTTAAAGCTTTTAACGAATCAAGGGTTTGATGCAGAGTGGTTACTCTGGAGCAGAATTGCAGTTATGTAAGCTGCGGACAGACATATTTACATTAATTTGTGCTGAGAGCCTTTCATTAGACAGATAACACTCTGAGGATGGCTACCTCGCAGCAGTAAATTAGTTATTTTTCCAAAATACAGAAATGGCCATTATAATCATTTGTTCAAAATGACTGAGTGGAGAATTGGGCAACATTTTAAAAAATCCTTATTAAGCTCAAACAACTGCATCATGTCTAGACACTAATGAGCTTAAAACCGTGCACAATTTATCAATATCCCCACCGACATGAAGCTACTCTGCCCACATTTCATATCTCAGTGAGTTGTTTGCTACATGGCTACGCTTGGGTTATTAGAGCCAGTTGCAGTTTGGAATTTGTGAAGCTCTATTTCTGATGAATTTCTCATTGCACATTTTATCTCCTCTGTTTTCAGCCCCACTAGCGGCATGGCTATAGGTATGGCAATGTCAGTCTCTCTGTCTCCCAATCGGTCCACCACTTTGGTCCAAAACTTTAATATCTCAACAACTACTGGATGGATTGCTATGAAATTTTGTACAGACACTGATGGTCCCCAGCGTATGACATTCCCATCAGCCTCAGCTGGACTAATTAGCAAATGTTAACATGCTAACATGCTAAACTAAGATGGTGAACACGTGCTTAACACTAGAATGTCATCGTCGATCGTCATTGTCAGCATGCTAGGTTTAAAATATCAATACTTTTGGAGCACTAACCGAACAAAAACAAGTACCAATGTACTGCATCACTTACCAAGAGTTGGCAAGGAGTGCTTTGTCAGAATCTTAGCCTTTATTCCTTATTCTTTGAAAATATATATTTCCTGATTTAAAAAAGTTCTTGTATGGCTGCTTGTGTAAGGGAAACATTAAAAACTGATGCATTTGATAAGTCTGGCTTATTTTGTTATATAAATGATTTTCTAGAAAAACACATTTATATTCCTCAAAGTAAAATATTGAAAAATGTATCATTTTGCTATTGGTACCAAAACTCTGGTATCATATTGGCAACTGTGCCATAAAAGATACCCAGCCCCACTCTCTAAAAGCTGAAACTCTCAAGCTTGTTCCACTTCAGGCCACACCTCAGTTAGTGATGTCAAAGCAGGTGTTTTCCACAAACTGCCAATGACAATGACAATGATTACCTCATGTAATGACATAATACATCAGCAAAAAAAACTCCAATCACTTCTGAATGGTCCTGTAAGGATTTAAAAAGTGCTTCTTTCTGCCGTTCTTTAAACACGTGGGACAATGCAAGAATTTGATCTCAGCTTAATGGATTTGCACAATCAATTCTGTGCTTGATCCCAAGCAGACAAATGTCCCCAGCTGTCTGAGAAACAATGTCCTGGAGACTGCGTGGTCAGGGGAAAGTGAGGAGTAAATCGACCCTTACTAATGTCCTTAAAATGACTAACTTAAGTTGATATCTGATGATCTTTGAGAAGAAGTCTCATGATGTTTTTGATTCTCAACACTCTGTCATGGGACTGGTCACACACAGTGATCACACTGTTTTTGTGACCGTGAGGGCTGCATCTGGGAGTGTTGTCCATCTTGAAGTCGAACCCATTCCCCACGCTTCAATTACGTCACACCAGACTGTTGCTGTTAAAAAGTATGATTCTCTCTTGACTTGCCATTTTGAGTCAACTTATCTGTTTTGCTAACAGGTTGTTAAAAAATCAAAGATTCAAAATAGACCAAATTCCGAACATTCAAATCCAGCCTCTTCAGTCATAAGTCAAACTTGTTTACCCCTATAATGCAGCCTATTAATGATTTGAAAAAGTGTAAACATACTGCACACGTCTTTCCTGGCCAGCACACATACCTCAGATTGCTATTCTAAATCCCCAAGCTCTTCCCAACCCAGACAAGGTGTGCATTCCTGGCCAGCTATCCAATACTGTCAAAGGAATCTGAAATTTCATCCTTTTCACCCCCCTCCTCCTCGCTGACACTCCTGCCACAGTTTGCCTCCAAAACACTCTCTGCTCTCCTCCTGCTATCCGCACACATGGAAACACAACTGTCTGTCCACATGTGCAAAAGCCTCAACACGTGAATACACACAGTTCACATGGACTTTAACACGGACAGGTAAACCTGCAAGGTGTCCAGTGCCAGCCAAGACAGGATTTAACCTCAATTCAGGTTTCTGGTAACCGTAAGGCAGCAGTGTGATCTGTCTGGCAAAGATAAGGTGCACATACTAGTGCTGAAACAACTAGTCAATCATCCGAAAACAATCTCTTGACATTTGATTAAAAGCACTGAAAATATATTTTCTCAATCAGCTTCTTAGTAAGAGCAATGGGATCGAACATAGGCAAATTGTGCTAAAGTTAGTTTGAAGTGGGCGGACTCAGTTGGAAAAAGTTGATGTCACATATTAACGGCCACCAATCAGCGTTCCGCAGTATTTGAATCAAAGTATGATGACAGTTGTGGAGTTGTTTGCTTACTGTTGTAGAACAATAGTTAAGCTTTGAACAAAGTTTTCAGTGGCTTTAGCCGTGTAAGTAACTTATCAAGCAAAAATGCCTTTTACATTCGCTGGTTCTAGTTTCTCAAAAGCTTGAATTTCTTCAGTTTTATATCAGCGCAAATGTAATACTTTTTGGGTTTAGACTATTGGTCAGATCAGATAAGCAATTTAAAGAGTTAACCTTGGGTTGCATATGTTACATATGATGGGTATTTTTCACTATTTTCTTATATTTTATTGATGATCATTCAAAAAGTTACAAAATCAAGTCTACACTTGCATCAACTCTGCCTCTATGAGCTATTATACGAGCTTGAGCACCATATATGAGCTTTATTTATTGAGTGGGATGGCAATAATATGAATGAGTTATGTATGCCCACACAAGTAGGCACATCCACACACAAACCCTCGCATGAACACACACAACATCCGCCGGCGGAGACAGAGGCTGGCTTCAGATTGCTGAGTCATCATTGCAGCCGCACCAGTGCTGCTGTTTCTCCTCATCTGCTCAAATGGAGTTGATGCGTCACACTGGGAGCCTTTTTTTTGTTTCTAAAACGTGGCCCTAATCTGCAGCAAGTTTTCCACAGCCGTGCACCACATGAAAGGCACGGGGCCGCTTTCATTTAGCGTCCCTTAACCCCAATGCGCAGGGCCGCCCAATGTGCAATAGTCGAAAAGTCAACACAAAAGAAAAAAAACCCACAAAGCTCCATCGCCAACTCAATAAAAAATGTCTTGGTTGGTTTTACTTCAAAGTGAAATGTGCCCCAATTTGAACTGTGTTGGAAATAACAGAGAGAGGCAACAGACACATTGGTGTTTTCCACTAACACATTATTTGAGAGCTTCACTCATTTAGGTAACCGTTAGATCACAAGATGTCAAGACATCTTTACAAACATCTTCATACTTATTTATATCTCTGGCTTTGCACCTCACAACTTCCTGCATTTCCAAGACCCAATAACTGGAATTCACTTGTCAAAATGTCCTAAAAACAGTTTGCTGTAAACGAGTAATGCCATGCTGTCTCATAAAATGACAACTTAAAAAAGCCAAACAATATTCATGTTCACTGGAAGCTACCACACTAGATCTAATCATGCTTCTGTTTTGATTAATGTCACTACTTATCTTATAATTATCAAGTTATTTGGAACAAAGCAACGGGCAAAGTTTTCCAAAAAAATGTTTGATGTAGCTGCCAGAAAATGATCTTTAACCGTCCTGTAGAAAGATATCTGAACTGCAGCATCAATTTCTTCCGCGGACACGCTGAGGGAATAAAACACTGCCAAGAAACTTCAAGTCTTGTTCACAAATTTAAGCCACGGTCATTCATCATTTCTGAAGTCTGTGCCCTTTACAAAGAAATAGAAACTTGTCCAGCTGCAATTCAAGCCTAACGCATGCTCAGTGAAGAACAGCCCAACAACAGATCCACATAAGCTCATACCTTAACTAAAAGGTAGCTTTGTCCCATCAGCAAAAAAACCCTGTTGCCTTTGGTTTGACCCACATGACTGGGTTAACTCCACATATTTGAAGCCAGCTCTTTTGTCCTGAAGGGAGAAAGTGAGGCATGTTGGATGGCAGGAGGCTGACTAGTTGTTTAAAACTCACAAATTCATTCAAACTGGAGGACTCCAGTCAAAACATGGCAGTGGCCTTTGATAAAGCTAAGACCGAGACTGATGAGACAGAGGAATGTGCTTTGGCTATCTTTAGGAATAAAATCCTTGATGATACAGTACAACCCGAGTGCCAAACCCTTCAGATAGTACTAATGGCAATGAATGTACCACAAGCATCAAGTTTATTGTCTGAACAAGACATCTGTTTGTACTGGTGACTTGAAGCAGAAGAAAGGCAAATTTAAAAGGTGAAACTGCCTTTTATCTGGAGAACTGTGGCTTCTGACCTTTGCTGGCAGGCATCTGCCCTGCTAATGCATCACATTACTTTTAGTAATACATAAAATAAAAATGCATTCTAGTAAGGCTGGGTGAAGTCAATATAACATAACATATTATTGTCATTAATGATTCATCTATATTTTTTCATTTAATCAATTAATTGTTTAGTCTATAAAATGACAATGAAGTTCCTATAGGCCATGGTGACATCTTCAAATGTGGTTTTATCCAACCAACAGTCCAAAATTGTCCAAAACATTCACTTTATTATCATACAAGAAAAAAAAAATTAAATATAATAATAATTAATTATATATATTCACATTTGAAAAGTTGGAACCATCACAATATGGCAAATGTATACAAAATCACATAATTAACTGATGTTCAAAGCAATGAAATATGTTTCACTATTATGTCTTACAAGATTGTATTATAAGCTCTTCATATGTGTAACACAAAAACTTGAAATCACTATTTGTGTTATTTATATTTGCCTGGAACTGTTAATTTGGACAACCGCATTTTTAAAGTGCTAAAATATGATCATCACATTACAATATTTTGGTGTAATTGTGATTCTGGTGTAAGAACAAACATTAATTACACGCAAATGTTGCATCCGGTCTTAATGGGTTAAGCTAGCTTTATTAGCTTGTCCTTTTTTATGTGGTTCAAATATTGAATAAATATCAACTAGGCTACTTGATTTCTGCTTATACTACTACTACTACTACTACTACTACTACTACAACAAATCTAAAAAAGTTCTGATGGTGACTAGTCTAGACTAGTCAGTGGGGCTTTTCTGGGGGAATTTCGACTCATGACCTCGTATTTCTAAAATTCTAGCGACAGCCCTGCTTGTACTTTTCGTGAATATTTGATTTTATGCTGCTTTATGCTTCTACTTTCAGATAGAAATATTACAGTACTGCATAGTACTTTTTTACTCCAACACATTTATCTGACAGCTTTAGTTTCTAGCTCCTTTCAGTTAATTTGCAGATGAAAACATCATTCATTTTAATGAGAACCTTTACGCCCGATACTTCATTACATTTTGCTGATAGTACTTCTGCACTTTTACTTAAGTAAAATTGTGAATGTAGGAACTTAACTTTGAGTATTTTTTTTACATTGTGGTATTTCTGTTTTTGTTTTCTATTCTGTATTTACTTGAGTGAAAGATCTTAATACTTCTTCCACTACTGACTACTACTACTACTCAACTCAGTTATATTTGGTGGTTTGGTTGTTTTCATTTACATATTTGCTCAGAGATAAAAGCTGAGGTAATAAAAAAAAAAAAAATGTTGTGGAAAAAAGTGTGTAAGTACTGTATGAAGGGGATTCATTGCTAGAAAATTACAAAAGTCAACTTTAAAATGTCCAAAGTCTGGTTGGCTGTGGTTGCACATGTACAGATGGGAAAAGCAATGATCAAGTTGCACAGAGTGGACGTAAACCCGTGTCTGAACCGGTTTCAATGTATTAACACAAGACTGGTGATTACTATCAACAAACAAACTTGTTTGTCTTTGACTAGGCTAAAGAATTCGACACAGCCTCTTGCATTCACTCACTAGCTAACATTTAAAGTCACAGCTGGAAGGGAGTTGGGGGGGGTCAAAAGCTCCCCAAAAACCTGTGTTAAACAAGACCCTTAGCTAAATGAAACTGGTATAACTTTTAATGAGTAAAGTACGTGCCTGAATCTGTTCAATCAAAACGAGGTATGCACCCCTCTGTGAATTTTTATCTCTGATGTAAATTAGTGGTCATAATGTTGGACTAACAAAGTTTTACGGCCCTCCATTTCTTCACTTTTTTTTTTTTTTTAAATGTCACTGCCAGATACAGCCAACAATCTTGGCTTCCTGAAGCCAGATAGCATCTAGAACACCAGGGGAGCTGTTCAGATCATTTGTGTACAACGGTGCCTGGGACGCTTTTATACCTGAGGTGGCGATAAGGCATTCACCAAAGTGCTCATTTGGCTCACAAACAAAACAGGCGGTGATGATAAGCCTCATGTCTTTGTTGTCCGCAGATTTAGGGCCTGAGGTTTCAAGTGCTACAGAATATTTGCTTCATGAGGTGAGACTGTGCAAAAGGCCCTCGACATCCAGCGAGACACAGAGCAGAGCTGAAGTGAGAAGTCCGTCACTGCTGGGTTCAGCCTCTGTTTATGTCCCTGCGATAACCTGCCTTTTATCTGAGAGGGTCAAGCTGAAGTCAGAGTCATCAGTAGAGGCCGCATGATTACGAGCAGATGACAAGAGGAGCGCTCACTTCCTTGGGAACGAGTATGTTAAAAAAAAAAAGTGTGGGTTGAGCTGTTGACTCTGGTGAGCGTTTAAAAAATGATTTACCTTGCTGACCTACTTTTTCCCCCCTGTGTGTGAAGTTGAGATGGTGCAATAAGCATCACCAGATGGCCAGACAAGAAGCCTGAGTGTGTGTGTTCAGTGCTGCATTCCAGCCTGTGCTGCATGGACTGCCTGACCTATACTGTGTAGACAAGTCGTGCAAGTAACCCACATGCTCACGCGCAGCTCCTTTTAAAGCCTCTGCCTACAATAACAGTCCATCTTGATCGGGTTACATGCCCGGGCAGGGCGCTGGAAGTCCACAAGCCTACTGTACTTCAGTTTCACACGTGCACTTCATCTTTCTGCAGTGCAGTCACTCAGGTCAGTCAGTCAGTGAGTCAGTCGCAGTTCAAAGCTCCTTCCTCATGAGTCTCCAGCCACCTGAGCTCGGCTGCAACTTAAAAATATCTGACCTTTCTTGAATCAGAAGCCAAGCAGGGACAGTCCCACCCAGCATGCCACACCAGGGGGGAAAACCAACAAAACCATGACATCAAATAAGTGGAGAGGCTGCTGAGGCGGAGCTATGCGATGAGTGTGAGCAGTCAAAAAAGGGGGGAGGGGAGCATCAGGGTCAGGAGGTGGAGAGGGAAGGGAGGGGGAGGGGTTGGCTCTGCATTTTACATTTCTAGGCAAACCAATTTCCTAGATTTCAAACACTACCTGGATCCACCAGAGAGGAGTAGTAGGATCAAATTTGAATGTTCTTATTTCAGATGTTACAAATAATCCCTTACAACAAGCATGTGTCATGGAAAGCAAAGAATATGCAGGTTTTTATTCCTAACAAATTATACTGCAGGTGATTTCATGCAGGTTTGCAACAATCATCTGATTAATTGAAAAATAATTAAAATAAACACATTCCGTAAATAAAATGGCAGAAAATAGTGAAAATTGCCCAAGGTAGCATCTGCAAAATGCTTGTTTTGTCCACCCAACAGTCCAAAACTCAAAAGATATTCAGTTAATAATGATATAAAACTGAGAAAAGCAGCAAATCCTCACATTTGGGAACTTGTTGTCAATTAATTCTCCATTGATTTACTACTCATCAGCAATAACTTTATGGATTAGTTCCTCCTCTGTCTGAAGGTGTGCTTATTGGTGAAATCATCTGGCTGTAGTTGATACTAAGAGCAAGAAAAAAGGAAGAGGGGTGTACTTGTGTGTGTGTGTGTTCCTCCTTACCTCTTGAAAGCCTCTGTGGGGTTCCTCTCACACTCTCCAGGCTGCAAAGTGCTCTGCACAGCTGGGTCACGCACCTTCTCCTCATATCCCGGCACTAGCCTGCTGCGGCAGATCTGAGCCACCAAACCTCGGATGAACCCGCCTACGCACAGCGTGTCCGAGTCGTCCGCCCGGCAGAAGTGGAAAGCCAGGCTCTGCTGGTGCAGGCCCCGGTGTGTTCCCTGGGTCGACGTGGGCCATAACAGCTCCGTGCACACTGCAGTTTTCCCGCTTCCTGGCCCCCCCACCAGCAACACCCCCCAGGAGTTACCTAACTTCGCAGTTCCTGCTGTCAAGGTGCCGGGGTTGGACGCACACCCGCCGGGCGCCAGCGGGGGCTGCTTACTGAGAGTGCTGGTCACACCACTGAGGTTATTGGTTTTCTCCTGGAGGCAATGTTGGATCTTATGGAAGACCCACTCCCGGCAGTAAAAGCGCTTCCCCTGCAGCAAACTGGTTTGGGCCATTTTGATATAGTGCTGCTGTACCACCTATTCCTCCTCTTCATAGGGGTCCCTTCATTCTGCCCCTCACATTTTCACCTCCAACAAGGGCCAGCAGTAAATTCGAACATCCATTTTGTCGGCTGAAAATGTGCCTCGCAGAAAGCAGGTTGCAGTCTAGCCGTTCTTGGTGTTGATGTTAAGAAGAAGCCAGAGTGAATGCAACTTGAGTGAAAGAAGAGAAGGAAGCAGAACTGCTGCAGATGGCAGGAAAAGCAGCCAAGCTATGGTGCGTTACAGAATATCTAGGTCAAAATAAAAAAAGGAAATCAAAACTGAGGCTCAAACCATAGATTTTCCACCAACTTTTTCCACAGCTTTCCCACTGGTTGAACTGAGTGCTCCTTGTTATTATGAGTGTGTTGCTTTAGCATGGCGCTGGGCATGGCAGGGCACCCGGCTCTTGAGTGCATCCACTGGCAAACTCAAGCCACCACCGCTTGATACAATTAGCCATGAGAGTTGCTGATATATTTCCGCTGATGCATTTCAGATGCTACCGGGGACGACCAAAGCGCGTTTCCATTACATTAACATAGAAGAGACTGCGAGTGCAGAGTCAATTTCTCCAATAACATACAAAGCCTGGCTCTTCTCCTGGAAAACAGAGACAGAAATAAAAGCTAAATTAGGACATATTTCAAATACAACTTAATGCTTTATGCGCAATTAACCATCTTACTCAAGGAGATGTTTGTTGAAACATTTACAGTCTTGGAGCAAGGGATGAAGTACAAAATAGTGGATTACAAACAACCAATATGAACAAAAATCTGTATATTTATTGGCTTTAAAAACATATCCCCATATAAGCAACAGTTTGCCACGACTTGTTATGATGCACATTACTGTTAAAGATATTCTCCAGCCTACAAAGAAGGGTTAACTCTATAAAAAGGTGAGTAAGTTGGTTTTCGGTGCTTTTATCATCCACAACCCACATCACTGCCTGCTTGCCCTGCAACTAAATTCTTGGCAGGGGTTCGTCCAGTTTCTCTAGTCTATCCACTGATCCCCCCCTTCCTTCCTATGTGGCTTTAAATCCCAAACAGTCCACATCCGTCCTGAACTGGGGGGGGTGGGGGTCCAAATGAGAGGACCCCCTTTCGTGCACTTACAGGGGTCGTTTACATGGATGGCATTGGAAGGTAACCCCACAACTCAAAGAGGGTTTAACAGCTTTTTAAAATGACAGAAATCTTACAGAGTTTAATCCGGAGTATATATGATAGTCTGTGATTAGGAAATGGACTTAAGTGTAGAGATGATGGAACTTTAAAAAGGGGAAAGGGCATGAAATTTAAGATTATCTTGATTTGATTTCTGTTGCTTTTGTGCGAACTGCAGCTTAACCACCTTTTTATTTATCCCTTCATCAGTGCCTACTACTGCTTCTCTATACTGGAGCAAATGCAAATATTACCCAGCCTCTCCAGCCATGAAAACACACACACACACACACACACACACACACACACACACACACACACAGTCTTGGTGGTTACTTTGTAACGCTGCCAAATAACAAGGTTTTACACGGGCTGCGATACATTTCCACCTTTCTGTTTTTCTAAGGCGCTCCCTGCCTCCAACACAAAGCTTAAAAAATACATGTTCAATATATCAATGGCCAGTTGTGTTTTGAGGCGGAAGGCGACAAATAATCTATCAGAGCAAACGACACGAATTCACTCCAGTGACTGAAAAGGCAGCACAAGTATTTTGTATGGCCAGACAAACCTCACCCATTTCTGATGGGATACAATTTACACCTATGGGGGTTTTTAAAAACCCCATCCAGACTAGCTAACAGTTGCATGCCTTGAGGAGAAAACCCCAAAAATAAACGTTTAATGTAACCTGTCGTGTTATTGCAGTCTACTAAAAATGTTCCTTAAACTTCAATTTAGCCAATTGAGGAGCGTTTCACTATTTTCGCTACAGTTTCAAATGTCTCTCACATCCCCAAACGGTTTCCCCCTCACCTCTTGCCGATTCCTCTTGGTGTTTTGGGGGGGTTGCTGTCTCCGTAATCAACACCCTTTCTGTCCGCGTTAAAACCTTCACATAAACCATTCGACCGTTTCCTCCGGTGCAATTCAAAGCTCAAATGTGTGCATTTGAGCAACGTTCATGTCTTTCTTTGAATCGGTCTTTTCTGTCGGTGTCGGCTCCTCCTGCTGCCCGACACAGCTCCACAGTGTGCCGACGGACTCTCCGCCTCCTACATTTCTCTCCACTGCATGCAGAGCACACACACGCCAATGAGCGGCGCAAGGTCTTATGGGACGTGTAGTTTTACCCTCTTGTCGCATTAGTAAAATAACAAAACAATATTTCGTTGACAAAAAGTGTAAAAATAAATTGCAAATAATTTATTATCTTCCCACGAAATCACAATTTAACCACTATTATTTATTCTCTTGCCACTAGTATTAAATATGTATTTATCACCATGAATAGCCTATTTCATTTTATTAATAAGTTTCTTTCTCCATACCTTAATTGGTACGTTGTCAACAAGGAACCTTCAAGTTAGTTCAGTTTGGTATAAGAATGTAGTAGTCACTGTCAAACAAACACTTTTTGTTTTCTATCTTAATATTTTATTCATTTTCAAAAATGCATAAATGCTGCAAACAAAATTGCTCCCTCTCCATTTATACAGCACATGTGGTATCACCATCTGCTGTTGTACTGTACTGTTGTATGGCATTTAAAGGCAAACTGATCATGTGTGACCTAGAGTGTTATTCCTGTTAAACTGTATAGAAAAAAACACAAGAAAACAAGTGCAACTACACTTCAGATCTTGTAGTTTTTAGTTTAGTTTAGTTGTCTAGCACACCACAAAATTAGGTGAAAAATGATTTTATTTTCCAAAGACAAACCGTAGTACATACATTTTTTCTCTGTCCTTGTCCCTGCACAGTCTCAACAAACATATAAAATCCTGCCATAACAATAACATATTAAAAGCAGTATCAAAACAACTGCTACTAAATTTTTAAGAACCAGGATATCTGAGAAGAACAAGGTAAGGATGAAATCCAAAACCTGATTAGTTAGACAGTGTCTTTAAGTGTCATGGCTGTAACTGCCAGCCAGCATTAAGATGCAAATGATGATGTTATGTATATGTTTTGGAAACTCATATTACATGTTCCTCCATCTGTGAGAATGTACAAACATTCCTAGATTGAATGTTGGCATTTTGCTTTGATGGCACAGTGGAATATGTCTTTTGGAGTTGACATGAGATGCAAACGTTTAAAACTTTAGAAACCTTTTGTAAAAGTTGTTGGCTCCTTGTTTTCATGTTGACCAAGGCTTTTCATTTTAGGAGATCCTTTGTATTTGCAACATCAGCCGAGGTTGATGATGAATGGGTTCAGACAGCACTGAAGATTGATAATACAACAATGGGCAGCTGCGCAAGAACCTACTCTTAATCAATGATAGCTTGTACTCAACAGAATTGTCGCTTACGGAGAGTTTTCATTTACCATGCCTCACCACTTTTTTTATGAAATGAAAGAAGTATGTGCTGCACATTGGAGCAGCCTTTACTATTAACAAATCCCCTAATACCTTCACGATTAAATTATCTACACTTAATTATGTAGGCTATGTTTATGGATCTGCTGGAAAATAATGAACAAAGCATTAAGTGGAAATAAAAACATTCCCAGGTCGTTCCTTCCATGGTCCAGCCGCCAACTGTGATGTGCTCAAAACCTCACAGCTGACATGCCAGATGTTGTCATTGTTCGTGAGCAGCAGGCAGGTGTGTGTTTTGGAATTAGGCTTTTACTTTTGACAATCATTTGAGGAGGCTTTGCACTATTTTGCAGTCTGAATATGAAAGCTGATAATATGTGTTAAAATAAAAGCAAAAAAAAACAAAAAACAGGCCATGTCATGCCTGTGCCCTTTCCCCCGGTTGTGTTGCATATTAGCCCACCCTGAAACAAAACAGCTTGTTGTTTTTTAAATTCAAGTGGAATTCTGTGTAATTTGAACACTATGACTTGTGGTTTGCTGTGTGTCTCAGTCGCAGAACAAAATTATATTTGTTACATGCGCCACTTTAGACATAAAATAGTGTAAGTGAACGAGTTGTAGCAGAAATGTGAGAAGTTTTCCTTCTTTTTTTTCTCCCTTCCAGCAAGGATGCACATGGGGCTCGCAGGTTGATGTTGTTTTGATCTAACTGGAGGCTGCTAATCTTACAACATTTTTATCAGTCCCCGAAGAATTACTACAGGGACTTTTGTTCTTTGAGGTGTAGCTGCAGTAGGCTGTAATAACTGACAGAGTTACCGGCTGATGCTGTCTGTGCTCAAATGAAGATAACCCAGTCTTGTGTTGGCGTCAGCTTCCACTTCAAATCGTGTTTCCTAGTGCTTCCTTAGTGCTGCCCTCCGTGTTTCAGTTTACGGTTTAATTTAGGTCAACATTATGCGTCACAGAGGTGATTAGATGGTGTTAGGGCTAAGGTTTGGCTCAGGTTAATGTAAGGGCATACACAAATCATTGTGGAAACAGACTGATGCAGCACCTTAAAGAGGACAAAACCAGTAATGTATAACCAAAAATGCTCAGAGACAAAAACACTGAGAGAAAGTGTGGAAATTGTGTTTATGTACAGCTAATTTGTACAAGCAAATGTGTTTTCAAGGAAAATGAATACCGCCTTGATTACAATTTCTATTAACATAATGAGGACATGTTGTAAATTAACGTATCTGACAAGTCGCAAAACTGTTGACACGAAATAGATCAGTAAAATGTTCATTGACAATGTTTTTTTTTTTCCTTGAAATTATTCAATCTTGCAATACAAGCTTGTAGTGACTACATCATTGTTACACTTTTAAGGTTATGTTTAGACACTTAGTTAAGGTCCTGGTTTAATACAGAAAAAGTTTGCAGTGACTTGAATCCCAAGACATAACATGTTTATTAACATTAAACAGAAACCACGATGTTTTTCCTAACCTTAACCAAAGTGCTTTTGCTGCCTGGGTGCAAAGCCCGGTCTCTGGTGTCAAAGTCCTGCGCTTTGTAGACCCAACATCCATCCCTACCAACGCGCTGTGACTCGGATGTCGGACAGAAATGCAGCACTTCATTCACTCAAAAAACATGATGCCTATGAACATAATCCAGCCAGAGACTATTTTTGCTGCCACAATGTAAATGTGAAAACAATTTAGTAATAAATAAATACAGTTTCCAGGAGACAAGGCTGTACCAGCCTGCAAACTCTACAAAAGCATGAGGGGTGGCTAAATCTTCAACTACACCCTCACTTATAGAGTAGGCAAATTTTCTAACTGAGAAGTATGATGACGTTGTTTGATGAAGCACAATGACTGTAGATTGACTCAGTGAGAAGTATGACTGTGATTTACACAACTCACACAACCAGCACGTCAGGGTGGGTTTACAGACGGAAATGATGTGGAGGACTCAACGTTACAGTCTTAGTGTAGCATGATGATAATGCCGAATCCAAGTGTTCAAAGCCTGTGACAGTAATTTATTATGACCAACATACATACAGCACGGCTGGAATCCCATCGGCAAAGTGGGCAACTAGGGTAAGTATCAGGTTCATTGCTTGTCAATTAGTTGCGCATTAATTAATTGATTGCAAACTTATTTAAGAATCTGCAACAAGAATGTATCAACTATGAAGGGTCCTTCACTATCATCTAATCTTTTTGCCCTGGCTTGTAGTGGGGCTTTGTTTTAAAATCTAGTTTTAAGACCTTAATTATTTTTGTTCATTATTGTGCTCAAATGGTGCACATTCCTAAATAAGAGGGCCAACTTTTGCCCCGGCGCCCCTTAACAGGTTAATCTGGCCATGATGTATAGCACATGAGTATACATCAGTACCGTACAGTGCACATTGCCACTAAAACAATACAAGTGTTAATACATTTCCCCATCCATGTTCAATAGATGTGGACAACATTTTAGAAGTGATAATATCACATAGAAACTGAAAGCCAAATAATATATATCCGAAAACCCAACAGCAATAAGCTCATTACTGAATCCCTCAAACATTTGAAGCCCCAATTGGAATATTGTAGGTAAATTATAGTGATCTTTTTGTTAGGTTTATCGAAGAGCAAAATAAGCACTCCATCAAGATAATAACACAGTGTTGAGAAGAAACACTATTACAACAGTAGGAAGCCTGCTGATTGGGGAAAACAAAACACTCCCTCGATACTTACCAGCAGTCCTCTGTCAGTTCTGTAACAAATCAAGCTTGATTCCCTGCAGAGCTTTTAAAACAGTGAATATTACATCAAGAACTCACATTATCGAGCATTGTGTGAACTTCCGTCACTGAAAATATTTAGAGGTTGGTGTTCATTAAGTTTCTGTTCTGTCGGATGTGTAACCTGTTGTGTTGCTGTTACCATGCAGAGTGGGGAGCGTGGAGGTGCCCCCTGTGGATGCAGAGAGGAGATAAACAAATCCATATATCGAACTGCCCTCCGGAGTTGTCCCAAACACTGATCGACCTTACATGATACTTCATCTGCTAATGCCTGCTCCTCAACAAATTAGCAATTGAAAGACAGGAGGAAGGATGAACTGTCCAGGTCTTGCATTTCACCTCTTACTCCAGGTAATTGTAGGGGTTGCAACTAATGATTATTTTCATCATTGATTAATGTATATATTACTGTTTTGATTAAAGGTAACAGCTTCACATGGCTTGTTTTAACCAAGCAACAGTGAGATAAAACAGAGAAGAGAACAGAGAAGTTTGAATCAGCAATGCTGTACTTTAATAATTAAAACTTGCAGCCTTCTCAAGAGGCTGGGTATGTTTTCTCATGATTTCAAAAGAAATGTCTGCACACACAGTCAACAGCAAAATATTGTATCATTACAAACATGTAAAATGGGCTGATTACTTATTTTGTTAATTAAAGAATAATTATTTTAATGTTAATTCTTTAAGGTTTTTAAAACTTTAGTTTTGCCAAATATACATACTTAACAGGAGTCCATGTTTCCCACTATTTGACTTCCCACCTCCATTTGTGAATAAAAACTGCATAATCAGAGCAGAAACTGTAGTTAGCAGCAACCATGTTGATCAGGTATATATATATAAGAACGCCACCTACAGAAGCTCAAACTGCAACAAAAAATCTTGCAAAAGACGTCACAGTATTGCTTATTGGGACAAAATTTTATATCACAGTAATTGTAGGCTACATATTAACCTTGATAACAATGAGTAAAAACTGCAAGTCTACATTATATGATCTGAAAGATCCTATAAAGTAATGCCAGACTGCATTAAATCATTAGCATTAGCGCTTGTCATGTTGGATTCTGCTTTGTTTTGAATGAATTTGCAGAACTAGGTGAGACAAGGCACAAACATAAAATTGGGTGACAACAGGGAGTTGTAGTTTTTCAACAGACAACATAATGACATGATTACAATTTAGTCTGTGTGTGATTCTTAGCCATAGCTGCATGGCAATGTTGATCGGTCAGTCCACCACTTTGGTGCAGACTGAAATAGAGGGATTGCCACGAACTTTGGTACAGACATTCATGAAGGTATCTAGTTGTCAAGGTAGTTTATTTCTCATTCTACAACACAACACTGCATAATGAAATTAAAGCTGTAGCTACACACAGAACACATATACAAATATTTTAAATTTGAATAGAAAAAAAATAAAACAATAAATAACAACAAACAGTTACTTATGTGCATATATTATATAGGTAGTGGTAGTGGACATGGTTCCCAAACGATGAATTATCCTAACAACTTCTCTTGATCCCTTAACTTTTCATTTCATGCTATCATCAGGTCGAAATACTCCAATACTTGGGTTTATGACCAAATGCCTGTAAAACTAAACTGATTTATTCCCATCAGCCTCAGCTGTACTTTGTGTTTGGTGCTAATTAGAACTGAAAACAATTCATCGCTCTCCATTGACTTTGTATTGCGGGAAGATGCCTCCTTGTCACTTCCATCAAACAACAGAAAAATGCCTAAAAGCTGCTGTGTGGTGGGATGCTCCAAAGCAAGGTAAGGAAAAGGGACACTGAGATAGACCGACAATACTGAGTTTGTCAATATGCCTTTTATTCTCTGGTAGACAGAGGGTGCTAAAATAATCCTTTGATATAATGAAATCTAATGTTTTTAGCTAGCTACACACATTTTGTTAGCGTTTCAGCCCTTGGTTGCATATTGTGTCGCTGATTGTTTTCCCCTCCAGTGGCCGTGAGTATGACGCATTGTGCTCTGTCTCTATGCTAAACATCAAGCGTGATGAGTTTAGCATTTAGCTTAAAGCACAGCTGTGCCTAAGTACAGCCTCTCAGAGCTGTTAACTTGACTGCAGACTCTTAGTCTTGTTTCTGTTAAAACTGGAAAAGCTTTGGTTTATCACCCAGCACCAGAACTTGTCTGTTCATTACAATTTAGTTTCATAGATCTTCTAGGGATGAGAATAAACCCTTTAGTCATAGGCCTACAGTAGTAAAGGCATATTTTTATACCACGTTGCACACAGACACACACATCTTGTGGTCAGTTCTTAGAGAGTGCGCAGAAAAACACGAGTACTCTCCAATCTGCCTGCCATTCCAGTATCAGCAGGAGCCAAGTTACAAGCTCACTCCTCCCCACAGGAAAACTGCAAAGCCGCATGTTGCTATTTAATCCATTTTTTAACACTGAGATCGATGTGTATATCCTCTTCCACCACGCTCACCAATCTGCCGAATACACATAATCACAGTAATGTTTTTGTCCTTTTGCCGACTAAATACCAACTGGTCCAAGTCATAGTCCTCAGGAGGCTGGATCAGCATAAGTTGCCATGATTGTTCCCTGTTTTGTGAATATTGAGAAATATTCTCCACCTTGTTATTAAATGCGTGATGACGCACATTTGGTGATTGGGGTTTGGCTGGGAAACACTAGGTTTGCTTTAGAAAATTGAGTTGGACTGGTCCATGTCTTCTCTGTTTTGTGTCACTTCTTCTCTCTGACTTGGCTGCTGCTCCAGAGTGCTGTAACAAGTAAACTATGGATGGCAGTTAGTGTGGTTTTTTTAGCACATTAAGTAACTATGTATTAATTTATTTTTTGCTGTAATCCTCATTAGTCAGCTAATCAGCAGGGCACTGTTACAGCTATGTTTGTGTTTGTTTTTGGGGTTGTTTTGTTATTAACTGTCTGTGTAATGTGTAAAAGCTTTGGGGAAACTCATGTTCTGCAAGCAGTATGCCATTACTTTGGAAGTCATATTAGACATCTTGGAGCTCATATTTGCTTAGGACAAAAGACTAATGTTGCTTTATAAACAAAGATTCATATTGGGTATTCCACATTGTTTACAGTGGCAGTGCCCAATAAATGCAAGCGACAGAAGTACAAAGAAAGAACTTTGCCCAAATAAAATAGCCTACATGTATTATAAAATTGTCATAATTATAATCAAGATACATTGCCAAAAATCAAGCAGTTGCAGAAACAGTTATCATAGAAACTGTAAAAAAAACAAAAAAATAAACAAAGAAAAAAGATTTGAATATATTTCAAAATATTTTTAAAGGGATTTATGGCATGTGACAACATTGTACAAGTTTCAATAGATCCTGCTGGTTGGAAAATGGAGAATATGTAACTACTGCAGTTACAGGATGACCAGGTACATCACAATACTGGAAAATAACAGACCTTTTTCATGGCAAACAGTTTGACTTATCATAGCAGGAAAAACACAGGTGAAACACATTTGCTTAACCATGGCTCAGTTCTATTAAGTGTCCCATTAAGCCATGACTGTCAGCCAGCATGCACAATACCAGGACCCTGGAACTGGCTCAGCTACATGGAATGCACTCATTATTAACCTTATTAATTCTTCTTTCCTTCAAGCCAAAAATGTCTGCTGTGAAAGAAGGGCTGTTGAACAAATAAAAATAATTATAATCCAGTAAATAACGAACCATGTAGGACACACAAGACGGTGTAAATGGATGTGTGTGCGTGTGCATACGTATGAGAGATGAGTGGGTGTGTCCTGACATGACATTTCATTTGATATAGTATGGCTGACACTAGAATGAGGTGAGAAGACAATACAGTTGGGGGAGGGGGGCCCTTTTTAAAAATCCAGCCACCACCTCTCAAAATGTCGGCACACATCCCTGCAGAACAAATACTGCGTCATATTATGGGAATGACTTCTACACAATGACAAGCAAAATCAATATTTCACCACCCAGAATGATAATGTGGTAATAATGAACAATGAGGATGCTGACGGTGAGAACCCATGCAACAGCACTTCACTCAGTCTCTGAATAGAGGCTGAGAAAAACATAATTGGCAATCATGGAACCCGAAGCTACAGGCCTGTAAGCGCTAATTTGCAATCACAGTACGGGGCAACGCTGGCACTCCAAGAATTTTCATTGTGTGCATATATATAAATTTATATGAGAATGTATGTGTGTGTGTGTGTGTGTGTGTGTGTGTGTGTGTGTGTGCTCATGAGCCACAAAGTGCAGAATTAATTCAGATGCATGATCAATTTCTGTTACTGTAGACGATGATAAGCTGTGCGAAAACAGATGAAACCTGACATGTACCTTGGTAGCATTCACAGCTGATTAGTGTGCCCATTTATTTATAGAATAATGTTTCATCGAAGTGATTCGTGGTAGCACACACTCCGTCATAAACCAGCACTCTGCTCCGCTAGCAAATACACTGCAAAAAATCCTCTTATCGAATCATTTTTGTCCGTAATTAGCAACATTTTAATTCCTTAAAATGTTGTTTTCTTACAAGTGAAAAAAGATGTGCACTAAGTATTTAAGCAATAGAGAATTAGCACCCAACTCTGCAGCTCCCTCCCGTCAGCTCTACAAAATGTTTTAGTGTCTTTTAATTTGGTTTCATGGCCCGCAACTCTATTGAACTCTCTCGCCTCTCTCATCAGCGTCGTTTTCAGCCACAGCACAGCTGTTTTCAGCAATGTCCAAAATCCACTATATGCTACCTTCTCAGCACCAAGTGCAGGCAGAAACAGTTAGCAATTTGTTGGTCAACACAGTCACGCATTTAGCTGAAGAGCCAAATATTTCCCTCAGGAGTTGGTGTTAAAATGTCAGCAGTACTGTTTAATGTTATGTTCTGTTAATTCATGTGCATTAATGACTTAATTTGACATGGATTACTTAATTCAAGAGCACAGATTTCCTCATTTTACCTGATGAATGTCTGAGGTCCATAACACTGTTAATAAAGTACAAGTGACCAACAATGCACAGTTTTTGGTTCCTTGTCAGCAATGACAACTGTTGCTGAAATATTCACTAGTTTTAATAAAATATGTTTTCTTAGATTATTAGAACTCAAATCTAGACAGAAATGACACCGTGTACAGAAAATCTATGACTGTATAGCATGTATCTTACATTATATATATGGACAAATATGTAGATTTAGCACACAATGTGCTTTTTTTGTGTCTGAGAATATTCAGTAAATATAGCTTTTTTTGAAAGACTTGAGATTATTGCAGTTACTTTGCTGTTATGCTCTGACATAGGTGTTTTTATTAGATCAGATTTTCCTGTAAAATGATGGTGCAATCATGAAATATATCTCTTTTTTTATTTGCTTTTTATTCACTCATATTAGTTTTCAGAATATGTTGCCTTTCTATGATGGCTGTAGAGCCCAAAGCCCTTTGGAGTAAATAGAGATTTTCCCTGTCAGATTGGACAAGTCTTCCCTGCTCAGTATCCTCAGGCCTATACACAAACAGTTGACAGGCAAACTGTGTGATTCAGATGACTGACCCCTTGGAAAATGAGCGAGCATACTTGGCAGTTTCAAGGCTACTGAGCTGCATGGCGTTTGAAAGATAAAATTATGTTGTGTTGCACAGCACAGCTTTCCTCAGATCAGAGAGGTATAGTGATATTTAGATATTTACTTTAGGGGAAAAACGTGATATGTCTGCTAGGAAGCAGAGACCAAAATTAAAATGTCATGTTTTAAAAGGATGGTTTTAATCTTTTCCAATTAGCTGATGATACTTTATGACTAACTGACACATTGCACTGCAGAAACATCCATCATACATTCATCAATCTTACGTTGACTCTTATTTTACTTAAAACTTGTGTAACATATTGTTCCACTCCAATTCATATGCACTTAATTGATAAAATATTAGTAGGATATGCATTATTCTTGATTCTACATGTCACTGATGGGTTCTTTTAAACATGACCACCAACAGTTTGGTGGTCATGTTTGGGGGTGGCAGAACAAGCTGTAAACACAACACTGACACCTTAAAGTTGTTGTGGCAAACGTGTTAGCTAACACCTGATGAAAGTATTTGCTCTCCTTTTAGTTTTGTTTTGCTCTCCACTAACTCGTGAAAGAAATATTTGGGTGTTTAGCTACTAGATACTCCACTATGTTCACAAGCTAGTTTTTACACTAGCTAGCTAGGAGGTTGCAGATGGTTTTTAAAGCTGTTTTGCTGAAAACAGCTACCTGCTGTGAGAGTGACTCAAAACAGTAAAGTTGTGGGCTGTAAAACCAAAACAATGAACTAAAAGACACTAAAATGCTCCGAGCTAGAGCCGAGGAGAACTGCAGAGTCAGGCGATCATTCTTTGTGAATTCGTCACTACGAAAGACTCCTTTCACATTACACAGTCATTTAATCCATTGTTAATATAAAAAAAAGTATTAATGCAGCTCTAAACATAACTTTTAAGATGGCAGATCAGAAAATGCTCATATAAGTAATTCATATAAAGAATTTATCACAGAGACAAACCAACCTGCTGACTTTTTTACACTTCAAAAATGTAATTCTTCCCCAAAAGACTTCCTCTAGATGCAACAAACTATAAAATCATTAAGCTACATTGCTTCTATTGACTTTATTTCCTCTATATGGGTCATGAACTCATGTCCCTCTGCTCTAGGAACCGGTGTTAGCTCCTTCGCTACGGGCACGTCCAGCCCAGCAGACTGGAACTAACAACAACTCTCTGAAATATTTATGTCCCTGGAGAAAGAGCGAGAGAGAGAGAAAGAGAATGAGAGAGAGTGTGTGTGTGTGCACTGCATTAAAGCAAAGGTTCTTCTCTGTGTGCCTGCAGGCTGTTTCTTTCTCTGTCACTGTCAACAATATCTTGACTTCCCTTAACTACTGAGTTTGTCATCTACATAAATCGGGATTCCTTGCAGATTCTTCTTCATGGGTATTCATAAAGATGGGATTTTCTCAAACAATAAGCAACATAGTGCTTATTGTGGATTCCGATTTTTTTTATTACATTATGAGTCACAGTTGCAGTTAAAGAAGTTAGTTTAAAAAAAATCCCAAATAAAATACCACAATATAATGTTATGTTCTACCTCAAAAGTCAAGTTTATACATTTAGACTTCCATCATTCCAGATTATTACAACTTTGGTCTGATATTCGTAGTTTTGTCCTTCATTTCTATCAGTTCTGATTACATTTTATCCACCAGAGTAATGGCCAAGTTCTGGGAACATGGGAATATTTCACCACAACAAAGTCAGACGAGACAAGAAACACGAGCGGTTAGATGATTAGACAGGTTGCAAACAAGCCAACAGTTTAGCCAGATGATCTAAACCACTTTGTTTGAAGGTAAAACTGGAAGTGAGCAAATGTGAAGTGTCAGTAAGAACCCCTCATTGCACCCCTCCCTTTGGTGGACTTGGTGATCCTCTGAATTTTCATATAACGTGACCAGGTGTGGCAGGTCAAAGTTGTCACTTATCCAGTGAAATATCTCAACATCTACTAGATGGATTGGCACAGACATTCATGGTGCCCAGATGGTGTTGATGAATCCCTGACTTTTCATCCAGCACCACCATGAAGTTGACATTTTTGGTTTTGACTGGAAATGTCTTGACAACTATTGAATAACTTGAATAACTGTGACATTTGGTTCAGACATCCATGTTTCCCTCAGGATGAATTGTAATCACTTTGGTGTTCAACCTACTTTTCATCTAGCACCATCATCAGGTCAAATGTTTTAGTTGTCCAGTACTTTAGTTTATGACCAAATACCCGCAAAACTAATGACATTCCCATCAGCCTCAGCTGTACTTTGCACTAATTAGCAAATCATCGCAGGCCAGCATGCTAAACTAAGATGTATGAAGGATACTAAATAATAAACAAACAACACAATTAATGATTGAATGAATGAATGAATAAATCAACAAATAAATGAATGAGCTGAATAAATACTCTTCATCAACACATAAGTAAAGCACCTCAGCTGCTATGAGCTAATGGTATTAGTTTCCATTCTCAAATTCAACACAAAATTCTCATTGTAAATTCAGAACCCCTCTGAATAATTGATTCTAAAAAAACACAATAAGGCATCTTACAGCTACATGCCATCTCCAGAAATCTAGGACATGGAAATCGACTCGTGAACACTGTAAAACAGTTCATACAGTTTGTGCATCATTAATGACAAATCTGCTGAAGGAGATGATAGAGGTGAGGGAGGTGTGTGATGTTTGTTCCTCTACCTCTGCATAGGGCTGGGTTTAAAAATATCATCCTGTTGTGTTTCTGTTACATAACCACCACAGAACAAGTTACATTCTTCATTCTAGTCTCCTCTTTTCTGAATCCTGCATTCTGAGTTACATGCTTTTTACTCAGTAGCCCAAAGGTTTGACCCACTGAGAAAATATCAGTTTCTTTGTGTGTGCAGGGCAATGATACCACACAGATCACATCAGCTTTTAGCACGCACATCATGTTTCTTTGCTTCTTAAATCTTACTTCAGATGGTACTTGTGTAAACTGGCTTAATTTGTTTCAGGTTTGGAGGCACAGAGTGAGCAAATGCATGCATAAATTATAGTCATATAGGCATTCATGTAATCATGGTGGTTTTTCTAAATCAGAGGTCTCAAACTTAAATAATCGAAAATTTCAGCTATACACATTCTGATGCTGAGCAACTTGTCTTTCACTCTCCTCTCCCGCGTACCTAGCATACTGTGCTGCATGTTTAATAGAGAGTTGCCGCTTGGGATTGCATTCATTGAGAATGACAGCTTTCTCCTTGCAGATGAGACAGACAGACAGAACATAATGGGACTTTAAACTCCACAAAAAATAATCAATTGTCCACCTCTATTGAAACATTTAGTCCTCAAGGTCAACTACTGAACACTACCTGTACAGCACCAAGCTGCAGATAGATACAATTAGCGACTAGCTGGTGAACATAGCAGAGCGTTTGACGGCTAAAGAGCCAGACATTTTTCTCAGGAGGTGGTGGAGACCAAAACAGAGCTAAAAGGCGATTCGCCAGGTGGCCAGAAACACAACGCCAAATGAATGATAATGTTGTACAAACAGACTGTTACAATAATCAAGGCGTGAGGAGATAAAAACAGTGAGTGCAAGTCACGTGACTATGTCACTTACATCAAGTGACTTCCTATTACCTAACCAAGTAGTTTCTGAAGGCTTCTTCGACAGACGCAAAAGTAGTTTCTGAAGGCGTCTCCTACTGATGCTAAAGGGTACCATGTCTGTATACAACGCCAAGGGGTGTGACAAAATGTTGCTATATGACGCCCTGGGAATGAGAACGGGTTGGACATTTACAGTAGCATACCGTTCATATGTAATGTCCAAAGTTTTGTCAGTTATAAAATACAAACGTTTCCAATGCAATGTCAGACCCATTTTTACTACCTGCTCCCTGACTTTACAGACTTCAAAATTATAAAGTTTAACAAATAAAATAAACATAATAGTAAAATACAGTGGTATGTTTTAATAATTCCTTTGTTTTGTTTCCATCACAATAAAAACCAAAACTTGAGAGTCAGAATCCCAGGACTGGTTGGTTTATGTGTAATTGCAAACAGACAGCAGCCTGTATGAAATAGAATTGCTATGAAAGACTGTGTGCTCTGCCTTAAAATAATGTAGTACCAAAATTGGCTGCTTATGACGCTTGCTGGAAAGAATGCTTCATTAAATGGGATTCTGTGAAATTAAACAAATGAAAGTTTTTTGTTGTCTGTTTCTAACGTTTGTTGACCTCCACTTAACATTTCTTCAAGTGTTTAGAGAAGAGCAAGTCTGTGTGATTTTATGACTGTGATACTGGTTGTTTAAAGGACACACACTCAGCTGAGGCTACAGTTTGTGTTTGGAGGCCATAAAGTCAATTAGAGTGAGGTTTCACCTAGGCTTTCCTGTTTATTGTACTTCCTCTTCTGAAAAGGAGAGTCTGACTGATCTGATGTACTGATGCAAAGACTTCTGAATCACCAGCTTAAGTATTATGATTGTTAATATCAAACCTTTTCCCACTGCAAGATTCAGTCTTCAAAGTATTTTTTTCCAATGTAGTGCAGTTTTCCTTGTTTGAGGGAAATTAATGTCAGTATCTTGAAACAATAGAATAAGGCAGATGCACTAACATTACAGTAAGAAAGTGACAGAAAGTTCAATTGGTTGAAATGTAACGGAAACTGTTAAATCACCCAAATTCTGTTTCGTTTAAAAAAAATGTAATAATAGACAAAAAAATGAGAAAAGACATTTTTGTTTGCAGATTGACAACTTCATTCAAAGTGGGTTAAAGCCCAATGTGGATAAAAAAAAAAACCCAATAAACCTGCAATAAATAAGATTTTTTTGGGCCACTGCGGAAACATCATCACAATTTTTTACGAGGTATTATTTGATGCTACAAGAAAACACAGTGCTGTTTTAAAGTTATATTTTCCAACATTTTTTCAGAAATGAAATATCTGGTTTTCTACTCTGTGTTGTCATTTGATACAACAGAACAGCGGTCTAACAGACGCCCACCAAAAAAAACTTGTTTTACATGTGTGCTGTTCTGTCTGTTTTTCCCACTAAATATCATGCATTTTATGTTTCTTGGTGCACCACCACTGTACATGAAAGATGGAGATGGAGAAATGACCAAAAGTCCATATTTCTTACACATTTGTTGATGTGTTGCTCTGGTCAAGGCTGTTGAGGGCACAAGGTCTCTGGGGGGGTTGCTCTGCAGTGACCTTGCAACAAATGGCTCAATTATCCGAGGTACCAGCAGACTTCATGCATTCTTTGGTTAACCCCTTGCTGTCACACACGGTCACACACACGCTCACTCAAGTGTGCACTGACCAAGGAGTTCAGAGGTCACTCTGAGCAGAGGCTCTTAAATTTTCTTCTCTCTCTTCCACTTGGACTAATTAGGTGACTTGAAATGGGAAATGACCACTGCCTTGCAGGAGGAGTTGGCTTGCAGAATGTTATAAGAGGGGTAGTTGAAGTCATATGCAGTAAAATATCTCATTAATGCCAGGTAAAGTGTATTGAAGCCATCAAATGCAGCATAAAGACTCTTTGCAGTTAAAAAAGTTGGATTAAACAAGGATCTCTTTATACTGTAGAAGCTGGTTTTGGGACAGTGAAAACCATCATCTCAGTCTGTGAAAATCGAAATCTGTTTCATTAGTCTTAAAGTATTTTAATAAAACCTCAGCCACATTTTAAAGTCCCACATACTTCAAGAAGAGTGTGTGAGATGGAATGGGAAATGAAAATCAATCACAAATACTTTGCTGTTAAAAAGCAAAAGTCCTTTGCTTCCCCCTGTCCTCCTAGTCTCCCTCCTCAGCTCTTATTTTGTTCACAGCACTTAGCACTTAGTTACTGCAATATTTTGCCACACACATAACTGTAATAACTGCAGTATACCACAGATTGTTTACTGTAATGTTGGTAATAGGCATTTAAGATTATCCTAATGTTGGATTCATTATATGTCCCATAAGGGAATCAACTAAATGCTTAAATGCAAATGTAAAAATAGGAATAAGTGTTAAATGAGCTAACTAAATAATTTTGTACCATGAGCATAAAAAGGAAAACAATCTGAGATAAATGAAAGTTAGAAAGTAATCTTAATCTCATTCCATTCCTCACAGAGTTGTACTTAAAGCTAAAATTAGAATTTGCTTTTCAAAATCTGTGTTGCGACCCACCCATGAGCTGTGGGAGTTTTGAAAGGGTTGCCAGGTGGTTACCAAGAAAAAATGTAATTATTAACTAAATGTAAACTGTCTCTCTCTTCCCTGCAACCCCCTTCTGCCCACAAATTTGACTTCTTAAGATTCTTTAGTCACTCTAGGTTATGGTAAAAAAAGCCAGCAGTGTGAATGTGCATCATTGCTACACTAAAGTAATATGTAGTCATAAAAAATCAGTATAGAAATGTCACGCAATAGACCTTTAAAATAAGCATGGGAAGCCGTGTATATGCATGTGTTTTGTGAAAAATATATTGTTTGCCTTTTTCTTTAACTTTGGGTCATCAGAGTACTTTAGGAGATTTAGATTTTGATCACCACCAGTATCACTAAAAACTACTTTAAAGAAACTTTAAATAATCAATTCATGTTAAATGTATGCAATGCAATTACAATTAGTGATAAAGTACTTTTTGCAACACATTCTCAACCCAACTGGTCAAATACTGCCGCTTGGTCAGTGTCCTTTCCGCTTCAAAATTTGATGGTGTAGGTACTCCTCTAGTGTCATTTCTGGATGCGCAGGGCGTTGCAGTCAAGTTAGCAACAATAAATATGCTACGCCCGGTTAGACTTTCAAAATAAAGCTGGCGTGGTTAACGTCGTGAAACGGTCACACTTTGGTTAGGTTTAGGCGCAAACCACTTCCTTAGGTCTAGGCACAAAAACTACTCGGTTAGGTTCAGCTACGTAGGCCTACCTCACGTAACTTAAGTACTTACGTACATTACGTAAGTTCACTTATGTATGTTACTTTAAATAAATCATTTACATTTGGTTTCACACAGGACTCAAACTTTTTTTAACATAACATAGGAGGAGCTATTGACAGAAATTGAATCTAATATTTATAAGTATGTTTTCATTAGTTTATAATCACCTGAAAATAATAATCGCTGTGTTTTCATTACCTTGGAATAAGGCGTTTTTATCTACATAGGGAGCGGAGGTCGCCATGTTGCACCGCCATGTTTCTACAGTAGCCCTGACAAACTCTAGATAGGGCAACTGTAGTTTCTCCTACACGCTTGGAAGGGGAGGATGATGTGAGCGGTATTCAAATGGTTGCAAACTGCAATTTCACTGCTAGATGCCACTAAATCCTACACACTGTTACTTTAAACTACATCACCTGACTTTGAAGACGGGTGGGTCCAGAAACGACGCTAGAGGGGTACCTACGGCATCATATTTTGAAGTGGAGGGATACTGACCAAGCTTCATGAATTGACGACTTCATGAACGGGTTGCTATTAGAGACCATATCCTGTAATTTCTCGATTGTTGAAATGCTGTCCGGAGCGATGAGTTAAATTCCCCACCTCCCCCTGTAATATTAATCCCGTCAGAATAGGGCTTTCATTTAATTTTGTCACTTTCTGTAGTTAAGTACCTGACCATACTAGAGACTAGAACTTGTTATTTGTAAACTCTGGCATCTTTAGTTTTGAGGGAATGGGGTGCTTTTCTCTGCTGCAGCCTCACGTTGACATTTAAATTGGTGTATTTTTACTTAAAAACCTTGCTCAGTGTAGCTTTAAGTCCCCAAAGTCATCCACAAAATTGATTTAATTCCTGTAAATCTAGCATGCAGCATGGTTCCTCTGTTCCACTAATAAGAAAGAATTAGGAACTGCTTTACAAAATGTAACCTGGAAGCACAAAAGCAAGACAACAGGGGCTTAATGCCTTGAGAATATAGAAATGATCTGCAAGCTGTTCTCTCTTCTTTCCATCTCTCTCTGTTACTCCTCCCCTCTCTCCCTCTGAGCGTGCTTCATCGCTCCTCCAATGCATTTCAGAGAAGATTGTTCTGTCAACCTTTTTAAAGGTGGCGATTCACAGCGTGTCACTTCCTTCCCCTCCACAACCAATTTGCAATCATCGCCTAAAGTGGGCTCTGCCGTACCAGGTGCTGGAAATTGTGTGTTTTGTAGAAATGCTATCCATTCAGGGTATATTGACATTAACTTTTTCCCCCTATGCTATTATGGGCCTTTTATAGTAGAACACTGTTTTTCCTAAGCAGGTCTAAAAAAACCCAGCACAGTTTGCAAAGCATGTGAATTGACAATGTTGGTGACTTTGAGAAAAATGCTTTTTTTTTTTTTTTAGCAAGAATGTAGCCTGTCTTCCTCCATTGTTGTTTCTGTGCTGAGACGGGAGAAATATGGAAGATGCAGAAAACACACAAAAGATAGTTTTGGGACACACAGGCCCATAGCTGCCTACACCAAGCTTTTAAAGTATTTATTCAAAGATTTACTTATCTTAATAATATTTACTTATTTTTACCCAAATATGACCCCACAAAGCTTCTGTAAATGTTGCAGGTTGAGTTCCATTTGAGTGGGTGTGTCTGTTTTAAGAGGCTAAATGTGTCTTTTGCTTTCTGTTTGTCTGTCCAGCAGCAGTTTGTCTCCAAAGCTACATGTGTAGATGTCTTTTTTATTGTTTTAATAAATAACAGTAAGGACAGATGGACCTTGGTGCTGGTCCAGATTTGACATGTTGGTACCATTTTCTATTAAAGCAACCTTTATACACGGTTTATACATTGTAACTACTAACAAAAAATTCTTCTGGATTATTATTGTCAACGAATGGGACTTGCTATTTGGGGAAAGTTGGAGTGCGCGCGCCATAACTGATGCGCAACGTTAAGGTGCTTTAGCACTGACGTTGTGAGTTACAGGTTTTGAGAAATTTGGAACCGGGTCCTTATAGAATCAGGTCTCGATCCCCATTCCTACATATAACAAAAGACAAACCAGCTGAAAGCTGCAGTCATTGATTTTTTTGCCACTAGGGGGCAGAAGAATTTCACTACAAGCTGATAGACACATAGCCCTGACAATTACATATGAATCAAGATTCTGTTACTGCATTACTGCATTACTGTTACTGATATGTTTTTCACGTTCTAGAGGCATTTTTTTAATTTCCAGGGTAGAGGCACTTCAGCCAAAACTTTGGGGTTTAGTTGCTCTTTAAGCTGTTTAGGTCTCCACCAACTCCTGAGATTAACAGCTGGCTCTTTAGCTGCTAGATGTTTCACTTTCGACAGCAGCTAGTTGCTATCCTTATATAAACAATACTGATTAGGGGAGCTTTATTTTAGTTTGTTTGCTTTATATTAGTTTTGTAAGTTATGTAAGTAAGTTTTCCTACCTGCAACATTAAAGTGCATACTTGTTCTAAAGCAAAAAGAGAAAGAAGAACATGTTTCTGAGATATCATAGTGTGTTGGCATTGCCAACAAGTGTTGGCCATTCAGCATTGTCTGATGTATATTCCTAAGAGTCATGTGGGGCATCATTGTGGTCCAACATACTACAGTCATTTACATTTTACCCATCTGGGTCTGGTACAATGACTTTCCTTTGTATACTGTTTGAAACAACAATGCTGTACTCAGAGATACAGAGAGTCTGCAGGGGCTTTTCTGTCGCTTGTTTATTTTCTCTTGGACAGTGGCACCAACCACCAACACTGGCATGCTGGGTAGTGGATACACAGTGGCATTGAGACACTTCTTATAGAAAGATTGCTTCTCGTTAAATTATGAAAAGCTGCTTCTTGTTAGAGGAGAAAAAAAGCTTCCCTCGAGCTGAATTGAAGAGAGCTCACAGAGTGCCCAGATGGCCGAGTCTTTGTGAATGTTGAGCAGTGGAAGTGCTAAAGAAATGCCAAGTAAGCTATGGATTCAAGTGATGGATGTTTTTCATTATGAGTTCAGCCAGAATAAGGACTAAGTATCTTCAAAGTAGTAGGGAACGGTTAGTCTCAATTCCAAGCAATTGCAGGTTTTTCTGTATGACATCGGACTGTTACAGAGCTCAGTAGATTCAATTATATATTTTAAGGCCGTTATTTAGTACTAACAGCATTTAATGAGGTTTCATATACACATGAAAACTTAACATACAATTGAAGTTCACTTGTTATGTTTATATGCCATTATTTACGTTATTTTTAAGGGCACAAGGTACACTGGAGTTTTTGACCAGTAGTTGAGATATGGAACAATATTTTGATGTGCAGGTCCCCATTTAGTTTGTATCATGTGGTCGACTGTGCGGTCACTACCATACACACATACTGAAATATAAATGGCAAAAGAATGATTAGAGAAGATTCACACACTTATTCCTTTTTCTTCTAATGTGAAGATCTGTCTTGTGAATTTACAGGGCAGTATCTAAAGTTTGAGTATTAAACTAGCTAACCCTGTGACCATACAGGATTTATTTAAAATATTATTTAATTTTGATAATAAGGTTAATTAGTTCCTAGTTTCTAGGATATTCTTACTCGGGAACCATCTGCAATTATTCCATCACTTGCAAGTTAGGCCTGCATGTGAAATTTCTTGGTTAATAAAAGTGGTTTTAGGCCTACTCAGTTTGCGGCTGTAATCCTGTGTAAGGTAGCAAAGTGCCAATAAAAGGGCAGAAGTAGAAGACTGCCATCTGATGTAAACAATGCAGGGCTTCAAAACTATTTAAAAAGGATTTGCAGATGTTTTATGATGTATTCAATCTGATTGTTAGGTCTTAGAGAGCAGCTGAACAGCAGCTGAAAATCTTGCTTTTGCTGATCTCCAGTAGTTTAAATTCTCACCTTGCTGCTGCAGTGATGTAGAAGTGTACTCCAGGGTGTGTCAGTACATCATGACATCACTTTTAGGTGTTGTTACAGGTGCAATGGAGCACACTTGAAACAACCGGAAAGGGCAGTGAAACATTGCTTTTCAGCCCGGTGTTTTGTTACTCTTTATGTCGTAGAAAAGGTTTCAGTCGTAGTCATCTGGACACTGTTTTCAGTGTGCACTGTTTTCCAGATGACTACGACTGAAACCTTTTCTACGATAGAACACTCCTGGACGAATGAGGGACTACACCGTGTTACTCTTTATGGATATTTATAATATGTTTTGGTGATCAACACTGAAAGAAAACAAAACCATGTTTTCTTGCAAGAAAACATGGTTTAATCCAAAGTATTGAAGGAAAATAATAAAATGAGCAGCCATTTTTAAAACCTTGGATGCTTTTAATCTCCTTCAACTTGCAAACTAATTTTATTCATCCACCGTAATGAGTTTAATTCATTTATTTTATTTAATTAACCTGGTATTTTGTTGAGCAGGGATACATTAAGTTGAATGAGGCTTTTGATACAGTATAATGGATAAAATTAGTTGATTAAAATTCAAAAACCTCAGGGGATGAGGCATCTTAACATTAACAACTGACAGCACTGTAATGCAATGTATCATTATGACAAGGAGATTGAGAGTTAATTGCCTTTGCCAACAACCTGACCGCAAAGATATTGTACCAGACAATAAGCTTTAAAACAAAAGCATAGATAATAGGTTTGTGTGGTTGCATAAGCCCTATAAATTAATATATTACAGTCCTTCCCTGCTAGTAACTTGAGAGCACATTTAATAAATATTGTACACAAAATAACTTGTCATGCTCACTACTTCCTGTATGGCTGACTGCTGATACTCACTGATTTTTTTTTTTTTTTTACTTTGAAGGTATACTCTTATTTTGGTGATGTGTGTTTTTCAAGATTGCCATAAATTTGCCGAAGAGTAAAGTTAGTCTCAATTCTACATTAATATATTCTAGGTATATTTTAATTCATATTTGTCTTTTTCCCCACGTGTCTTTCAATTTCAGATTTTCTCTCCCCTTCCATTTCTTTCTGTCTTTGTCTGAGAATTAATTCCAACAAACATTGTTAAAAATCAAGTAAAACTAAATTTTAAGACTCAAAACTTATTTGGATCTGCTATGATGGAAGAGCTTTGAAAACTGATAGAAAACACGGAAGTCAGACTCAGCGGCCTGGCTCACGAGTCAAAATCCGCCATGTTCCTCACACCATCTGGTGAAATATTCTGGAGACCTGTGGGTGATATGTTTGAGATGTGTGTGTGTATGTGTGTGTGTGTGAGCATGAATGTGAATTCTGTGTGTGATGAGTGTGTCAAGTGTGAGTTCATGTGTTGGTGCAGGAAATAAAACCAGGACATATGGCCTGTGAACCTTATATCAGAATAGACAGAGCGGGGGGCGGGGGCTGAGTAGTGATAGTGAAGCTGTTGAACTGCTTGCATCGCAAATTTAAAAACTTCTGAATGAGCAAATTAAATTGACGAGAGGTTTCACATCTTTCTCAGATCTTCACGCCCTCGACTTCTTCTTTAGTGCTGATAAATGAGACCCTCATTTTGGCTTTTATAAACTAAACAAAAAAATTTACTGCAACCACAATTGAAAGAAAGTTGTTTGATTTATTTTGCACATTGATAATTTTACATTAAAATGAGAGTAAAACCAATAATTTAATAAGTATTTCATGGCAAAATTGTATGTATATATGTTTACAACTGACACACAGTTTCAAGCATGAAATAACTGAAAATACAAAATGTGGTTTAAGCTCTTGGTTGACATAACACGTTTTATGCAAAATGGATCATCCACATTTGAGAATGAATGATGCACTAATGGAGTTGCACTTAACTTCCAAGTCCTCCCACACAGTTAAATCAACGCCTCTGTAATGCAGCATTATGTTATGTGTGAGTCAGTAAAACATCTCATCTACAAAAACTGAGAACATCAAATCTGAAACCTAAAAAGGAAATAACTAACAAGTTTTATTATTCTATTATTTGCAGAATATCTCTGGGTTTTGGACTGCTGGTTGGACAAAACAAGACATTTGAAAATGATTAAATTGTGATGTGCATTTTTCACTGTTGTCTGATAGAAAAAACAATAAATCGATCAATAGAAAATAACAACTAACAGATTAATTGATAATGAAAATAACCTTTACAGTAATAAATTCATGGATTACTGAATACCCCTTTAAGAAGCTCTTCTGTACTGTAATAGTTTTGCAATGACTCAGAATGTCTAAGAATTGAGACTTTACTGTCCAGGTGATAAATATGTAAAAGCAGCTCCAAAGACATTCCTGCCATTCACATGAACAACCAACATAAATTGTTGTATGATGAACAGACCAGATCAGAAATCCACCAGGAAATCTGAAAATACCCATGGCCCCAAATTGTTTTTGGCAGAAACATAATATCAAAAGTTAACACTACCTTTTTAATAATTATGGATCTTCCTAACAGATTAATTTATATATACAGTAATGTCTTTGTGTTTCTATTATGCATTTATGAATGTGAATTAAAGTGGAACAGGATCAATGGAAAATAATAAAAATTCCCCAAAAATGCTCACAGATTTTAGACAGGGGGTAAACATTTCGTACAAAATGAGAAAGAACAGGTCGATTGTCATTTTAGAGGAGGACTGAGTAGCAGGAATGCATGTTTTTTTTTCTCTTTAGCATCACCATGTCACATGAGAACAGTGAGTGAGAAGTCATCTGATTGTAGGAGTCCTCCATCACAAGTCCTGAATAGTGATACAAAACAAATTAAGCCAAAGTTTTTGCCAGCACTCCAACATGTCTCAGTGGCATGTGAAGTATGTGTGACGGTTCCTAAGGCGTCAATTGTCTCACTGCAGCTCAAGAGGCGAAAGACGTCAGCGTTACAGTATGAGTGATCAGCAGTCACAATCTGTCATTTTCCAAGCTGTTAACAAAGAATAAGCAAAGGGAATTATTCAAAACTTGGAGATAACAGCATACTGTCCAAGCTGTGCTATGATATTACTCTTATTGACTTAGCAAATGCAAAAATTCAAGTTGAGCAAAGTCACTCTAGCCACCAACACAAAGTTAAATCTAAATAGGGGATTGAATTGCGTCATCTAGAAAGAATACAGGAAGAACCTTTACAATCTCATCTAGTCAGTCAGAGAACAAGACTCACAGGAAAACAGTTTACTGTATAAACGCATGGATATGTTACCCAGGAGTACCATTAGATGTGTTTAAAACAATTCTGAAAATCATTTGTCAGTGCCCTCCAAAAGGCTTATGATTATGTTCGTTTTCTGATCTGACACCTCTATGGTGCAGGATATGTTAGATTTAGGCTAAAGGTACCCTGTGGAGTTTTTGACCTCTGTTAGTGCTATGGAGCAGTTTCTTTTGTGGATCCTTGAAGCATGGTCCTGGCGCACTGTCCACAACAACTAATGTGCACATACTTGAGAGAGTCACACTTTCGTCCGTACAGCAGGAGTTGCCATTGCTTGTTTTTTCTGATGAGTCTCCTGCATGCTTCGTACAGCTCACTAAAGGCCCTGATATACTCCAAAATTGACACAGATGTGGTTGTGTTCATACTACTACTAGGCATCTCAAACTGCCCTTGAGTACAATCATACATTTTTGGCTGCACATTGATGTCTTTGCAGTCCCCTGCAGACATGGGGAGAATACATTTTTGTCACACGGAACCTCAGAAACAGACTCATATGGGTATGCAGACACAGCAAGCATCATTTGAGCTCAACTCAAAGGTTGGCATTGTTTGGTTCAATGATGGCTTCATATATTGTTTGTCATGTTATGGCATTTGTTGAGGATGAGGAACCTGATTTAAAATATTAGTACAATAAATCACAGATAACATTTAGTTTAATTGCTGAGGTAGAAGGTGTTTGAAACCCAAGTTTCAAAAACTAAAATGTAATTTTCGCATTTGCTTTTAAGATGAACTAAGGCTTTAGATATTCATATCACTGGGTAGAATGTGATTATTATATATATACATTCTGATTGCTGTGGGTTACCATTAATCCGTCTGTCCTCCACCATTTGAAGGAGGGGGGTTTGTCTGAGAATGTGAAGGATTTTGGTGGAAGAACAGGATGACTGGCTCATAAGAAGTGCCGAGAAATGTCGCACTGATGATTCAGAGGCCTTTTACAAGTGAAAAAAGGGGGAAAGAAATGCATAAAAAAACTGTCTTTTTTAGTCAGCCCCACCTACGTGAACACATGCACACACAGAAATGTACACACAATGAAACCCACACAGCACCCACAGAGGTCTCTGCTGGCACAACAAACAGAGCGGTGGGTGACCTGTGGAGCGGGGAGGCGTCTCTGAAATCAGCTGTCTTTGTGTAACAACAGTCTCCTGCTGCTTGTACAATCGGGTCATTCCCAAACTCGGCTGCCTGGGTGGAAACACATGCAGAGAGCCATGAATTTCCAGATAACATCTCCACCCTCTGTGGAGTCTTTTTAAGTCCTGACAACTAACAGTACAATAAACTGGCCAAAACTAATGTGCTACACTTCCACAGCTGTGATACGTGGGCAACTTTTTTACACAATGCAGATTGGCAGCGCTGCCCTGAGCAGGGAGAGGAGCCGGCAAGAGACAAAAATCGATACGTTTTAAACATTTATTTAACCGGGCACTTTACAAAGAACAAATGACTGTTTACAGAAATGGCCTGTCAAAGTAGCTGCAGGGAGACAGAGAGCTAATACAAAACACAGCAGGGTGAAGCAAAGCCTTCTGCTGCCGGATACTAAGCTGCTCCACTGCAGCAGTTAGTGGGGAATGATTTGCTCAAGGGCATCTGGGCAGAACGACGCTACTTACTGTCTTCCCCTGATCTGATTCTCTTGATGGAATTCAAACTTGTGACTTTACAACTTCTCTTCGTGGTTCACAAGTGTGATACTCTGACTTTTTTTACGAAATCATTATAACAATATGACAACAAAAAGAACTACATATTTTGATATGATGATTTAGTGATATACAAACAAAACTAATCAATCACCTCAAAATGGTTAAAATCAATATCATGATATTAATAACATTTTTTGCCATATTGATATACAATACGAATGCGAAATCACATATAAAATGAGAACAATAATAATAATTAAACAATTTTTGTATGAAATTCAGCATAATAACAATAACCACAAGAGTTTTCATTAGCATAACAACTACCACCATTATCATCTTAACAAATTCTAAAATTTAGCAAAAATGTACATAACTTTAAATAATAGCAGAGTAGTAATAACAGATTCTAAGTGAAAGCAAAGCTAAAAAGGTCACTTGATATTGTTCTCAGATTCAGAGGCAAAGTGCAAAAGTCCTGATATGTTTTATATATAGTATACTGTATATCTTGGCACATAAACATCCATCTAAACCATGTACTTTAGAGAGCTGGATATAGTCAGAGTGTCAGACTTGCAGCCATTGTGTCCAAGTGGCCAACTGCAGAACTGCAACTTGAAAAATTCCCCTGTCGCCAAAAAGACATTTAATCTATCATGGTTTAATGAAGGTTGTTAAACGTTCCCAGAGCCGTGAAACGCCAATGTGCAGAAATCTATTTTTTTCATCTGGAGGAAGGGAAATCATCTTGGAGTCCTGCAGTTCTCATGATCCAAAACATGATCTTCTTGGTCTGTATAGTAGTTCATGGATGAAGTCGATGACATGCTCTAAATCTGCAGATTCCTTCCATCAGCAAAGCCTATGGTCCATTAAAATACTGCATGGTACAATGTATCCCTCGCTAGAAACGTACATTAATATTGGACCATTCCGCAAAAACAAGGGATTACATTCAATGCCAATGTTTTTTAACTTCCAATGCCAACATCTCTTTCTTTATGTAATGTCTCTGCCTTTCATTATGGTAAAGGTCAGGGAAAGATCGTGGTTATGGTTAAAAAGAAAAAGCAAGCATTAACTGGAGGTCTGGTTGCAAAGTCTGGTGTCTGTACAAATGTCGGATGTGTTACACACCCATCCACCACCCGACCTTCACACCCTTAACTTTTGATGTAAATCGTGCTTTGCAGATTCATCAAATAAAAACATTTTTCCTGCAGATGCTGGGCTGATTATCTAGTTTGCGCAAGAAAAATGACTTGTGTTGAATAATTCCAGCTCTAGACAGGAGAATGAATACAGACAGACAGACAGACAGATAGATAGAAAAACAAATAAACAGAAATAAATCAGTTTCTAGCTGGCAGCGTAAACCAGGTCGCAGTGACAGCTTTAATGCCCCAAACAGGAGCATCATGGCTGGTAAAGAGCCTCCCCCCCGGCCCTCACCCTCCTGTTGACAACAAGTCAACTGTGTCATTGGCCTGCTAATGGGAGGGATCACGCATGGCTGTATAACAAGAGCAGGACAAGCTGTCAGTGGTCCCCTGACAGGTGCAGCTTTCCCAGAATGCCTTGCAGCTGTGCCACGGAGCCCCGTCGGAGCCCCTGAATCTCCAGCTGCTCTCTGCTTACGAGCCAAACACGTCCATCTCCGACAGACACAAGTAATTAGGTTTTCACCCGGGCCTTACACAGCAAACTGGGAGAATACTCTGCTGCTCCTTCTCATTCTCTCTCTCTCACAAGCTCCAACTCTTCCTGTCTTTCACCTCCAATCAAACTACCAGCTTTCACATCGAAGAGGGTTGTGCGTGTGTGTGTGTGTGTGTGTGTGTGTGTGTGTGTGTCTGTTTGTGAGACACAAGGGAAACGAGAAGAAAAAATATAAGACAGAAAGCCTAAGAGAATGAATGACGATGATGCACAAAGCTCCCACAGCTAATAATGCTTCTTTACAATAACTGCCAAAACATCTCATTGAGAAGACGAGTGTGGGAGTGGAGCCCTTGTCATTCAGTCTGAGCAAACACATCATCCCAACAACAGCAGTTTATTTACATAATACAGTTACATAATGAATATAAAGCCTACTGCAGCACTACAAGGCCAGTGCTAATCAGACTGCTCAGAGTAAGAGCACTTAGAACAATCAGTCTGGAGTTTCTAATAATTATAGTTATTGAGAGCAGAAGTCCAGTTTGTTCTGTCACCTAAGTTTGTATATTTTTAAATCTGAGGTAAGTTTCACCTTCCACGAACCAGTCGTGATCAGTTTCTGAGTTATTTTGATGCTAAATACAATACTTGTACTAGATTTTGCCTTGGTTTGGTGCATGGCATAGAGACGTGAACAGTTCACATCTTATCACTACACAATATACCTCACATATACTGCAAAAGCAAATTAGGGTTATATACTACTACTTTTGGTCAATTTTTAAAAAGTAAACACACATTGTCTCGTGCTTCAAGTCTTGTGGTTTTGATTAAGTGTTAATGAAGTAAATAGTTTGTGTTTTCAAGTCACTTTGGACTTTTTTTGTTTTAAACCAAGACCACGATCTTTTCCTAACTTAACCACTTGCGTAAACCGAACCATAAAATACATAAATCATAATTTTGTTGCTACAAGAGGACATTGTATTGCAAGAGCGGATACTGTGGGGAAAACAGCATTGAACTTTTTGTAGACACGTTCAGTCGTTTCATAAGACACTTATGAAATCCTTTGAGTATATTTTGAGCATAAAACCTCAACCTCACTTGAGAAGTGGCTCTGAAAAGTTTTCAGCTTACTCCTTCACATATTTAGCATACAGATCAATTGCAGATCAATTTAGCATACAGGAGTTGTTTCTGTGGATGTTTTGATAAATTTTGACTTTGACGTTTTTTTGTTGTGACTTTGAGTTTCCATTACAATCCATTATAACTGCTGTGAATCCAAGCTGACTACAGCTGTCGTTCTCTGCAAAGGAGCAAGCAACAATTTTTGGTCATAGATTTGTTGTGAAAAATGGGGTAGACATTTTTACTTGGCCTAAATACAGAACACAACATGTGTTAGCGCAGCTTACTTAGTTGAAGCTACAGATGAAAAGTGTACTGAGACGAGCAATGTGGATCCTGGATACTTTTTTAAACACTGGATAGAGAAAATAAGCAATATGTGTGTTCTGCCCCTTCACTTTTTAAGGCCATTTGACATAAGTAGGGCAACAGGAAGACAACAGGGAATTTTTCAAAAAGATGTTTGGAACGCACACACTCATGGGCCAGAAGTAATGTTTTTGATTCTGTCTCTGAAAAATGTGAAATGATGCATCTCGCTGTGTGTATTTTCTAGGCCAGGACTGTACGCCAGATTCACAGCGTGTCCCGCCACGAAGACGGAACAAATTTATCTTGCCACTTAACTTCCCGACTGCAGCAGAACAAGTCTTCTGGCTTCTAGCTGTCAAGTAGTTTCTGCACTACGACAAAAAAGTGATTTTATCTAGCATGGAATGGCACAGTCTGTTTTGTTTTGTGTGTGTGTGTGTTGGTGTGAATATGTGAAAGTAGTGAAGAAAAAAACAGTTGGTTGAGGAAGGTGTCCTTCCAAACTTGATTCTTGCTATAAAAAATGTCTTAAAAAGTTTCCATTCACTCAAAATTTGTGTAGCATGACATTCCAAGTGAGAGTTGACAAACGTGTCAATGTACAGTGAAACTTTATGGAACTGTTAACTTTTCAGGAAGAAAAACATCTTGTTTAGCTCTGCACAGTTATATGTTTATCCACTGGGTTTTGAAAGATTATCTTCAGTCTAATCAGAGTCATTCAATGATTCTGCAATGTTCTGACCCCTTACACAACGCTATGTAACAATTAGTATTTCTCAGTCAAATCAACTGTCACCATAGGCACCTGAGGAATGGAGCAAGTGGAGCAAATGCATCCCCATTATTCAATTGGACACCCCCACTGTTTTTATTCTTTATTTGTTGGCCTCTCTGGTGGAGTGGACGCATTTAACAGTGAGCGACAGCATAACATGAACACTGTGTCTGTTATGGTTTGAGGCTTGCAGTGTAGTTATTTCCTGTTTTATTTTGAAATGTTTTTTCCCCCCTCATGTGTCTGGTAGTTTTACTTCCTGACTTTGTTTGCTTTTCCTGCCCGTTATGATTGTTTGCTCCGCCCTGATCAGTTTCATCTGTGTCTCATTGTCTCCCCCTTACCTGAGTGTATTTAAGTCTGTGTGCTTCATTTGTTCTGGGTCAGATCATCGTTGTACTCTGTGTCAAGCATTCCAGGGGGTTCCTAGTGTTTTTGTAAACCTTTATTTAGTTTACCAGAGACTTGTTACCTGCCTGTTTTTGGACCTTGTTTTATGTTGTTTGGACTTTGGATTTGTTTGCCTGCATTGGACTGCTTTTCTGGTATTGACACTTGGCTGCCTGACCATTTCTGTGAGCCGTTTTAGTAATAAATCACTGAATTGCACCTGTTCTGCCTCTGTCTGCGTTTGGGTCCTGTTCCCTGTTTCCCTTCTATGCCACGCAACAGTGTCTACAGTAGAAGAAGCAGAAGAAGGTTATAGGTTAGTCAAGTCTGGCCATGTTAGGCTCATACTATGTCTAACCAGTTCTGCTACTTATTCAAAACAAACTACTGCTTCTGCCTCTGGAGCTGCTAACTTCCAAACTAAATCAGTCACATTTTCAAGCCATTTCTGCCAGGGTTGGATGTTATTGAGTTCAGTTACATTAAGACTAGACCTTGGTAGGCAAATGGTGTGTGTATGTGAGATTACTCTTTCATGTGTATTTATGCAAATTGCAATCAGTCTCACCCATGTTTGTTTGTGATCCATGTGTCAGTAATTTCAGGGGAAGGCTGTTATTGTCCTCCTCAGACTGTGAAGGCCCAAAGAGAATATATGAAACCCTATTTTAACTGCTAAAGCATTTTACTGTAAACAATTGTGCAGTTGTTGTATAGTAAGTTACACTGGCTGTGGTAATCAGAGTAACAGATTTGTACACCAAACTCAGTTTCATATTTAATTCCTCAGCAAGCAGCAACACTTATTTCAAGATTCACCACCTTGGAATAATCTTCTGCAGCTTTAAGTGAAATATGAGCACATGTGGTGGAAATGGACTCCCACACAGTGGAGTGAGCAAAGCTGTGTCTTTTATTCCAAATACAGCTCTATTGGAAAATCTGTCGAAATGAAACTACTATCCGCAGTGGAGCTCAGCAATATCTCTTAAGTCAAACCTCTGACATCCATCTGTAATTGTTTCCCTGACAATACTGATGGGGTTCCAGCAATTAAAGGCTTTGCTTTCTTTCCTGTTTTATACAGAAATAATTCAGAACAGCTAGAATTCTGCATTCAAATGTTTCCAAACCTCAAATCTTTCTAAATAAACCTTTTATATGGAAGGACAAAATGAAGTTAAAGGTTATTAGTTAAAATCTAACTTAATACATAATATTGTTAAGTAATTAAATGGAGTGTAAAAGGAAATTGTAAAGGTATATACTTTACTATACTCATGCAGCGCCATCTTCATCTTCATGCAAGTGAGGGCAATGACATGACACGTTGAGAGCAGATACGTCTTCTACACGTGGTGAAATAGCAGACTGTTGTGATGAGTACATCTCTTCCCTTTCTCTTTCAACCTTGGATTTTGTCCTTGTACATTTGTTTTGACTACAGCCTATCAGATTTTATCTGTAAGGAGACACAACTCTTTCCACATCTGCTAACCTCAAGAGAATTCAATTCTGGAGCCACTTCTGAAGTAAGTGTACAGTATAGCTGTAGTCAACACTGAGTGATAAAATAAGAAACACCAAAGTAGCTGTGCGTCATGAACATCAAGGATTTCAAAACAGCTTGCTTGATAGACTCCTCACCTATACAAAACAATAAACAACTGTTTCAATCTTGCAGCAGGAATTGCTTCTCAAAACATAATGCCCAAAGCAATAAAATAGTCAGTGGCCTACTAAAACTATGTATGGGTATATTCACTTTAGTTCTGCCTTGAAATCATTCTTGTAATCATCAAATCTACTCAAGATTCACTGAAATAAAATATTCACTTCTGGTAATTTTTACATTTCTGTCAAATGTTTTTATCACTCTTCTTTTTGCTATGTGGAGATTGAGGGTTTTTTTAGTGATTGACTAGAGCATCTGTTGTTCATGCTATGCTACTTGGCTTTTGTTCCAATCAATAAAGTTTTTTTTCCACACTGCTTATTGAATGAAAGCACTAAGGTGTCTGCACCATCCAGATGGTCCAAATGAAAGTCTTTGTTCCTCCTCCCACCTTCATGTTTATAATTCAGCCAGGATTTCATATCTGCCATCTGCAGTTAAAGCTAGAGTGCAGGATTTTTACATATAAATGAACGTCCGTTACATTCAAGCCCTTGCCAACGAGTTCACGCAATGCTGATTAAGCCTATCACCGCCAGGTACATTTCTCTGTGTGTGAGAGCAACCCAGAGCCATTGCTATAAAAAAAAATTGAGAATTTAGTATTGTTTTTTAAATTTTGATTGTATAGCTGGTGTTAATATGCTTTGGCAACGTTAACATGGATCTGGAACAACCGCAGCGAGTAAGCTACAGCAGCTAGGAGTAAAACCTAAGAAGCGTCCAAGAAAAGTCTCTGATGCTCCAGATTAAAAAGAAACTCGCCGTTCAGAGGATGGATTACAGTCAAAAAAAGAAAGCAATCGACGGCGAGGACAAACATGGATAACCTTTGGTGTAGCTTTAGGTTTTCCTTGAGGAGCACTGAGAGAAGGGACTGAGGGCAGACACAGATGTCACATTACTGTTCTTGGACAGGTTGGTAAAATATTTGGAGTAGGCTCTGTAGCTATTACATTTACTCTATTTATTTACCTAAATAATGGATTATTGTCTTGGAACTGTGGAAATCTCTCTGTACTTTTGTAACTATTGAACACAAGCCTGGGGTGACCGTCGATGGTGTTTGTGTAATCACAAAAACACTCCAGCTTTAAACCAGGGTCAGCCCTGTTTTATACAGTCTATGGGTCAGTCATTTGAACTAACGTGGTTTCTGATGTCAGAAGGATCCATGTGTAAGGTGTGGCTAAACAAGGCTTCGATAGGTGGATTTCAACTGGCACAAATCACATTACTGATTATGAGAGTGCATTCATACCTCTATCTGTACATCCATCCATCCACCATGTAGTTTTAATTGTTTCACCTCACCTATGCACACTTTTTTTAAAAGTATGAACTGATTATAATTAAACACTGAAAAATTCTGTAATTATTCCAGCACACTCTAAAGTAGTCTTTCAGAGTGTTAACTTGATGAGGTCATAGCTGCATAGTGTGTAGCTGTGCAGTTATCAAAAAATAAAGTACATACTCCAGCCAATGGGAATGGAGTATTCCTGGCTCTACAATACATCATTAAGAAATCTATTCTCTAATGAACTATCCATTCATTCTTTTGTTTCTGTTTATTTTTTGAATTGCTGTTATGTGTATTGTGATGTAATGGAGGAATCCACTTAGATAAAGTTTATATCCTAACTCACTTGGCCACTAAAACATTTAAGCCACCTTTATTCACGCAGCCAGTGGAACATGGGAAACCAGCTCATGGAGACTGAGAAGAACACTTCTGTTGGCAGGTGTAAACATTTGTTACCTGAACTGAACTGACCTGAACTGACCTTTGTCAGTTATATGCAAATAAATCTCGCTGTGTTTTAGCTGCCCAGACGGGTGGGAGTAACCACATAAATCAGATAGTGTCGACTAAGTTGTCAGTTACAGGCAAACTGACATTCAAATGCTTTTCCTGTTATTGTCCCAACCTTCTGGCACTCTTTGTATTTTGCTTTGTGGTCAACCCCACCCATCCTTTATGAAGGATAAAACAAACAGCAAGAATTATTTGGAAATGCTTTGTGATTCCAGGCGGACTCTTACTCTTATATTAAGATATTTTTTGTGAGTGCACATTGTTCACTAGGGGAAGTCAGAAAGTCTGCCTCAGGTTATAAAATCGAGATGATATTAAACACCATGCCATAATGATCCAGAAACAACACAATTACAGAATTTACTCCACAATTGGATCCATAGCTTTGTTTATGTAGACCTTAGGATTCCATTATTAAACAGCACATCCAACAACCCCTAACAGTTGGAACAGCTTGTATTCAGTTTTAGTGACACTGTGTCAGAGAAGAATGATTCAAGACTATGGTCATTTTTGCGGTGGAAGGTAGTGTTATATTGGACAGAATTATAATTGAAAGATATTTCTAATATTTTGTCCACCCCTATTTGCATATTTGAGAACGATAAAATATTAGAAACACCTCTGTCTCCACTAACTAAAGAAGGCCACAGAGCTGAATCAACACGCCTTAGAGAGTGTCAACAAAAACTGATTGCAAGCTTAAAACAAGATTTACTGCAGAGGTGTTATATTCCATTGCATCAGATTGAGGAGGTGAACCTAATACACTGGTAACTCATGAAAACCTTGCAGGTTTACCTCAGGGCCGGGAGCACCTTCATCAGACATAGAAAACTACAGCAAGCAAAGAAAGGTGAGAGTTCACTCAATTACCACCAATACCTGCAGTGAGTAGGAAGGCCACATCCCATCATTCAGCAACTGTCCATCACATTCTGTTTATAAAAAGGGATAAAAGTTTCAGACCAGAATAAATCGACCTAAAATGCTTTAAAAAAAACAAATGTCAAAGCTGCAGTAGGCAAAATGAGATAAGGTTGTCACATTAAATCCACAAGTATTTACCTCAACATAGTATTAAAAGGGTTAGTGTTGACATGTACTGCACAGGACTGGCTCCAGCACTCTAAATCCTCTGTCCAAACAGATAAAGAGCCTTTAACAAAAGCATGAAACCAAATACAATGAGCCTTTTCCACGGCAGACATTCTGACTTGTCATTGTGGAGGAACCAATAACATTAATTTAAGTGTCCCAGCAAGCCAGCATGAACAGAGCCCTGGAAGTAGCGCACCTAAATTGAATGTAGCCATTATTAATGTTATTAATTACAGCTTTTACGTTCCTGCTATGACATGTCAAAATGTCAGCTGTAAAAAAGGTCTATTGATCTTTTTAAACATAGCTAGTCTAATTCCTTTTCTAAGATTTGTGTAGGGTCCAGTCTACATAAACCTGCTCATCACACCTTAAGTAAAAAATACCTTATAAATGAAAATCATATTAAACTAAAAGGAAAAAGGAATTTGTCGCACACCAAACACTAATTTATTTTTAAAAATTGATTTCAGTATTATTGCAAGTACTGGAAGAGCGATGCTTATTTATTTAAAGAGCCAAAGCTAGCAGTTCCCCCCTGCTTCCAGTCTTTATGCTAATCTAAGCTTATTGCCTCCTGGTTCCAGCTCCATATTTAACGCACAGACATGAGATATCAATGGTCTCATTTAACTCTTGGCAAAACAAACAAAACAAAAAAAAAAAAAAGTCAAAGCAACTGCTGAAAATGTAAAACTACTCCTTTAAATTGTCTACAACTTTGTTTTACAACAAACCTATCTCTCATGCTGTATTATTTTATCTTACCTGCATTTAGCCAGCTCCAACTGCTATGTTGAGGATTTCAACTTTTTAAATTAAATAATTAAACTATTAGCAAATTTAAATCAACTCTAAGCATAATTCTTAGTGGCAAATGTAAGCCTACTGATAGTCCAAATGACTGGCTGAGAACCTGAATTCAGCTCTACACACACTCACCACTAACGAGCACTAACAAGCTAAAGTGTTTGCAGGTGAGTGACTGTATTTCCTGGGCCACAGGGTGTACTAGAAGAGGGACAGAGTGACAGGGATACTATTAAAGACCAAACATAAAAAAATAAGGACAGTACAGAAAATTTTTGACAAAATAAAATTATAAATACATTGCCACTCAGTTAATAATTAAACATCTATGTAAGGTGAAGTTATATGCATTCTTCTCCTAAGGCCCTTGAAAGCCAGCTATTGCTTTCAGCAAATTAAAACCTTTGTGCTCCAGAGGATAGACCTGCTCTGCTCCTGTAATTCATTCCTTCCTCACTGACTGAACTCGACAGGTACTTAAGCATCAGACATGAAGCGGAGAATACACATCTTCTACAGCACGTTATCCCAGACAGGTTCTGCTTTCTGCAAATCAGCACATTGAATTCTGTTCTCTGTTCGCTGATGGAGTCCAGCAGTTTTAATTGAGTTGTTGAGTGTCTTCAAACTGGCAATTTAATCCTGGTGTTGGCGTCAAAGGCTGGAAAGGATGGGTGAGAGGCTGATTTTAACTCACACATTTGGGAACAGGGAAAATCAGCTGAGCGTTAATTACGAGTGATTATCATTCGTGAATCCCTGGAGGCCGGGCTTATTGAATCTGTGTTTCAAAGGTGAATTTTAAATTAACTGCACAATTTAAAAAGAAGAAAAACAGAAAATGACATTTTATCCGTGAAAAAATAATTATTTTTTTCAGTCCACTTGAAAATGGAAACAAAAGCAGTAGAAAGCAGATCACCAGGGAGTGGTTGTTGGTGGAAAGTTACAGGTCACATGTGCACATCTGTAGTGTGCTACACTACAGATGTGCACAAGTTTAAAAACTGTGAACAGAAATTAAAATAGAGCAACGAGGCAGTTGCAACAATACCATCCTGATAATTGTCCTCACGTCCTCAGTTGCCTTTTTGTAACTGTAACAACCTCATTCCCTCAGCAGGCAAAAACGTTTGTAAATACTATTGTCTGGTGGACAAGTATCACATTTTGAATGTTTGAATGTAAGAATAATTATACCATAATGAAATAGCAGAAGTTACTTGTTACTTATTATTAGTGTTATTGTTGTTACAGTTGGAATATAGTATAAAATAGGAGAGGTTGTGCGACATGTTTAATTTTGATGGACATACTGACACTCACTGCAACTTTCTGTGTGTGCACTGTCAAAGTTAAAAATCATTACAGTTGATAAGCTAAAAGTTACAGATCCTGACTGCTGCTTAAAACACAAACCAGGAATTTTTAATTTAAAACTTTTTCACACAAACTATAAAAATCGATCAAATAAAGGACTGATGTGTAGCTTGTGAATTCAAGTTAATCAAACATAAGCTCTGTTGTGGGTGTAATCCTGCCTCATGCCCTGGACATAATCAATTGTAAACTCAAAATACACACCTTTCTTACCGCTTGTGGTGACATCGCAGAGCCTTGCACTCCAAGGCTCTGCGATGTCAATCACTGTCCCAGGGGAAATTCAGTCAATAAGGCTAACAGAAAATAGCTCACTTCATGCACATAAATAGACAACTTAGAATAAATTCACTAGTTGCATCCACGGTGAAATATACTGGTACCTGTATTCAACATGATACATGCATACAGATTCCTGCGTAGTTGCGGACAGCTTATAAAAAACATTATTTTTGAGTTGACATTGGCCTTTTTTTCAGCTTTATACTGACAGTCACGGTATATGCAATGACGGCTTCACATCTGCTTCAAATGTATTATATGGCTTTAAAAGAAGTTTATTTTAGTGGTTTTTCTATCACTGGTGGTAAACCGACCTGTATTAGAATTTTAAATGACAGTATGATGAACATTTACAATGTACAGATAATACTTTTAAATTGTACTTTCCATGGTTACACCACTAATTACACCCTAGAAGAGAAAACATACCCATAATTGATCTTGTCATGAAAAAGCAGCACTGAGGCTTTAATAATGCAGCAGGATTGCACATGAATTATGGTGCAGTTAATTTGATACAGAGTGATCCTTCCCTGCTGGTGTAACTCTCTGGTATGGATTCCCTTTGGCTCTCCAGCTCCCAAATTGGATCTTTGGAGCCCATAGGGTGTTAGTGTTCTTATTAATGTGGCCAGTCCAAACATCTGTCTAACCCCCCACTGTCCCTTCTTTTTCTTCTGTTTCTCTATAGGAACTCCATCTGTCTATATGTCTCTCTGGGTAGCTACATTCACACTGCGTCTAAAAATGTCACATTTCTGATGCTTTTCCTTCACATGTGACACAGACATGATGTTCTCTAATCAGTGTGAAGAGTGAAAGGCTGCACTGCGTTCCTTCTTTTGAATATGAAAAACAAAATCACAGCATGACATGTTGAGAAACAACGTGACATATGTTTGAACTCCTGCAACTGGAATTTGTCAGTGTTGTGATGACACCTGAGACAGTTGTCACAGGTTTGGCACCAAAATGTTGCCAGCTTGTCTGAATCAGCATCAGCATAGAGGACAAAAATAGACAGGCAGAGAAATAGTGACAGGCTACTGCTTGCAGAGACCATTCAAATAATTTAAATCATTCAGTTTGTTCAATTCTTGAAATAAATTGTTTTGGGAAATACGCTTTCTTGTATAGAGTTGGTTGAGAAGATTGATACAAAGTTTTGGTTGGTATTCTGTATACGGAATAGACAAAGATAATCATCACACAGATCTTGCACCAGCAAGAAAGAGAACAAGTGAATTTCCCCAAATCCCTAAATATTCCTTTAGTTAAAGTCTTTTAACTTACATTTTGAAAACATTTTTTGGTTAGAGAAGAGGGCTTATGACCGGAAGGTCGGCGGTTCAATTACCATAACAGCAGGATAAATCTGGGTGGGAAAAATAAAGAGCAGCGCTTGACTCACTCTCACTACCACCACTGAGTTAGGCCCTTAACCTGCCATTCTTCCTTAATTAAATAATGGCAAAAAGAAAAAAAAAGAAAAGAAAAACAAATTAGCTGCAATTCAATTCTGGTGTACAGATCAATTGAAATTGTTTATTTTAATGTCTTTACGTTAGCTGACTTTTTCTCAAAAGCTTTTGCAAAGAAAGCCAAGATGGAATATAAATTCAATCATCAGTTAGATTTCTCTTGTAGTTTACAATTACAGATGTTTATGCATTACGTATTTATGAATTTTGCTATAGACATAAAGGTCGGAAAATTTCATAACTGAATTGGTGTTCTTCTTTTTCAAATTTCTTTGCTGTTTTTTCAGCTCAACTCTTCTTAAAACATTTGAGCCTTTTCTTGATTTTATGACTTTAGATTGTGTTATCTGTACACTTGACAAAAGCTTTACTAGCTTTTTCTGAGCTTTCAATCGCATCTTTAGATATTCCTTAACTGCATCTTATTATTATCTGCCTTATTTTTATTCTATGTGATCTATGTGGTCTTAATATTGTCTTATGATATTGTCCTTGTTTTTAAATATACTGTCTAAAACCATTTGCTCGCTTGCTTTTTACAGTATCTTTTTAAAATATATGTGCTGCATTCTGGATCTGGTTCATACCGAATTGTGGTTTCTTATAAACCCATATTTGTATTAATGACACAATAATAAAATCAATCATCACTATCATACTCAGAAAATAACATCGAGGCCTTAGATATGAATGCAATCTTGTTACTCACCCTTGCTCTCTCTCTCTCTCTCTCTCTCTCTCTCTCTCTCTCTCTCTCTCTTTCTGTCTCTCTCACCTCAGAGACACCTAATTGGCCGCAGTGTCAGGTTTGCTCGCCCTCCTCCATGACGCCTGCCTGGTGGGCATACATCATCTCAGGATTAACGGCAGACGGAGGTCAGCACATAATCACGCCTGATGAATATGGAGCAGGGCCTTTGGGTTTACACGGGAGGACTGCCAAAAATGATAACAACCCCTCCTCCAGTACCTCCTCGGGGACCCATACGCACTCATCTCAAGGTTGTAACTAAAACAGAGGCAGTACCTTATGGAGGAGGGCGGCATTGGAGCTCTTTGCCTTTTAAGTCATGAGCTAATGTGTTATATACAAAAAAGCCTTGGGTATGTTCTGAAATGTGATCTGTGTAACCAAATCTGCAAGTCAAAGCTTAAACATCAATTTGTGATACAGTTAAGACTCTCTGGTAAAGGGTACATGGATTAGCATGAGACAAAGCAATTCAAAATGTATGCATGTAACATCAAACTGCCTTAAAATGTTGTTTTTCTGAGTTAAGCAAAGAGCCAGACCTTTTGCTGCACCAGAGAATTGTGCATAGTTAAATTTTAATTTCTTTGACAAACATGGTACTTGTTTTCCCCCATTGGCACAAGGGGCACCAGTGAGCCCCTCCCATACTCGAAAATAAACTTAGACAAGCAACATATCTAACAAAGGTTAGATTTAGGTTTGATCAGAGGCTTGTGGTGGTTGTGCTCTTTTGCCCCTGAAAATATCAATCACTCACAGCCTGTAGGCTTTAAATGTGGCTCTAAAAAAGTTTGTAGCTTGCTCCTTCTAGGAGGACACCAGCTGTAGTAAACCTTGCAACTCCAGCTCCTCTATCTTCATTTGCCGAAGCTTACTGAAAATGCATCACATCAATGGGGTCTAATCACCAAAGTCTTTCTCTGTTGTTAAAGTACCCCTCCACTCAAAAATGGGTTTTTCTTATGTTTACGTTCCCTAAAATGTCAGACCTCTACTTTACTGACTTGCTTCTCCTCCCTTTCAATTGATCTCTCCTTATTGAACTCATGTTGGTCATGAGTGACAAATGTGAACACAGGCCTGCATGCGGTCCTCCATGAAGGAGCAATCTACAAACTTTTCAGAGCCCTTACTGTTAAGAGCCCTATTATTTAAAAAATCCATCAATCAGTCATTAATTTCTAAACACTAGAAAAAGTAAAAAAGGTTCTCCATGTTTATTACTCAGCTCAGTCAAACTTTACATCACATACAATTACTGTTTCATGATTAAAGGACTCAATATCACTCTTGACGTCATTATAATTTAATAGTTACATTCATGCCAAAAAGTATTTATCAGAGTAGGTTTTTTCCAAATGGTGCAATTTCATTTTGAAATTCATTGCTTTCAGCTTTCAGTTGATCACCAGTCATGATGTAGAGAAGTTCTGGAGGACAAAACTTTGGTATTTGTGTTTACAACACATGAAGCTTAGCGTGAGTTCAATCAGGAAGACTGACTATTTTCATGCTTACTCTATATGTTATTTATTCTCTCTGTCTTTGTCTGTTCCCGCTTCCAGCTCATCAGCTGACTGAGGGTGTTCACTCTTTCAGTTAAACCAGAATTAAAATCAGATTTTGTCACCTCTCTGAGCCAATCATCTCATTGCTATCACCAAACACTGTTTCGTCAACCTTCCTACTGTGCACTATGTCAATAAATGTATTTTATTATTCTTTAATCATCTCTGCAATTAAGTTTCTCCTGATTGAATTACATGTACTACAAATAAGACTGAGACAGCTGCTGGAGCTTTTGCCAAACTCATCTACACTAATATGGATTTCTCATAAAATAAATACATTTGAGGCAGAACTTCTTAGCAGCTTCCACATTACACCATGATCAAAGTAAGGGACATCACTCAACTCATCTTATTTTCTTATGTAACTATAACTTATTTCAATTAAATTACAGATCCTAGTAGAAATATAAGCATGAAATAATGATGATGATAATGAGTTATTTGGATACATGATTCTGTTGTCTGAAAGTAATGAATTAAATTATAATCAAAGAGTGAATGCAAAACAGAATTTCAGGAAATGAGACCTGCAGCATCTATTGGATATCATTTGAAAAATGCATTATTTTATCACAACGCAATGACGATCAACTTAAGAAGCAAATAAAACCTAAAAATGAATAATGAAAAGTAATTTCTTGGGATTATTATGATCTGTATTTCAGCGTCCCTGTATCATATCAAAGAACATCACTGTTTTGTTATTGCGTAGAGATAGCAGACTCCTGAGATGTCGATGAGTCTTCTCCTCTTTTTTTCCTGAAGTGGCTGTTTCAGATCAGTTCATAAGTTATAGAGGCTAATTAATATGGGCAGTGCAGGGTGTGACAGGCTGAAGGATAGCGTCTCGGCCACAGTCATTTCCCCTTATCTCCAACAGACACTCAGCAACTTCACCCTCCTCATTCACAGCCTCCCTTTAGCTTAGATGGGAGATGTGTATGGCTGTATGATAATGGTCACTGGGGTCACAAACTGCTGAAAAAAATATATAATCAGCTCTCGGTGTGATCTGATTTAAAGCCATGTTCCACCATTGACATGATTTGGATGCTCAGCCTGCTTTGGTTTCGTGATATTATATTACTGACAAGATACTATTCATTATTCATTCAGGAGTCCTGGAGGTGATTAGGAAATTCAGTCTAGCCACTAAAAATAGATACATGTTTTCTGTCAGCGGAATTTGAATCTGCTTTCTGAGTGGCTGAGCTCAGTTAAATCCTAAGCTTCTTCATGCCGGCAAGAGAAATGTTAGAGCTTGACAGATCAAGATAGCAGGTGACTGATAACTGAGAGTTAATATACAATGTGTAAATTATATTAATATATTATTATGACGCCATATAATTTAGTCATGAAAGCAAATCTAACAAAAGTTTAAACATGTATTATGTGCCTACTTCGTTCATTTTATTTATCTGTGTCATACTATTACTATTTTTCATCTTTTGAGCCACGCTAGTAGCGTGGCTACAGAGATCGAAATGTTGGTCTGTCCACCAGTTTGGTCCAGAATTAAATATTTCAACAACTATTGGATGGTTTGCCATCAAATTTTGTAGACAAAAAAGATAAACTCTGATAACTTTGGTGATTCCCTGACCTCTAGCACCATCAACAGGTCAAAGTTTTAATTTACCCAGTAAAATATCCCGAAATCTACTTGATGGATTGCCATGACATTTTGTACATACATTACTGTCAATGTGAATTGTAATAACTTTGGTGATCCCTTAACATTTCATCAAGCTCCATCATCACGTCAAGGTCAGGTTTAAATGCTAGCAGATAAGGAATATTTTCAAGATCTATTGAAATACTTAATTTTAACCCCACCTATTTAGCATTTATAAGCAGTATATAACTAGTTAATAAATGGCTTATAACACACTCTAATGTAGTTGTAAGCAGATAAAAGGACATTTTTGAGCGTATTTGTTATTTTGATTTGTCAACAGCTTAAACTCTTCCTATGAAGCATCCATCACTGTGTACTTAATAACACACTGTAATATTCGTTTTTATGTGTAATTATATATTTTACACAGTGTTGTCTGGCATTTAATAACTGTTTATGTGTCAGCTATGGATGGAAGAGTTACTGTTGTTAACAATAGCTTTAACAAACATGTAACAATGTATGGAACAAAACAATCTAATCTTAATGTGTTATAAACCACTTATTAAGTGTTAATGTGCTGCTTGTAAATGTGATATGGGGGATGTTAAAATAAAGTGTCACCAAATCAATTATTCTTTTTCTTTATCCCCAACAAAACTGCATATTTAGATATTATTTTATTATATGGATAAAAACAATCAACCCAAACCTGTGTCTTCAACACAACAGATAAATGTGAGCTGACCCATAAAACAGACTGCTGGGAACGCCCATCACCTCCAATTTGGCACAGCTTCAAATCTTGTACCACTGCCAGGCTAAATCATTTGTCTGCGAGGGTACTTCAACCATAATCCATTTTACACCATTCAACAGCAACAGGGCATGCAAACAAAGCCCCTGTTTAGAAACATAAGTTAATTTTTGCACAATCAGGTGGAGCATAAATTAATCTTAATCTCATCACTGAGACTGATTTGGACATTTCCATGTGCATGTAGATCTGTAGATTTGATTTGTATGATGTGGTGACATTTTTGCTCTTTGGGTTTATTTTCACTGTTGCACTGAGCTCTGAAAATGTCTTTTGTATTTTAATTGAAATTGAAAATCCACCAGCCGCTGGAAACAGAAGAAACTTGAATTTTACAAAAAAAGAAATCCAGTCATGCTGATGACATTCATACAGTATCTGGAGTAATAGTAGAAGTTATCTTAAAGTTGTCTATGCTTTAGATGTGCAAGAGCTCTTCTTGCAGTTTAAGTGAAATTCTGGTGTTGAGCATGTACACTTCTCAGCTTCCGGGATGTGACAATTGAAAAATTACTCACCCAAGTTATTTATTTTTTCGTTTCCAATCCCTTTACTGTTCTTTGTAAGGCATCAGAGAACAGTGGTTGGTATGCTAACTGAGCAAACTAGCTAACAGCAGCTATAGTTAGCAGCAGCAAGCAGTTACTTTACCAACAAGTGATGCTATCTGTCCATCAGGAAACTCTGTAAATCACAATAAATCACTGATGTCTGCAGCCGGAGGACATCAGAGGGAAAACCAGAAAATATTTTCTGCACAACATACGATCCAGATCAGAGTCCTGACTGGAGCCGCTGTAAATAAACTAAATTGCACTCTGAAACTGTAGGGGCACCAAGTTGCAAAAAATTCTAATTCTTACATAATGTTGCTTTAAGAGAAAGGCCACAGTTCCACAGCCACACCCAGGGCCAAAGTCAGGGCCAGGGCCTTCAAGGTTAGAAAGGACTACCATCACGGTACCACTTCATCTTCATATTACAGCTTGGTAATAACAGCATAATACCGTGGTAATATATACCAATATGGAATTTCTTTGAGGCCAGCCACGGGAAAGGGGCACCATGGGGTTGGAGGTGGAATGGATCTGTTTTAGGCCTTGGTGCACTCTTAAACTGTTCTAAGTAAGTGAAGTGTCCATTGATAGGGCAATGAATGACATGACAGACAGCAAGTCCTATCAACAATGAAAAATCAGGTTGTCACTACCTCTCCTGGGCTGATGTTGTACTGGGTAGTGAGCTGCAGGTGCACTGTAGACAAGATTCTACAGTGCACATGCTATAACAAAAAGGCATTCAGCTTCAACACACCAAGCACACCAACAACAGAAGCGATAGAATGGGGTCCAGAAGTCATTCAAAAGTGGTGCATCACAAAATATGACAGAGACCTCTACCCAGGCATCAGCATCACCATTGATGAAGTTCAGGTGCAAGTGAGATGCATGCAGTGAAAGGGAGTGAACTGATTCTTCTGGCCAACCAGAGACAACATGATATGGTACATATTCAAGGATGTCACTCGTTTCATTCCACCTCCTCAGCCTGTGACCACCCATCACCATGAGATCCAAAAAGACATTTGGGCAAAGCTTGTGGAGTAAGGATTAGAAAACAATTATCTTAAATTTCATGTTATTGTTCTGATTACTACACCTTCAGGCGCATAGCGCAAGCAGGGGTTTTTTGTTTTTACTCCTGTCTGAGTTTGTGCCATTCTAGTTGTTCATTGTTATTGTTATTGTTATTGTACATCGCCATGTTATTGTTAAATGAAATTTTAATGAACTGTTAAATGAATTATGTTTTTATATTGAAATATTCTGAAGTTTTATTGATTGTTTATTGAATTAAAAAGATGTTTGAACTACCAGTCAAGTTCGAATGAATTAGGTCCTTATTATATGTCCTTGGTTGAACTTTACCATATTAGTCTAATAATACATTAACATTAAAATCATAATAATAATTTAAAATAGGAACAATTACCAAAAGTCAATTAAAGAACACAAAACATAACTTTTCCTGCATCAACAAAATCCATAAAGATAGTCTTGTCACACAGGACATTATGATATAAAATTTGACTATTTGAGAAAATATTGATGCAGTAATCTCTTTAACTGTGTAGATGAAGGTGGGGGCATTATGTTTTTGTAAAAAATCTCTTATGTAAAGGTAGTTTTTTTTAATAACCATATGAGGGCCTGACGGTTCTGTGCTTACCATCCACATGTCCTCCATATGACTCAATGTTCAGATTCAAGAATAAGATTTTTTTTTCCAGGATTTTTAGAAGTGGAAATGTACGTTTCTGGTAGAATCTTAAGGGTCCCCCCAAATGTTGAATGTTGTAAAGGGACAGGGCTTGTTTGAAAAAAATACCTTGTACAATATGACGTTCTCCAATCAGTACTTTAGAGCACCACAGAAAATGACAGCACCTCTCCAAGCAAAGCCAGCTCTCAGATGTCGGTCAACTTCGGCCTGCTCACCCAGGGGCTTGGATATATTTGAACAAATAGGTTTAAAAATGGTTTTACTACTTTACGAAAAATGCAGAAGTACTTACAATAACTGCAGTATCACTATAGTTTATATTTCCCTATACAAAGTAAGGAGAATTAAAATTTCAGTTTGACTTTAAAATGTTTAATATGGCCATTCAGTTTGCTACCGTGTTGCTATGTACTGTACTTGGAAAAGTACCCTCATTTATATAAGTACATTAGGTCACATGCAACACCCTTTTAACCCTTTTTCTGCTCTGTGAGTCTAACCAGACCAACATGTCTGGTTGAGGCTCCTTGATCTTTTATTTTTAGTCAGGCGGCCCAAAGCGTAACCTCACCACCCGCCTATGTCCCGGGGGGAGTTCCATCTCACTACCCGACCACAGATGGTTTGGATAGGACTCATCTCTAGGTCGAATGAAAAGGCTTAGTCCAATTAATGGTTAAGATGCCCCCTTCAAGAGCAGCCGCACTCAATGCAACCGCAACCACACCCAAAATGAGCCACATGCCAGAGCATGGTGTCTCTGCCCGCTAAATAAATCTGCTCTGTATACTGCTCACATGTTAGTGTTTCTAAAACATGCTGTGTCTTCTTCTGTGTTATGTAACATGTAGTCTGGTGTGGCTGTAGAGAGCATCGTCAGCACTTGGTATGTCTCTGTGCATTGTCATCTGTTCAGGGTGTGGCAGGGTGACAAGCAGAGGTGGACTCAGTGGAAGCAACACCTGTATGATATGATGCAATCCAATGCAACAGCTCTGCAATGCTACCCATCCTACTTTATTGTGTTCAGTTCCTGTTGCTCATTATCAGAGAGGGTCTGATTTAACTCTTTAGTAATTTTGGAAGTTGAGGTAGTTTTATAGTTTTTGCACATTTATAGCATTAATTATAATGCTTGATATGTGTTACACAAAATAGTGGCAGTTTTGCATGCAATGCTATGGACACCCTACAGGGACATGTTGTTTTTTCTCATGTCTAATAAGGGGCACTGTATTTTGCTGCCAATTATGTTTGCTGGAACTGGTTGGAACATATGAGCTCCCCTATGCTGCTGGAACTTCAGCTGTTGTAGCTTTAGTCTCTCTGGTGGTGGGCCTTTCTACTGCATGTGCACCAACATCATCATTCACCTTTTTTGATGAAGAATGACCAACACGAACGTTTCAGCCAATGCCTTCCTAAGTGTGCAGGCTTGTTATCAAAATGTAATCTTATTGCTGATTGGGTCTGCTCATGGCGAACGAGAAAGGAAGTTTCTAGGCAACATTTTACAAAGGGGAGTAGGCCAGGAAGTGTTAACAGATTTGTCAGACTGTATTCTAAACTAGATTATTTTTACCTATTTATGACATCTGCATGTTGACCCCAAAAATAGGTTACTTGAGTAACCAGGTAAAAGCTAAATGATTTTAACAACCAGATATTCTAGCTAACACCCCATGATGCAAAACATCTAATCTACTCATTACTGTAATCAATCTGCAGCGTTAGTTAGTAATTCTCAAAGTGTAACCCATTTCCACGTCAGCCTCAACCTGCTTACTTGGTGTATACAAGTATCAGTGCATGTTCTGTTTTTTCCTAAACAGAAAAAGACGTGCTCATAATTTTTTTATTCCAATATTGTAAGAAATCTTTGTTTAGTTCTTGTGATTGAATTTGCTATGAAAATGCAGTAGATAGTTGCCATTTAAGTACCCAGGGAAGAGACACAAACAGTGAATTGTTTTGGGAAAATACAGAGATAAAAATTAATTTGTGCCAGGGAGCGTGTTTCACCAGTATCATGTAATCAATACAGAGTGGTACAGTAAATTATTAATATCATATGCAAATGTTGTATGTATGTGCTTTGTAAACTTTCATTTTCATACATATTAATTAATCACACAGATGGCAATTTGCAAACATATCTAAAGCCATGTCAAAGGCCACATAATGCTATAGTGGAGTACTTGACATTGACAGCAAAATCTGTTTTTGTACAACCAAGCACTTTTTATATTTCCATTACATCAAACACTAATCATCTGCTAAATAGTAAATATATGAAATTAGTAACAATGTTTTGCAGCAAAGTTTACTTACGTCTAAAACCATGAAAGCTAAAAAATAAACTATACTAAGATTTGACTCTCTGCAAACTAAAAATGTGAAGATTCTGATGGAAATCAGAAAAGTCAAGAATGTGCCCAAAGCCCACTGGTTTCCTGCAATTTGCCGTGTCTACTAGAGTGGTCACAGCATAAAAAAAATGCATTTGAAAATAAAGTATAAAATGCTGTTGAATTAAAAAAAGGCATTTGGAACTACCTTCTGTTGGAGACATGGTCCTATGAAAACTGACATTGTTTTCTGTGGATTAGCCAGAATAACAAGAACACTGTTTCTGATAAAAGCTGTTGTTGTTGCCATTTTTCAGTGATGTTAACAGCACAAATTCATCTTCATTGTATTGGAGTGGAGATCAGAGACGGATATCTCTGTTACAACCTGTCATTGCCTCACCAGCCACTATTCTCATCACAGTCACTCTGCACTCCCTCACCTGATTATTAATTCCCAGCACCTGTCACCTTTAGCACACCTGCACATAATCAACCACCCTACTCCCTATAAGACCCAGCTCCGCACCTCAGTCAGTGTCCGGTTTCGTTTCTACAAAGGACAGATCAGAGCAGTCTGCCTGTGTATGTTTCACGGACTCAACACTACAAATATTGGATAATTCTCGCTACGAACTCTAAACCTCAGCTCCTATCGATCTACCGTCTCCTGAGTGTGCCGCTCCTAATCCTGGCTCCCGTCTGTCTCCTGTGTGCGGAGCTCCTGAGTGTTCCCCGTCTTCGGTGTGTGGTGCCCCGGTGCCCACACGCCTCCGCCATCCGTAAGAGAAAGGACAGTATCTACTCCTCTCTATATACTTCTGTGTTTGCAATAAACTCTCTAGTCACGTTACCATTGTCTCCGGTGGTCTGTCCGTAACAATCTCAGAACGTCAAAACTTTCTATGTGGCGTGATACCACTAGAGGTATGACAAATGTTTTTTATTGTAATTTGGGTGAACTGACCCTTCAACAGTATCAAAGAATAAGGCTGGCATTATACTATATGTTTGTTATTGTCTACAAATCCCATGAAAAGACCAAAACCATCAATGTGTTTGTCCAACACTTTATGGTTCCCACTGAAGATGAGTGGGAAAAAATGGGCCACTAATATATACTATCATTTTCAAAAAGGACTCAGTAATTTCCTAAAACAGCTGGGACCAGTACTTTTTGGCAAATGTTACTAAAACTGGAGTAAGTAGTGTGTTTGTTGGGGACTATTTTCAGCTGTGGATTAATACACACTTGGTGCTCTATTGAGTATTTCCGGCAGCAGGACTCAAAATAAATTACAGCGTGTGTGTTCATGATAATTAAGGAACATTTCACACAGTGCAATGGTGTGGCTCATTTAGTTTTTGGATAACAATGGAGCTCTATGGCACAGGAATAAGATTGTTAGTAGAATCAATTCATTGTTGGTTTTGGTCTTATCGTGGGGTTTGTTGACAATAAACATCAATATATACAAACATACAATATATAATATCACCAGACTTAAACATTAGAACCACAGTCCAAAGCCACATACCATCATTAACAGTGTAAATCGTTTTGATCTTATTTCTCGCAGATCCAGATCTGTTCAGCAAAACAGCCATCATCATTCCATTCTCCCACGCCCGATGATTTGGGCACTATTTCTCCACAGTCCTGGTTCCCACTGAAGCTGTTGGGCTGCCCGGGCTGCCAGTACCTGATGTACGAGATAACAGAGACAGAAACAATTTACTAAGTTACACTAAGTGTTCTGTTTTTCAGCTGCTCTGACCTGTTGTTTCTGACCCAAACTATGACAGAAGGGATTGTAATCCAGTTTTTCTTTTGATTTAAGTCTCATTTGCATAAAAATAGTACTATGTAGAGTCCTCATGTAGTTGTGGAATTTTTAAAGTGTCCCCATCACCACCCCTGCATGTTTTGAAACACGTTCACAAAATATAATGAATTTCGCTGAAATCAATGTCTCTGCGAATGGAGTTGTGTAAGGTCTGAGTTTGACGGTACATCACTTTTTTGAGCTGAATGTGCTGTACTTTGTGGCAAAAATGCATTCAAAACCTTCCTCCACATTTTCTAGTAATTCATTGTTTCATGAAGGATAGAAATAAAAACATATTTTGGCAGGAATTAGAGTTCAATTCACATAAGATGATTATCAGGTCTTCAACAAAATACAACATTAAAATCACCACTGATCCTTGTAGATATTAATTGCTTAATAACTGTAGGTAATATTCGTGAAATAAATGCAATATTACAGAGCTGCAGAGTTCTTTAATACAGTAAATCAAAAGATGATTAATTAAAGAACTACTTAAGGTAATTTAAGGTCCAACTGCACTGCCATCAAACGTGAGAATATGAGATTTTTTAGTTCACACACTCTGGCTTAAAACTTACGTTGTGGTGACCGGGGTCCCATCCACCCACATCCAAGTCCCCTCTTGAAGAATGTCAGTCAGACCAATCCAGGCATTTTGTCCTGATTGCAGTAACGCGTTGATAAATCCCTGTTAGCGTAGCACAAAGAGAATGCAAGAATGATTAAAACATAAATATGCAATATTCTTTTACTTGCTTTGTACTGTCATGTCCCCTGCTTCAGACGTCAGTTTTTCATAGCTAGATAGAGTCATGACAGAAACATGCTTAATGTTAGTTTGGACATGCTGATCTCCAAACCAACCAACCAACAGAAGACTCTAACTTTGGCAGTGTCACATCATCTAGCAATACAGATGCAATAAGACAGGCAGTGAGATGATACATCTATGCACATAATGATTGTACAGATTAGGTAACAAAGCTGGCTAACCAGCATGCTAGTGTCTCAGACATTCAGTGACATTGTGGGGGTGGAGCTGGACTCTCTATCGATGGTGTCAGAGAGGAGGATGCTGGCCAAACTACATGCCATCTTGGACAGTGTCTCCTACCCACTCTATGACGTGCTGGTCAAACAAAGGAGCACCTTCAGCAAAAGACTCATCCCCCCGAAATGCACCACAGAGCACCACAGGAAGTCATTCCTGCCTGTGGCCATCAAACTCTTTAACTCCTCCCTCTAACATCACTGCAATACTTGAAATATTGTGCAATATCCTCTGTTTAATACTCCTTTGCAATATACTCTGTTTTCAGTTTAATATTCCCTATTTATTGATATTTATTCATACTTATATCACTGCTGTGCAATATCCACCATCTAATAATGTGGTTAATCTGCTACACTTAACTTGACAGTACTCATTGCTTATTACTTATTAATTATATTATTACATTGTATTATACTGCACCATACTTATCAACCTATAAATCCACTTTTGTTACACTTACACTTATTTTAGCTTTTATATTTCTATCCACTTTGTACTTAATTTATACTTAGCTGTATTATAACGTATTATATTGCGATTTGCTTAGTACTTCTATTCCTATGTGCACTGACGTGATTGTGAGCAGCAGTAACGAAAGAGTTTCCCCTCAGGGGTCAATAAAGTATAGACAATAAAGTACAAAAACTTTATTGTCTATCACAAGGCAATGAAAATTTGTATTTCAAAAGGCACACAATTAAGTAGAAACACAGCATACACAGTTAATAGCTAACTAACTACTGTATCAGAGATGAATGCCAGCTAGCCTAGCTATAACAGTTAGCTAATGGTATAGACAGGTTTCCCAATTGAGCCATGCAGCGGGGGTAGACAAATCCCATGCATGGGAGAAAGGCAGCTAATAGCAGTGATAATGCTTACAAAATCATCTACACAAAGGTAGCTTTAAAGGTAGTGAGAAATGACCTGTGAGCGGGTCCCACACCATCAAAGGGCAGCATGGGTTCAAGTCAAGTAAATATCACAAATCACAAATTTGTCCCAAGGGGCTTTTAAAAGCACAGAAGCCCCTCTAAGACAAGTAACGAAAGCGCTAAACAAATTAAGATAGTAGACCTACAGAAAATTCCTGCTGTGTGCCTGTATAAATTAAGAGCACAGACGGTCCCTCATTCTGGATCCTGCTGTTTACCATCAAAATATACCACCAGATACATACAGGCAAAGCTTCATTCATGAGAATGTCAATACAGGACTTAATAAGAATTTTTTGCTAGCCAAACAGGATCAGGAAACAGACTCTGCACACCTGTTTGTGATTTTCTGAAAAATTGTAATTGTAACATGATGCATTTTCCACCCAAAACATCAATCCTCAACCTCCAGCAGCTGAAACTCTAAATACACATCAAACAGAAAAGGACTGATCACAGAACCTGACAAATGTTAGCAATTTTAATTATAAAAACACAGTGAGTATCCACCACCTTATTAAAATCCAGGGCTTTGACCAGATCGCTAGATTTATTTTTGCAGTTTGTGCAGTTCATGGCACAAAACAACTCCTCATGTGGATCTTCCCATAAGCTCTCACTCAGTCATTCTGGTTTGTTTTCTACCCCCGTGCATGTGTGTTTAGTTGCTCCCATTTAAACACAGAGGTCAAACACAATTTTTGCTTCTGCTTTTTAAGCATGCTGCTAAGCTGCCTCTGCTCCATTAATTCTCCAAGACAACACGTTTTTTTTTAATCTCTCCCAGTTTATTCTGTCTTTTCTTTCTTTCTTTCTCACCTGTTCATCCCTGCTGTCTACGACGACCAGATCTGCTCCCTTGGTGAAGCAGTCTTGTCTGCCTAACGTCCAGTTTTTCTTTACAGCTGAAACAAAGTAACAGCTGATGTCGAACTTCCTCCAGCCTGTTTGACAGGGTTTGCCTGCAAATTGAAAACAGGAAAAGGTGTAAAATATCACAAACAGGTTAAGAATACCAAAACACTGATTATAACACTAATAAATTAATTAAACTTTTATGAGAAACATCTTACCTCTTACTTTGTCGATCTTCTTCTCTAACTGATCTCTATCTGCAGCCAAACTGCTGTAATTGGTCTGTAACTGCTCTTTTTCCCCCCGCAGATTTTTATAAAGGGATTGCAATTGTTCTTTGTCTTTCCACAATGAATTGTAGCTGGTCTCAAGGTGATTTTTACTTATACTCAGTGTATTGTAGTTTCTTTCCAACTGGTCCTTGCTCTTCTTTAACAAAGAGTAATTCCTCTGTAACAGATCTCTGTTTGTTATGAGCGTAATACACAAAATCTGTAACTTATCTTTTTCTCTCTTCAGGTTACTGTAATTGGTCTGCAGCTGGTCATTACTTGCTGTCAGATTATTTTGATTAGTCTTTAACCCCTCAAAATTCCTCTGCATTTCATTATAGCTTGTATGTAACTGATCGCTCTCTTGTTTTAAGGTGTTGTAACTTGCTTGTAACTGATCCCTCTCGTTTTTCAGATCGTTGAACGTGGCCTTGAACTCATCTCTTTCAGTAGTCGAAGAACTGTAACTCTGTTGCAACTGGTCTTTTTCTTTAGTCAGATCACTCAGTCTGGCTTCTAACTGTTTTCTCTCTGCATTTAAAGCATCACAACTGCTCTGCAGTTGATCTCCTTGAGTCAGAGTGCTGTAATTGGCCTGCGTTGGGTCTGCTGACACGGGACGGCTGATTGTCTCATCTGTGAAATGCAAAGAAATGAAACAATGCCCTAAAGTGTTTAACATATTTGCTTATTGAATTTTGACAAGATTATTATTATTATTATTATTATTATGCATAGTTATCTACACATCACCTGGTTTCTAAACAATTCAAGGCCAGGTGGAAGTTGTTAAATACATCATTCATATTTTTAGTGACAACAAACAAATCACTTACAGTAGATAATCTGTCCTAAATTTCCAGCCAACAGGGCAGCACACAGTAATCCAAGACACGCAGTCACACATCTAGAGGGCTGCTTTCTTGTCTGAAAATCTACAAAATCAAAAGTAAGATAGCAGTTAGTATTTTCTTTTCCTGAATTTTTGTCAGTACTGCAGTTCAAGTAGTTAGTAATAAGATTTTCCCATCAAACCCAAATACATTCAAATTTTAGTGCTAGAACATTTTTTTCCATCTGAAATTTTTCACATTTACTCATCCTTTTTGTAGTCAAAAATAATGTTAACTTGTTTTTTAAATGTATTGTTGATAGTTTTACTTTTTAAAGGGAAGAAAAAAGGTCATTGGGGAATTTATCAGAAATGCTGATGTCTGTGTTTGATTGACAGCAGAGTGCCAGTGTTACACCGTGGGGAACGAGACACAAAGTAAATACATTTGCGTGCAGACAGCATGTTGTTAGTGGTATTGAAGAGTAAGAACCACACCAGCATCTAATCAGACTGAAGTGACGTTTGCAGGTATGTTTACATGCTGTTTAATGTGCTGCAGCTAAGCAGCTAATTAGTTATATCCTGCAAACTGACATTAGCGGTGCACTTCTCCCCGTTTGTTTGGCGGCTCCATCAACAAGCCAAGGTGCAGGACAAGATGTGTGTTCATGTTTATAAATTAGATAAGAAGGAGACTTTAGCAGGAAAGCTAATGTGGGTTGTTGTTCAGAGTGTGTGGCTCTTGTGTTGTGTAGCAGGCTGCTGTTTGGCTCAGTGTGACGATGATACAACGCTGATGTTACTGCTTTATGTAAGATTTGACTGCCTGTATTGAAATAAGGTCTCCATCTATGTAAACAGTATATTCTGTGAAATTAATGCAAAACTAGTGGGCGTCATCATAAAACCAAAAAATATTAAATATAAATTTCTCCCTATTGGTTTCTGATTTTGTTGTCAAAGGAGAACACAGGACAAGTGATTTACAGAGCAGATACGTAGATGTAGCAGACAAAAATATGCTATGTAATTTCAGAAAAAACAACATCTATCACTTTACGGTCAAATGGTGTTCTGCTTATTAATAACTTTTTCACCACATTAAAGCATTAAAATCAAGTGTCGGACAGTTGGTCCAAGTGATGAGAACAAAGACATCATCTCTGTCTCCTCTTTCATGCCCGTCTCCTAGAAATTACAATTTAAAAAAACTAATTTGCACGGCAAATAAATTTTGAAGGAAACATAATGTCACCTAGATTCCATTTTCTATTAACATAATGAGGAAATGTTGATAATTAACGTGCCTGGCAAGTTGCAAAAATGTTAATACTGAATTTCATTTTGTTTCAAATATCCGATCTTGCAATACAATATCCGCTCATACTGACTACAGCATTATGAACTGTTTTATGGTTATGTTTAGACACTCACAGAAATTTCTAAGAGACAGGGTTGCGTCTTTACCAGATTATCCCTGTGAAATAGGAGCACACTCACAGTTCTTCAGAAATATAAAAGCTTTTTTGAACTACAAATAGAGAGTTTTATATTATTTCTTTAAAATTGAAGTTGATCAGCAGGTTAGTTTCCAAAAGCACATGGATTAAACTATTTATTAGTTGTACCTAATATTCTTAATATTCTGTCTGTCCATGTTTTCAGGTTGATACTGTACCTTGGCTAATGAGGCCTTCCATTGTGAGGTTCTTCATGTATATGTTGTCATCAATTTCCATTGAATCCATTCTGATAATGGTCTCACTGTTTTTCCTGTTTAGAGGAGACATTTATCAATGTTTGTAAAGCCACAAATACACTATTAGGTTACAGACATAAGCATTTTCTCCTTAGGACTTCTAAAGTTACTTTTTTTTACAATCTTTTTAAATCAGTATTTATAAGTATGCTTCAGTCAATTATTTTTGTGAATGCTTACTTGTGTTTGACTAAGTGTTATAATTACAAGTATGGAGTCTCCTAAGATGTGGCATTTACATTAAAATCCTCCTTAATTAATACAAATTGCTGGTAACATGAAGGAGCCTTTTATTTTAGTGTGCACAAAATTAAACTTGCTTGAGGTAATCCAGCTATTTAAATGAGAATAATATTCTATAGAAGCACTTTAAATATAACTGTGTGAATCAGAGTTTACTTAATCTGCAGAACATTTACTTACAGTATAGCACTCAATAATCTGGGAAGTGGGAAGTAGCCTCTAAATATGCACTTACCTTGATCTGAGAAGGTAAAGGTATCAGTATGATTGCATTCACATTGAGATGGTGCCAATGAATGTATGTTAATGCAGCATCATTTATTGTGCAGGGAACAGGATGTGCCTTTTGCCCATGTCATCAAATGCTGACTTAAACTTAACTCTGATTGGTCAGAAAAAGTCTTTACAAATGTACTGTATGTCCACATTCTCAGGTCAGATTTCAGGTAATTTGCGGCCAGAAGTTTTGTAGGAAATATAGGAACTGGAATTCACCAGCCAAGTTTAGTTATCACAGAGAAGTAGTTTCGTTTTCTTCCTTCCTCTCATCACTTGTTCTCTCTCAGGCTCAAGATTTATCTGGTTTCTGTTCCCTTTTCCCACAGATTAACTTCCTGCTGAGGTCAAATGACAGACAAATTTAAAAAATGCAACCTCAGTAGTGTACAGTACAGACAAACATCACAAAAGGATTGTGCAGCTTTTGCAGCCGCTAAACCTGCATAAATATGACAAAAAGAAACCGTGCAACTCTTAAAGCACCCACAAAGGATAAACTGCATATCTAACTGTGCTGCCAGGCAAATAGCGTTCGGTGCTATTTACAGTTATGTAGATTAGGTAATATGCATACATTTGGCGCAAAATTGCATTTGTAACATTTTTTTGACTCAAACGTTGCTTAACCATGTCATGTGATATGCTGCTACAGTACACCTTAAGAACAAATATTACTGGGACCACTGCAGAAAATTGCAGATGAACATTTAACAGATGCAAAACAATGGTAAATTGCACTCAGCTGCAAAACGTTATGGCCGTGTTTGCGCTGTAATATCATTAGTGCAATGTCTTTTGTGAACTGGACCTTGAGACGACGCAGATAGCAGTTGCAAATGCGCAATTCATGGTGCTATCAGCGGCCTTAATTCATTCTTTATGAATTCAAACACACTACACTTTTACTCTTGTTCTAAAATGGATAACATTTTGGCAAGACTTTTTGACCTCTTTTGATATAAAAAGTCTGTAATTGTTTCTTTACTTTCAATCATCAAAACACATCTCTCTTTGAAACATGCAACTGACATTTCTTTTAAATTCTTATCTGATGTTTTTACCTGAGTCACACTCTGAATGCTTTATTGAAAACAAGCCATTTGAAAGATATCTGCACTCCTCAGCATGAAGTATTTTTTTAGATACAGCTGTAGCGCAGACATCAGCCTCGGTGGCAGCTGTAACAAAATGAGATGGGATAAGATGCAGAGAAACGAGACCGTGTGTCATTTGTCAAATTTTAAGAAATGACAGAAACGGATGTCAAGTTGACATGTGCCAGACATCCTAGCAGTTGATGTTTTGATTTTCCTCACTGCTGCATCAGACATCGGGGGGAGAAGACAGGCTGTCAGGGCAGCTGCTGTGCTGTACTTAAGTATTGATCCCTCCCTCCATGCGGAGCACTTAGCGTCGTCTCTTAACTATTGCAGAAAACACTGAGACTGCTGACTGTTTGAACTGCTTCATAGAGATTAGATAGTGCTGAGCACTGAATTAAAGCTTTGTTGTGCTTGATTTCAGATCTGTAGCTACACAAACCATTAAAAAGTATCTTGGTGCCTTGTCAGGAAGATTAACTCCTAGTATTGTTGCAAGTTGAGCAACAGAGATAAGCAGAAAGAAAGAGATTCACACAGGTTTTCTGTTTTTTATGATAAAAGAAATTGTTACTTGAAACTGTGAATATGAGGTAACTGAAGAACTTATTCAAGAAAAAGATCAAGATGTTCGAAACACACCACTATAGATGAAACCCAAGGTTTTAACCTTTACATTTAAAAAAATACTTTCCTTATGCAGCAAGAAAAAGATCCTGTTCAGTTCACATTGTTTTAGGTTTTAATGATACCCTGTGGAAGCTTGCATTGGACTGCATAGGCACACACAGTCACACAGTCACATACACAGTCTACTTGTATTTTGAATGTTGAATCACATGCTCATTGTAATGTATGATGGACCTCACTAAAATACATAGTTTCTTTTCTTTGTGAACTTCCTTTACGTTCCTTATCTAGATGTACAATTTCTTATATCTCCAGAGTCCAGAGTACACATTTTTATATTAGCGCCTAAAAGGCTACGTTTTTGACTTTGGCATTCCTAGAGCCATGCCACTAGCATCGCTAAAAATGTCTAATGTGAAAAAGAAATCTTTACCTTGATCATTCAAAACACATGTACATAAAAATTCTGTGCATGTACTGTCCTATAAACCTTTTAAGAGTTTTGGCCAAGACATCAGAATCGTTGACGCCTATAAAGGTTGCAAACAAATAAAACAGCACCATGTGCCAAAGCACCCATAAAATAAAAATCACATAAAAGCTGAGTGCAAACTCAGAATTGAGCCTGTAAGCGCTCAAACGGCACAGTCAAGCAGACTGAGAGAATCAGGGGCCAAGACTATATGGATCTTGGCAAAATGACAAATAAAATGCTCCTTATTGTGTGTGCCTTAAAATTCTTCATAATCACAATTCATAATTATACTTCCCACTGTAGCAAGTGGAATATTTGAACAGCTTGAATGAAATACAAGCTCACTTCAGATGAGAGGCAAAGCATTAGAGAATAAATCAACTCTGGATCTTTTCATATGTAGCCATTAAGACATTAAGACACATGTGCACTGACAGGGAACAGAGGTGTTTAACAGCAGACATGTTGTAGCTATACATGAGCACCAAAATGCCACCATGCATGTAGACACAAGCAGAAACTCTGCAGGTGCCAATCATGCTCTGAAAATCAAACCGAGGACAGATAGGAAAAACCTTTACCTGAATTTCCCACAAGCTGATGTGTCGGCTTTTATCAGGCAAGAATCAGAGAGCAAATACAAATGACAAGCACACACGTACATGCACACACACTTCTCTGTGGGAATATTATGGTCACTATCAAACTGAAATAGGAATATCTTTGGCACCCATCTGACTAGAGCTACATTTAGCTGAGTGTTCACATGAGAAGCCATGGAAGTCATTCATATGTGAAGTTTTTAAATGCTATATTTGCAGCTGGCTGTATATTTCGTCCCTCTTTGGACACATGTCATCTTAATGCAATAGATAGTTTTCCTCTTGTTTAAATTAGGGCTGCAACTAAGATTATTTTCAGCACCGATTAATCTGCTGATTACTGTAACGATTAATCGATTCATATTTTTATGTCTTAGGCACCGGAGATAGCCGTGGCCAGAGGCATTATGTTTTTGGGTTGTCCGTATGTCCGTCCCATTCTCATAACCGCGATATCTCAGGAACACCTTGAGGGAATCTCTTCAAATTTGGAAGGGGAGATTGTGACCATATTTCACAGGTGGTTGGACACTGCATAGGTAACACTTTTGACTCAAAGGTCAAAGGTCATTGTGACCTCAAAACAGGTTTTTAGCCATAATTTAAGAATGAATTGGGTGATTCCAGATTTCACACACGTTGACTGGGACGACACAATGACTAAACAATAACTAGCACAGTATGGGCTTTCCTCCACCTCATCGATTCTGCCTTTCACTTCCTGCCTCATTCTGAATTTCAAGTTTCAATGTCATCGCAATCATGTGACTGCAAGCAACATAGTGGAGCACGCCTAGCTAAACGTGAGTTTCACCTAAAGCTCATAGAGAGGCTTCAAATCTAAAAATGCCAGGAGAAAAAAAAAAGCATCATATTTTGTGTATCTGTTTAGCCAATACATCTATGATAATCCTTCATTATCATTTCAACAATGTATATTCAATGGAATCATACATATGTACCATCAATATAGTCATAACTTCCATTTATCCAAAAAATACACTTTAAATATTTTATTCAAGAAACAATTTTAAGAAGGCTTCCTTTCTCAGCACTTTTGCAAAGAGCAGATCGATTTTTTTTGCCTTTCGAGAAAAATAAAATTGCAAGTATTTTATTTTTCATATTAGCCCTTTGAGCTAATGAGACAATAATAGAAAAATTATAAAATTTATAAAAATGAAAACTACCATATGAAAAAACACTTTGCAGTCAACAAAATTGTTGATAACTGTGTAGTCATATAGTCCTGCTTTAAATGCATCTTCATTTGTTACTTTTTAAAAATGAGCAGTAATTAACTCTCTGATATTGTTTATCTTAGATAAGTCCAGAGTCAAATACCTGCAGGTATATTTTTTATACTAAGGTGCCACAGACAGATAAAAGAACACAGTTACTGCCAAGAAATTTCACATTTCAGCGAGCAACATTTGACATTTACATCTTAAAATAACAATCACATAATAAGTGTATATTATATATTAAGTGTGTATTATGGTGTGACTCCTTGTGTTTAAATCAAATTCCCTTTTTTCACTAGTGCAGTAGCTGCCACAGCACATGAAAGTTGTAGAAGAAACAGCAGTGAAGGAAACTGGTGAGAACAGACAGTAAAGCACAGGAGCTAAATATTCAAACACACAGTGAACATCAGCAGTTCTTCTCCAGTCTGAGGTCATCTGAGGGTGAGCAGTAGCGCAGAGCTGCTTGTTTACTGCAAGTGAGCAAGACACTAATCACTGTGCTGGATTTTCTTTCCTTTTGCAATAAGTGAAGAACAAAAATACATTACATGACAGAGATGGTACAGATAGAGGCAGAGATATGATCAACAAAAATAGACAAAGGTCAAATGGTTAACATACAAAACCTAATATAGTGTGTCAATCCGTTCTCATTCCCAAAGTGTCAAATACGGCAGCTTGGTCAGTCGAAACTATGATGCTGTAGGAACCCCTCTAGCGTCATTTCTGGAGGCGCCCCTGTAGCTTTTTTTGTTTTATTTTGAAAGTCTAACCGAAAGTTGCATATTTATCATTGCTAACTTGACTGGGGTACATATAGCGTCATAGTTTGAAGCGTAGGGCCACTGACCAAGCCAAGTATACTTGGCTGCAGCCTGTAGAACGGGGCCGTGCTCAGTGTGGGCGGAGTTAAACATTTGACCCCATCCACTTATAGTTTGACTACGCCCACTTTTTTCTTTTTTATTTTTATTGTCCACCTGAGGTTTGACAGTCTTGACCAAAGGCACACTTCAATAAAATCTTATTACTTACTTACTTATTGCTCGTAAGAAATACCCAGCAAGCAATTTTGCACGTTGAATACAAACTTGTTTCATTCTTGAAGATTGTAAGGAATATACCAAGCAAGCAATTCTGCATTTAAAATATGTCTAATAGCCGTCTATACATAGACCTGACATCTAGGCTAAACCACAGCTAAATTTATGCTATCAGTGAAAGTTTAGTAGACGTCTAAACATAGCCCAAGTATAGTCTAGTCACTAATTAGACTGCTATTGCTACATATACATACATACAACAAAATAATGGCTTAGGATCCAATTTTGTGCAAAAAATAGCTTATAACATAACTAAACTTTCTCAGTTGAAAGCCAGTATAAGGAAAACTTTGCCTCACACGGGACTCAAACCCAAATCTCCAAAAGGAAGGCCCTGTGTATAACCCACTCACCCATCACTTCTTCATATTATTGCTGACATTTTCCCACTTTATAAACTATGTCACCAGACTTCCTAAGGCCATTCTACCAGAAATGACTTGCGCATACGTTTTACAGTAGTAAGCACTGTTTATTATTTAACATTAATGTACAGAACTTCTCCCATTACGATGTCCTGGAAGCTTCTTGCTGGCAGCACACAGCCTATATCATTGCTAGATTCTAGATTCATTTTTTATTCTATTGTGAGATTCCAAATGTGTGTAGCATCCAATCACAATCGACGATGAACCCTGCCCAAATTCTACAGTTAAACCAATCAAAACTACGGTAGGTGGAATTAAATGGTTGATGTTGAACACCGCCCCAATAAACACAACGCAACAAACCAAAGAGCAAAATTTAAAAAAATAATTGCAGTAGCTTAAGTGAGTATAGTACCAGTATGGACAGGTTGGGGTTTCTGAATTATGTTTGAGCTCACAAGTGTAAGTGGATGAGTGTAACCCCTCATGTCTACCAGATGCAGCTGCGACATGTTGCAGTTGCATCTATTTTTCTTGATTGTGAAGTGTTTTGACAAGCAAAACTTGTGTGCATGTATCAAGTTAGGGGTGCTATAGGCCCCTTGCATTTTAGAAATATTGAGGTCCTGAGTACAAATCCACCCAGTGCCACCCCAACTCGCCTAAGACATTTTTGATTTAGGACTTTAGAAATATCAGAAACAGCTTTAAAACAACACATTCAATATGTGTGTATAAAATATAAACCCCCATGTTCCTGGAATTGTTGCAATGGATATTACCTCAATTACCTCAATGGTGGCTACGGCTCTGCTGCTACTTTTGATTGCAAACAACATGTCTCTGAGATGGAGGCAAGCGATTTAGTATAAATTCATCTGAGCAATCTATTTCTTTCTTTGTTAATATTTTGAAAAATTACATATTTGCAAGTATAAATAGTATATTATTAGACTGACAATTTGCTGATCCCATCAAGGATTGTATTTGATACAGGTATGTCTTAGATCAGTGTTTTACGCCTGCAGAAATAGTGGCTTGTGAGCTTAAAAAAAATCTCTCAGACTCGACTAATGAAAGTGCTCAAGTGGAACCTGAGAGGGAAGAAAGGTGCACTGTTAGATGACTGAACAATAACCTCTGCTCATATCGCCTCCAGGCAGGAGGACCTGGCGTACAATTACAACTCCTTAAAAAAAACACAAAGCAGAGGCAGAGATAGGGGTGTATTTTCTGTCTTCCTCACCTCCAGGTGTTGCCTGCACTGCAGCGAGCAGCAGAATGATTCAGCCATCACGTTGCTGCTCCAGCCGCCGTTAGACACCGCTCGCTCCGGGTCTCTGGGACCACACAGCCTTATTTACCACATTCCTCTGGCAGCCAGGTCGAGTTTGATTGACACCTGTGGTCAGTGAGTCACAGGTACAGGCCCGGTTTCACCCCTCCCCAAACCCCCCACCAGCAACCAGCTGCCCTCACAAAGACAGCCTCTGAGGGCTAATCCATCAGCTAACTATCCGGCCTTTTGGCCTCAGACTCCCCTTTACTCCCTTCCATCCTCCTCTACTCTCCTTCTTACTTTGTTCTGTTCTCCTCCTTTGCTTCCCTTCCTTCTCACCTTCTTTACTCCCCTCCCCTTTGCTCTGTCTCACATACACGCGCACACACACACACACACACACACACTCACACACACACTGTATATGCAGGTTTTTGCCTAAATCTCACGCATGAATACATTGCCACACAAACACATATACACACATGGTATTTACTGCATATATACCCACAGCAGCTTTCACTGACTACATTCATTCCCTGACTCCATCTCATCACTGAGTTCAGTGATGAGATTTCTTCTTTCCCCTTGACCCGAAATAGCCTCTTAAAGAAGTGACAAGTGGCAAAATGTCCTCACTTGGGAAAACTGTACACATATAGCAATATTTGGAAGCACATAGGTACCATGTTCAGGTTCAAAGTTCCCCAAACTGTGATTGTCAGATTACAGCTCAGTAACCGTAAGTAGGCGAAACAGGCCTGTCAGTTGGTGCGTGCCCCCCGGGCAAAACCCCCACCGATTCAGCACCATGGACAGGGCCATCCATCACTGAACTACCAACTGCAGGGAGAGTGTGTATTTTCGGAGCAATGGGCCTTTGGAGCAATGGGTGTTTGTTTTTGGGATAATGGGCTGTCCAACAAATGGGCTTTCGGTCCAATGGGACATTTTTTGAACTATTGGGGTTTAGGAATAATGGGCAGTCGGAACAATGGCATGGCACCACTGAAGTGGTGTGCATGGGGCTGTGAGAAGAGTGATACTTAGAATCCAAAGAGCTTGGAGGGTCGTGTCTTTTTTCCGCCTTCACAAACCAAAAAACACAAAAGAGTAAGGGATGGATTGAAAGGAATGGATTATGTTTATCTGTTCTAACATAAGCTGCTAATGTTAGTGTGCCTGGCTCACTATTTTACTACCTACAGCAGTAATCAAGCATTACTTCCAAGGCCAGAGTATAGCATTCCTTTTGCTAATTACATTATTTTGTAGTGTTACAGTTTATGGTAGAAAAAGCACCATTCACAACTGTTACAGCTCTGTTCTGCTCTCTACTGGATTTAAGAAAGTTTACAGTCCAGCGACCACAGCCTAACATGTTCCCCAAGCAACCCAATCGCCAGAATTAAATGTAGCCATTTTGTGTTCCTGCAAACTACGGATACGTTGAATCTCTACGTTTCATTCGTTGAATCCCTATGTTTCAAATGCTGTGGTTAAGGTCTGGTTATCTTTAGGCACAAAAACCACTTGGTTAGGCTTAGGAAAAGATCAGGATTTGGGTTAAAATACCAGTTTTGCTCTAAATTTAAATCTGCCACCATTAGAATTGTAAACTGCATGCATGGCATGCATGAACAGAAAGCTTGACAGTTGTAGCAACAGTATAAGGGTCAGAGGGTAGGGCTGGGAATCGTTTAAAAAATTACGATACCAGTACTAATACCAGTACCCTTAAAATGATACAGCTACTAACCCTATACCCTTTTTTCCTACTTCATTCATTCATACCCATCATGTGAATGGAAGCATTCAGTTGCATAAAATGCCACCACTCCTCCCCATCCAAATGATTTTTCCACAAATACATTTTGAAAGTGTTCTTTAATTCATACACACGGGATAAGTGTAGAGAGCCAGCACAACAGACCAGCCTTGTTTATCAGAGTGTTGAGTAATGGAAAACGTAAATTCTGAAGGGCTAAGGAAAGAAAGAAAGACAAATCAAACAAGATAAAAAAGGGAGACATGAAGGAATATCCAACTCCAAATATACACAGTCTTTTGGGGTGTGTTCAGTGGTGGAAGAAGTATTTAGATCTTTAGCAATGTAAACACTCCATTGTAAGTTAAAATCCTGCATTTTAACATCACACACATACAAATAGACGGCGAGGAATGGCGTGTCAGCACCACTTAGTCAATACTCATCTGTCCACCACCCTCATCATCCTGGGGGAGGGTGGAGGTGGAGTGGGTTGGTCATTTGTTTGATGCAGGTGACCTGTCTCCCCCCACGGTCCATCAAGTCTCTGACACACTGTGAAGCCTCAGGGGGATCAAACACAGAGCTCCTGCTCATCAACAAGGCCACTGTTCTCAAGAATCTGATCATGTTTTTGTATAAACACCCTGGAAGCCTCTCCTTTAATTATATAAAAAAGCCAGAGATTAGTGTGCTGACAGTTACCTCAATGGAGCTAATTGTGAGTCATTTCATAGAGCAGCAGAGTTGAAAATGACTGTTGGCTTGCAGCCCAAATGTGTCCATTAAAGACAGCTCTTAACTGGTCTTAGTAATGGAGAAATAATCTGGCAGCAATGTTAAGAAATAAGTAGGACTCAAACAATGATCCACATTCGGTCACAAAATGGCCAAGAAAAGAAAAACCACACCTGGGTGATTCAAACATCAGCTCAGGACATTATTTTATCAATGAAACTCATATTGTCTGTCCAAGTGGGAATGGTAAAGCTGGATTAGATTAGAAATGTGTTAATCATTTCAAAGTTTTTAAAGATTGGAATGAAGTCTTGTGAATTTGAGCAACAACACAGGTTGGGAATAAATAGTCGCAATTAAAGCAGTTTCAAGCAATAAAGTAAGTGAACAAACTTTCAGTTAATTTCAGCATCAATGTTCACAGCCTCTCCCACCACAACCATCTGTTCCCTTGAAATATTGTGACCTGGAGTTGACACATACACCATGAAGCACATTTTTACAGCAGACACACTAGTAAGCTTCTCTATCGGAGCACAGAGTGATAACATCACTAGAGGAATGGAAAAACTAACTTGTTTGTGTTTTTGGTTTGAAAACAAAGCCTTTCTGACTGCTAATCTGTTCTGATCTTCCATTGTTCAGTGGTTGAAAATACAAGAAGTAGAGATTGGCAAGTCAATCACGGGTTTCCAAAAAGATAAAAGAAAGGTCAGAAATTGAGTTTTGTATGCCCCACATGTTTAGCCAGATAATCAGACTGCACTGCCATTTCATTTCACTTCATTATTGAGTCTGAAATACTGTATTGTTCATGTGAACCAATATATGTTGACTTTTTATTTTTTTATTTTGCCCTAACCAATCAGTAGTAAGTGGCATATCTGCCCTTCCATCATCATTTTAAGTAGACACTGAACGTTTTTCATTATGATTGAAGAAATATGTCTATTTAAGAGTTGTTTTTTCTGTACGTTGACTTATAACGACCTGAACAGCTGCACTGATTTCATGTCAGCATTTTTGCGGCCATCATTTTCTGTCAAGATTTGTAATTGATGAGGCTATTTTTCTGGCTCTGGTACAGGAAGATGACGTCCCCAATCTTAATCCTGCTGACAAAACTCTGATTGGTCTTTGATTGATTGTTTCTCCAACTGGGCAAACAGCTGTCAATGCACACAACCCAAGACTTATTTTTGATGTGGGCGGTGATTCATAAGTCTGGAGCCAGGCTACCAAATCTTGGCAAAATAATTGCTGAGTCACCGATACTGTCCACTTTTGCTCCTAGAGTACTGCTTAGTCAAGTTAAGTCAAGTCAATTTTATTTATATATCCCAATATCGAAAATCACAAATTTACCTCAAGGGGCTTTAAAATCTGTACAGCATATGACACCCTCTGTCCTTACACCCTCGATTTGGATAAGGAAAAACTCCCCAAACAAAACATTTAACAGGGGGAAAAAATGGAAGAAACTTCAGGAAGAGCAACAGAGGAGAGATCCCTCTCCCAGGATGTGTGTACAGAATAGACCAACATAATAAAATTACAGTATGGACAATCATGAAGACAAAATTATAGATAGATTGTAAACATATATGAAGATTATGGATCTGGGAGGACATTGAGCAACTTCAGGTGTTGCCAAACAGACCTGAGCCACATGATCTCCTCTCCACCATGGGGAAGGCATGATTCTTCGAAATGGAAAAAGAATGCTATTTTCTCTATTTTACTACATATTTCTGAAAAAGAAGTAAATACTCAACATATAAAGTCATAAACATCTATATAAACCTTAATTTCAAGACAGAAAATACCAAAAAAAGAGGTAATAAACATGCTTTTATTGCAGTATGTGCATGTGCAGAGCACTGAGATCCTCAGCCTCAGTCACAGATCATTTGCTGAGTTGACAACACAAACCCAAGTCCATCATAACAAGTTTGATAAACGGCCTAAGCTTGTGTACAGAGAAACACAGGATCCACATTCTGACACAGCAGGCATCAGGGCAGATATGATAAACGCTGCATTTCCCTCAGATGTTTTTTTTTTTTTTTTTTTGTCGGAACAGCGCTCTCAACAGCAACGGAGTGGAACCACAGTGCATTATCCAGTCTGATGAAAGTTGAGATACAGTAAGAGCTTGGGCAGTAATTGGGGGAATGTATTCCACTTCCTTGCACATACTGTATAGTCATTTATGCTGAAGGGAAGCAAATGTAAGACCTGAAATATGATCTTGGAAAGGCTGACAATATCAGAACCAGTATTCATTTTCCACCGCGACACAATAGCTTAACATGGTTATTACTAATTTATGAAACTGCTGACAAAAGACACATGATAAACCTGCATCAGTGAGGCTTTGGGACGAATCAGAAACTGGTTGCTTCTTGTGTTGTTAGAAAAGACAGATGAAATATGAGATAAACGCTCAGCGCAAGACGACCCCTCAGCCCTGATCACAAAGATACTGTATGAGCAATGCATGTGATGGAGGAGATATCATTGGTTTTGTGTTTGCACAGTGATACCTAATACTGCTTTATAGAGAGGACATTTATCCAGAGGAATGCAGGAGCGATAAAAGTGGATTTATGGCCAGTTATGTATACTGGGGGCACTGTAAGGCACACATTGTTGAAACTTAATTTACTTTCATTGTTAAAGCATGTAACACAGGTACAGAATTTCACCATTGTTCCATATTTGTAGACAAATTAACTAAATTGTTCATTATCATCAAGCAACTTGAGGATGGTATTAAGGAAAGCCCAAGACTAGCCTGGGATGGATTTCTCTGTTGAAAGAATAAAGCAGTTCTTATTGTTTCAATAACTTTTAAACATGATTACATGCAACAGGTGTGATGCCACAAATGGAAACACAAATGGTATTAAACAGAGCAGTAGACCTGAAATGTGAGAATTGAGAGTTAACTCAAGTTGCAAAAATGAAGACTTTCAACTGGACGTGGACTTGTCTGCCATGAGACTGGACTCGACTTGACCTGAAGGACAAATTGGGAGAACTCAGACCAGTAAATGTAAAATTCTGTACTGTGGCTTTTTCATCCCAAACTTTGAAAAACTGACATCATAATGGGACCTGCTTTTTCATTGTACCTGAACCTAAAGACTAAAAAACAGCTCTGATATTCAGCATGTAACTTCTCTAATTCACGGTCTGAACCAGGTTCATATACTGCAACCTACCATAGTGACAGGATACAGCAAACTGGCAAAACATCAAAACTTAAGTCTGCAAGTGTTAACAGAGTCTGTGGAGTATGATTTCACTTGCCATTTATGCAGCAGTTTAGGTTTGTTGGGTCCCAGGCATGCTATAGGTAAGTGCTGCTGGTAGCTGTGAAACTTCCAACTGCCAGTTCATAAGAGATATGTCCAAGGAGGGTGTTTAGCTTATCGATTCATATTCCTATGTCCTTTGTATAGAAATGCTAGCTTTGTGCCTTATTGAAATGCTATCAGGAAGTGTAACGTTCATTGTAACGTGCATTTTTTCAGTGATAATTTGGTCAGATAATTAAATAATGCACTCGACAAACAAGCTAGCTAGCCATTGTGCTGAAATATTTTGATGTTTTATAGTGTGCTGACGAGCCAACTGTATGACTGATCAGTAGTCTGTTCCTATCCAGACTACACTGTAAATGGCAGCACAGAAATAAATGCAGGCCTCCAGTCTATCATTCCTGTAGTCCATCATTCCTCCGCCCAACACATCACAATACAACGCAGTCTACGGGTTGCTTACTGTACCTAGACAGTTTCAGTGGCGTCTAGCAGTTACTGCACATCAAGTTACAAAGGGACCTACCACAAGAGGGTGCTCATGTCACACTTAAATAAAACAAACCAGCCCCAGTGGGAAAAGGAATATACTACATTACGAACAATACTAACAAAATAAATAAATAACATAACTGTAAAATAAAGCCGTGACTAATAAATAAAATCACGGAAGCAGTTTATGTTAAGAAACCCCAAACAGCCCACGTCAATCAAAGTTGGTCTGGAGATTGAAACCAAATGACTTTTGGCAAAAACAAACAACCATTGGTGAAAATATGTCATCAAGACATACAGTGATACCCCATCCCCAACATTTCCACATGTTCTTTTGCATTCCAAGCTGTATGAAAGTAGATGTCTGTTAGAGTCGTTTACATAAAAACTCATGTAGCCTGGTTTGATCAGATTTAGATCTTGGCAGATATAGAGATTAACTTTGCAAGCATTAAAATTCCATGTAAAGCGTGTCTGGGGCTTTCTCACTAAGCCGACAAACACAAACTAAAACAGCAGAAGAGAGCAAGAAAGAGCTCACAAAGCAAGCTTTTTATTACCCAGAACCCCACTGTCTCCCAGGGAGGACATATTTAATTACAGACGTGACAAGGAAGACATGAGGGAGTTAAAATGCAACGAATCTGTCATCCCCCCCACCCCTAGTGGAAATCGCACTCTCACCACACAGCATGTTGTACAGATTAGCTCAGGGTCGGAAATTACAGAACATCTCCCAACCTCAGTGGAACTCTCTGTAGGAGCTTGCCAACTTTCAGGACCAGCTTCCTGCAGTCTAATGAATCTCCTGTTTCCCTTTCAAGCTGGCTAAATAGACCTTTCTGACTGAAGGTTGTTTCTAACTTATCATACAGGAGATGGACGTTTATTTTTCTTCATACTGAGCATGGTCGATGTGATGTTATAAAGAGATTTTATCCTGATTCAACTATTTTTCTAGCAATAGCTCAAGGCCTGAGTCTGAATGTACCTTTTTATTCATACTTGAAAAATGTATCCCTAGGCACTTCATAGGCAGCAGTGCATTTGATACCAGTGTAACTCAAGAAATGCTTACGATGTTAAACTTTGCTTAATGGGGTGCCTCAGGGATCCATGTGCACCACTGCTCTTTTTTTCCTCCCACCAAGACACCATTTATGATATGTGATCGCTGAATCGAGGGACACAAATCAAGGGAGCCCCTCTCCCTTGTGGGAGGTACAGTACAAGCTCGCCCACAGTCAGCACATTTTAATACAGCTTTTTTTCCACATTTTTCATGGATGAACGTAACACTTTCAAAGCTATTATTTTCTGCCTTGACAAACATGAAATCTATCCCCTGCAATAATAGAACTGCGGGAGGCATTTAAAGAGGTGGCTCAATGTACAGTAAAAGATTTACACACTTCTCCTCAGACAGCTTCAGGCTTTTATCTGAGTATGATTCACAACTCTCACATGGCCACAGAGGATAACTTACTTAACTGTACAGAGCTGCATGCTTCACATCTGAGTAAATAGATAAGCACTGCATAATCTCTGCTGCATGAGGCATTCGTCTCACAATGTACAGCAAGCAGTGGTGAAGAAGTGCTCAAATCCTTTACTTAAAGCTGCACTAATTAATATTTTTTATCTCAACAATGGATCAAATATGCATAATGTGATAATTGCTTGTAGTGACAAAACCATAGAGAATTATTATCTGACTGCAGCTCCTCTCTGCTCTACGTTACATCCTGCTAACTTGTTCGCCATATCAGTTTTATAAGGTTATATTGTGTCAATGTTTAGAGCTTGTTTCTGCTGCCCCCAAGTGGCTAAAAAATCAATTGATAAAGCAAAAGTAGCAGTAAAAGCTAAAGTGACTATGTGTAAAGTGAAAGGTGTCACTTGTAGTGACAAACCCACAGAGAATTATCACCCAACTGTGCACTGCCCAGGTTTATGTTTTTTAGCATCTTTTTGCTAATTATTTTAGTTTTATGGCCCTCTCATCAGCCCTGTTCGCATCCACAGGAGGCAGCTTTTTCCAGTGATGAAAAAAACGTTTTAAATTGATTATACAATATCTCAGTTATGTTATTGTCATGTAATAAAAAAATATATGTCATGTTACGAGCTTTGTTTTGCTGCTCCAAGTGTCCATACAAATCTTGTAATGCTGCTTTAAGTAAGATTAGCAAAATGTATGAAAATAGTAAAAGCACTATGCAGTCATAATGGCCTATGTCAGTTTTATATTATTACTATTAGTGATGCATTCATGTGTAATCAGCATTTTAATGTATCTGGTCAAGGTGCATCTGGTTTTACGTATCTGATGCACTGATGGATAGTTGAATGTTCTTTATGTCATCACATCTTATTTTATATGCTTAATCTGCAAAGTAACAAGTTATAGCTTTCAAATCAGTGAAGTGGGATAGAAAACCATATCACCTTCTAATATATAGTGAAGAATACTATGTATAAGTAAAGTCCAAGTACATCAAAGTTTTATTCAAGTACCGTTCTTCAGTAAATGTAATTTGTTCCTTTCCACAACTGACAGCCTGTGCAGTGTTAACAATTAGGCAGTGTTTGCTGATATAATAGTAGGAAAAGGTCACTCCGCATTAACCTTAATCCTCCCCATAAGTCTCTTCAATGATGCCATAATCATCAAGTCTAGTGTTAAAATGTAATTGCAGAAAATGTATTTGTGCCGATTATTTCCTCAGTAAAACAAGCAAGAAACACTGTGCTCTCTGAAATCAAGACAACATGCATTGATTCTTCACTCCACACAAGGCAGTGCAATAGTTCTGAGGATAATTCAAATATGAACTCATCTGAAAGGGCCATCCTCAAGTAAATTACCTGAGCATTTGAAAAGATTCCAACAAGTACTTAACCCAAGATGCCATCAGTCTGACAACAAACCCAGTGTGCCGTTCAGATCTCCTATTAGCCTGTGTCATTAAACCAACATCATAAACCCTCCTAAGTACAGTTTCCCGCAACTGGAATAACATGGATTTAGAAAATGGTGCCCCTGCTGATGTGGTACATAATACCTTCATTTCAGTTTTTGCCAAGTCATTACCTATATTTGTGACAAGGGAGCTACTTTATGATGTGAGGTACTTCTTTAACGCCTTAGAAAAGTGGTAGAAGGACCTCACAGGTATAAAGGGGAAAACTGTCATGTCATGTAATAAATTCCTATCTGCATTTCCTAATTCAGACAGGGCAAGGGGTGTCATCTCAGAGCATATTACATTTATACTGTGGCTGCTTACCACAGAAAAAAATAAGTCATTGCCATCCCTTTTTTAGAGTTTATTTGGAGTCAGTTTAATTAATAGTTAGTTTTTCATCATGGAGAGTTAGTTTAAAGGTCCAGTGTGTAGGCTTTATTGGCATCTAGCGGTGAAATTGCAGTTTGCAACCATTTAAATACCGCTCGCTTCACCCTCGCGTTTCAAGCGTGTAGCAGAAACTACGGTGACTGCGAAACTCGCGAATAAACGCAGAAGGCCCAATCTAGAGCCAGGGATTGCTTTGGCCGTTCTGGGCTACTGTAGACACATGGTGGTGCAACATGGCGACCTCCGTAGAAGGGGACCGGCTCCCTATGTAGATAGAAACGGCTTATTCTAAGGTAATGAAAACACAACAATTCTTATTTTCAGGTGATTATACACTAATGGAAACATACTTATGAATATTATATTCCATTTCTGTCAATAGCTCCTCCTAAATGTTACACGCTGGACCTTTAACTGTTACCAAGTAGCAACAGTAGTAAGTGCTCTGGCGCTGGATACGTACAGGTTGATATTTCTTGTACACTGCAAGTTCAACCCGAATGCCGAGCACATAGGCCAACGCAACTGCATGTGAAGTGAAATGACAAGAGTAAACGCCATTTTAACCCTGGGAGGTGCAAATTGGGGCAAAGGCTCATCTGTGCCAGTTGAAAATGTCTTTACTTACAAAAATTCATGTGAGGTCATGACATGAAAGCCAATCAGTGTTGGGTTTTCCAAATGTCAACAGACATTCAAAATGGAGGACAAACAAATAGTAGCAGTTTGCTAGCTGTAGCAGAAGCAGTTATACAACAAGCAGCCCATGCTTACCAATCACAGTTCTTGGTGTGTCTCCATTTCCGCCATAGTCCCAACATTACAGTTTTTGAGGAGGTGTACGTCAGCTTTGGCACAATCTCGTTACCCATCGGCTATCGTCTGACGACGATTTAGCCTCCTCTGTGCGCCGGTCATTGTTTACAGCCCGATTAGCAATCTTGGAACCCATCAGCTATCGTCTGACAACAATTTGAATGCAGATAAATGCATTCATGTGCAGATATCTGTTTATAGAGCTTAGCTATGGCGTAGCTACAGCTGCTACATTCGTAGGTTAATAGCCACGCCGTAACCTCTTACTGCACAACTATAAATGTTCCTTAAGTGTCAGACGTGACCTTCTGTCCCAGACACAAATGCCTGTAATGCTACTGTCTGTTGTCATTCTCAAATGTAATTCAAAATTCATGTTTCATACATCAGCATACATACAACTCTCAAACCTGAAAATTGTGTGTGACAAGGACATTTCAACCAAAAAGGGCTGCAGATTTCACATTTGACTTGTTTAAATTTGTCCTCTGCACCTCAGGGTGTTTGAAGAAACTCAGACAAACTCTCAAACCTCAGGACTGTGCTTTGAAAGGGCAACCAAAAAAGGGGGGTCCAGTGCGAGTGTGAAATTGGATGAGGGGTCTAATGAACAGCACCACACTCCACTCGCTGTTATTTGTCACTGTCCTCCTCACTCCTCTAGAGTAGAGTTTCATATTAGTTTCAAAGGAATCAAAGAGCACAGTATTCTTCATTTTCTTATCTTGAATCAGGATCAACTGCATGAGCAAAGCAATTTGAAGTTTGTGTATATGGTAGCTGCCCCACTGTCTGATCCCCATCTGTACCTATCACAGGTAACATTGCTATTGAAATGACTTCAGTTACTTCAGATTGTTTTCTTTGTGTAACCTGCATCGGAGGATGTGAATCTCTCCTGGGAAGTATTTCACTACAATGGCACAGTTGAAAATACACAAAATGCACAACTTGCTAATTATTTATTTTTATGACACATGCCATATTATTTTGACTCACTAGTTACAAAATTAATTAATTAATGATATTTATAATCTCTGTGCCTGTGGTGTAACATATTGGCATCACTATTTCGGAGGGGTTTGTGAGATGAAACGGCAGAAACCTGGCCATTCCCCTCCGGACTCTCACAGAAATATTTTGGTTTTTCCAGGTTTCCATCAGCATGCTCTTCTATAAACAGTCCTGTGTCCCGAGGAATAAACAGTTCTGAAAGAATAAAATTTATTAAAAAAATGTAAATTCTGCTTTGCAATGCCTTCACTGCTACTGTGGCTGCTGATCAAAGATGAGTTTTTTAATAATACAACAGTGACACCTGTGGGTCGGCTGGGGTACTGTATGTAGAGTGAAAATCATTTGAAAGAATATAATATAATAAACACACCAGTTAAGAATCTTATCCAAACAGTTTAATTGGTGGTTTTACATCAAGCTTGTGTCCTTGTCACGGTTCACTTACAGTATATGGACAAAAGTATGTGGACACCATAACTAAATATGTGTACATTACACCTTCACTGTAAAAGATTAGTGGACTCTGGATTAGTGGATTAATATTTTATCATTAACGTAATGTAAATATATTTGTTCATTTCAAGATTTCAAAATTTGACGGTATGTTTGTCAGTGTGACCCAACAGTTGTTGATTGAACTTGGAATTTTAACTTTGATTTAGAACTTCTTACTTAACTTCTTAGTTACTTTTAAATTATATTTCATAGTCAGCCACCATGCCTGTATGACCCCTGCGTGCTTTCCTCTCCTTGTGTGTCTTGTGTGTCCTCGAGTTGTGTGTGTGTCCGGGCTTACCGCTTCCTCTGGGGCTACAGTAGACGGCACTGGTGCTACACTTACTGGGCATTTTCAACTTTAACTGCATTTCAACCAGAAGAACCAGGGACTAAATTTTGTTCCTCTATGATAGCTCCATGGCAAACAATTCCCTGCTCCAGGGCTAGTACTTTCTGTTGGTCCGGGACCTGTCAGGGTGGAGAATAAAGTTCTGAACTTCAGCTGATTGGTCAAACACAGGCACCATGGAAACTACAACTTATGTACAGCTTAATTCACAAAATAAAGAAGTACCGGGTGCCACTAGAAATAATATTGGGACGAGGTTTGGAAATGTCTTACTATTTATTCATGTTAGAATCTTCCTTGATGTTTGCTCCCTGACTAGTTTAAATAAGAGTTAGATAAAAACAGAGACGTGTGCGAATGAGCCGAGAGCAAGAGCAAATGAGACAGACAGAGTGGCAGCAGAACTTTTAGCTCCTAGTTTAGTTCCTCTTGTTCCTGGAATAGTTCCTGAAACTATATGGTCCAAAACAGTTATTAGTGAGGTTGGCCACTGATGTTGGGCAGTAAGTCTTGGCTCATAGTCCACATTTCAGTTCATCCCAAAGGTGTTGGATGGGGTTGAATTCAGGGCTCAGTCAAGTTGTTCCACACCAAACTGGGAAAACCAGACATGCAGTAGACAGGGGTGTCCACAGACCTTTGGCCATATAGTTTATTTATCAGTCACAAAGTGATTAAAGTTAATAATACTATCATACCAGACATTGAATCATACAGTACTGGCAGCTTCATTAGTGAGTTAGCTGTTGCTCTTATGTTCCAGGATGGGTTAACCACTCCATCACATGTCATCATCCCACTATTTTTCCCTTCTGACTCACTCTAGTGAGAAAATACTGAAATAGCTCCTGTATATTTCGTCAAAGGATTTGTATACTGTAATTCTACATTTCAACATGGCTGCAATATTTGGCCCTCCACCCCACAATGAATGACTGTTTGGTTTGTTTGGCAAATGCTGGTGCAAACGATATCTCATGCACGCCCATGTAATGTACCCAACAGCGGAGTTTACTGATTGATATTTATTTCCTCGCACCGAGATTTCCTCAGCATGAGCAGACGAGGGAGATGGAAACTGGGAGAAGCCAAGCACACTAGGAAACAGCAGGCCCTCACATTAGACTCGGCAACAAGGGGTCGCTGGGAAAACTGCTGCAGAAAACCAGGACGACAATTTAAAACCCAGAAGCATGTTAAACAAATACAGACATGCAATAGATCCACTGTCAGCATTAATGCTTGGCCGTTCACACACTCGTTATTAGAAAAGAGGGCAGCGTTGTTTTGCTGGCTCTCACTTCCCCGAGGCATACAATAACCTTTTTGTAGCTCACTTTTTAAAAGCCTATTCAACCAAACTCCTGTTGCCTGAGACTGAAACCAACGACTCGCTCGTATAAAAAGTAACAATTTACCCTCCTCTTCAACATTGTTTCTCCACGATCCTCGAAGGATGAGACAGGACTGACCCTGAAAGCTGCGCTCAAGTGCCACAGAGTGAAAAGATGATGATTAGCATCTCATTATCTGTCCTCATATTTAATTTAACTCAAGTTCAAGTTAAAACCTGATTGTCCTTCATTCAGGTCTGATCCCATATCCGTACACTTCACAGACGACAGAACATGGTGCATGAATGGCTGCTTTGGATTACTGTAGCCCTTCATCTTCTCATTCACTCCTGCATTTGATCTTTATGGCCAAGCTTTGACTTTACAATATGTTGATTGATTTTATGAGAGTAGGCACTATACTTGCACTGAGCTTTTTTAGAGTGGTGGAAATAGCCTTTGATGGTCTAAACTAATCTTACTGAGGGGATTTCAAATTGCTATCTGACATCTGTCTGCCTGGTCCATATTTGGTTATCAACAGAGCCAAAGAAAACTTAATTTCACCTTCATTTCAACATCCTCATAAACTTGTTTTGCATGCAGCTCTCTACTCGGCTTCAGAAAAATAATTTTCCAGAATCATCAACAAAAAAACTAAATCACTTAGTTGGTGCATGATTGATTTACAAGACAGTATCCTGGTATTTCATTCAGCTCTGACTCTAAACTGAAAGCACCACTATTTTAAATCCAACCATTTGATCAGCTGACAGCTGAAACCATAAGGTGGGTTGCAGCAGAGAAGGTTGCTTGTACCAAATTTTTGTGAAAGTGACATGACAATATTGAGCATGAGTGGGCAGCTGTAGCTCAGGTGGTAGAGATACTGACCATTAATCATAGAATTGATGGTTTGATCTCTGGCTTGTCCTGTACACACGTTAAAGTGTTCTTGAGCAAGACACTGAACCCAAAAAGTGTTGCTTTTGTGTATATGTGGGGAAAAATGTAAGTCACTTTTGACAAAAGCATCTGCCAAATGAAGGCAATGGTAAGATACAAACCAGCTCAGCAGTAAGCAACATTTTGTCTAGAAAGAGGTGACTCATCAATCTCAGATCTGTTGTCTCCCTTGTTCCCTTGGTTTCCTTAAATTTCACAATATAAACTCATGATAAAAATAAGTGTACTGACTGATTTGTTTCGCTATTGCAGATTTAAATGCACTTATGATAATTAGATACTTTATTTAAATAAGGAGAGATAAATTGGAAGTGTATAACAATATTTATTGTGATTAGCAACAGAGAAAGACTCAGACATCGATGCGAAGCATCTTCATTAAGCATGGGCCCATGTAAAGATAGGAGAGAGGATAGGATGGGGAGGTGGGAGGGTTGCACAATAATAGGTCTGAAAGACAGAATAACAGACTTACAGTTATATTTAAAGAACAGCATCAGGGACTGATTGGCTCGAGGAACATGGGCAGAAAGATCATTGTCATCATCATCATTATCATCATACTAAATATTCAGCCATTCTTGGGGTTAATTTAGATTTTATGTAAAAATCTTGTTATAAGGCTATCCTAAAATGTGATTAGAACATTTCATGTCGGTCTAGCTAAATTATGAGATACAGTATTTTGTGTGCATAGTTGATACTTCAGCCAGAAGGTGGCATAAAGGGGAAGCTCACAGAGACATATGGCATATCCTCTGAGGAGCATGAATTTGCTCAGTAAATTTTGTTACAATCTGCTCTTCAAGTCAAAACGTTTGCCTTACGGTGGTGGGGATCACCAGAAACTTTGGATTATATCCTCTGGAGACAATGCATATCCACTATAACAGGTTTAATTGTTATCTAGTGATGTATTTTCAAGTCACTTTTTCATGGTGACTGTGGCGCCAGACAAATGGTCAAGGGTGTCACCAAAATTATCAGGAATCCTCCTCTGGGGACCAAGAATATAATTAATACCAGGTTTGATAGCAATCAGATGTCAGGATGTTGTGCGCTGGACCAAAGTGTTGGATGGATGGACTGACCCACTGATTCACTGACTTAACTGACTTTACCATCTTTCCTGGGAACAACTGGGAAAAGAGCTTACTGTACTAGGATAGATGCAAAATGGCTGTCACAAAGTGGCAACTAGAGAATTAGGAATTACATGAATCCTTGATTTGATGCATAGTAAAAGATCAATGCTAATCCAAACAATCTCAGCATTTCGATAATACAATATGATAGCAGGGTAAAAACTCATATACAGACAGCTTCGCAAGTCATCTCAACGTTAATTTTGCTACTGTATTTGCATGTGTTTTCAGTGTTGGTGCAGGTCATCGGATCAACATCTCATCCATGTCAAAATTAGTGCTCGGATCAGCAACAGCATGTGAAAATATCAGTCAGCATAAGGGAATTAGCTCAAACATAACAACAACTTGATATTTATATCAAAGCATCCTGAGAGCTCCTGGCTTAGGCAGCGTAATCAGGTTAGCTAAACGTCTCCTGTGGGGAAGTAATCTACTTTGATGCTCTGTCTGCTACCAAAACATTGAATCTGTGTCAGGCTACGCAAGCTGAGCAGCTACCACCAGTCCAGCCCACTCTGTAATTCAATTACATTAGTTGACTCATGTCCTACTTAACGTCCAGGCAGCCAACGGCCTGATTACGGAAGCCACAAATTGTCAAATACCAAACCTGAATAAACATTTATGTCTCTCAAAACCAGGAGGGTTGTAATTATCCTATGTAATGTTATTTCGCAGGACAGATGAAGTGCAGCGCAGGAGTTCACTTCCCAGATCATCTACATAGAAATTCAAACAGTTCTTCCTACTGAAATTAGACGTTTCAGTGAACTCATTTGACCTTGACCCAACCTCATCCCATGGCCTATAGACATCATAACTGTGTTTCTGCAAATTATTAATGCCTTGAATTCCACATGATCATGTCCTTTCCCACATTGCAATCAATAAAGGTAGTACAATTAATGCTCACATGCAAGCACTTAATTTAGACATGCGTATTATGTCTTTTATTGGAAAGTGATTGAAGACAGTGCCACAGTAGTATTATTATCTGCCTTATTTCTACATTCTGATACTTTCTCTAGAATGTTTCTGTATAAAAGTGAAACTACAATGTGAACACAGCTGGAGAGGTTATAAAGAGTGAATATGAAACCATATCATTTGCTAAAATGACAATATCTTTAATGTATAAAATAATGAGAATACACCAGTGCCAAAGTGTTCTGTTCATCAAGCAGAAATGGAAAATCTAAAAATGTTTAATTACTTTACTAAATTATTACAATATGGAACTTAATTTAAAGTAAATTCCAAGATTTGCATGACTGGACTAATTTTAAGAAGTCACAGTGTTTGAATGTAAAGCTAAAATAACATAAGTTAGCACAACGGCAGAAAAAACATTTATGAATGGCATTTAGAATGGCAAAAAAAGCTGTCACCTGAATGACCAAATTTCCTTTTCCATATTTGCCAGCAATTGCAAAATAAATAATAAAGTTGTATTTAATACATCTAAGAAAATACACCACTGTCCACCACTGTTATTGTAACCCTTAATTTGTCTAAATACTGTTGTTTGACCAATATATAATTTTGTATCTATATCGGCCCAACCCTGAATGTCTTTTCTGCATATAACTGTGTTATGTATTTAAATTTAACTTAACATGTTGCAAAAAAAAGTTGAATAAATTAGCTTTTATGTTATATATTTTGGTGCTTTTAGAACATAAACACTGGTTTTCATAGAAAAGTAGATTTGGGAAATGTCATGAAGGATGCTGAGATATCTTATTCACTTCTAGAATTTAAAACAGCTGTCATTTCATGTTAACCTTGAATGTTTACCAAGTTGAGGATATGATGCTTCTTTAGAGAAAACAATGATACTCGCCTGGATGTAAAGGAGGATCTGGTTGTATCACTATTTTATCATTTCCAGTGATAAACTGTGTTGTATGTACCAGTTCCAGTTGTAGTTTAGGGTCTATAGAAACAATATTGTTCATGGGTTGATGAGTCTGTTGCAAAATTCGTATCAGATTGGTGCTACGGTTCATCTGACCTTTCATCTCATGCAGCACGAACTGGTACAACGTTAGTCTTTTCTAATCAGAATCAGAAATACTTTATTGATCCCCGAGGGGAAACTCTTTTGTTACAGCTGCTCACTATCACGTCAGTGCACACAGGAATAGAAGTACTAAGCAAAAAATATAATACACTATAATACAGGTCAGAAAATAAATTAAGTACCAAGTGGGTATAAGTATAAAATTAAAATAAGTGTAAAGTACAAAGTGGATAACCGGTTGATGATAAGTATGTACGGTATAATAATACAATGTAATAATATAAGTAATAAGTAGTAGTGCATGTACTGTCAAGTTAAGTCTAGCTTATTAAGATTATTATGAGACGGTGGATATTGCACAGCAGTAATAGAAGTATGAATAAATATCAATAAATTAAACTGAAAACAGAGGATATTGCACCGGAGTATTAAACAGAAAATATAGCACAATTATTTCAAGTATTGCATAGATGTAATGATCCAATGTCCAGTTTATCGACTTAAGGTCATATAGACAGACACTTAGAGGGAGGAGTTAAAGAGTCTGATGGCCACAGGCAGGAATGACTTCCTGTGGTGCTCTGTGGTGCATTTTGGGGGGATGAGTCTTCCGCTGAAGGTACTCCTTTGCTTGACCAGCACGTCATGGAGTGGGTGGGAGTCGCTGTCCAAGATGGCATGTAGTTTGGCCAGCATCCTCCTCTCTGACACCACCGCCAGAGAGTCCAGCTCCACCCCCACAATGTCACTGGCCTTACCGATCAGTTTGTTGAGCCTGTTAGCGTCCGCTACCCTCAGCCTGCTGCCCCAGCATGCAACAGCATACAGGATAGCACTGGCCACCACAGACTCATAAAACATCCTCAGCATTGTCCAGCAGATGTTGAAGGACCTCAGCCTCCTCAGAAAATAGAGGCGGCTCTGGCCCTTCCTGTAAAGAGCTTGAGTGTTCTTAGCCCAGTCCAGTCCATGTGTACTCCCAGGTACTTGTACTCCTCTACAGTGTCCACACTGATGGATGGAAACTGGGGTCACTGGTGCCTTGGCCCTTCGTAGGTCTACAACCAGCTCCTTAGACTTTGTCACATTAAGCTGCAGATGGTTCTGCTCACACCATGAGACAAAGTTACCCACCACAGCCCTGTACTCAGACTCATCACCACCACTGATACATCCCACCACAGCAGAGTCATCAGAAAACTTCTGAAGGTGCCAGGACTCTGTGTGGTAGCTGAAGTCTGTGGTGTAGATGGTGAAGAGGAAGGGAGAGAGGACAGTCCCCTGAGGGGTCCCAGTGTTGCTGACCATGGCGTCCGACACACAGTGCTGCAGACGCACGTGCTGTGGTCTGCCAGTCAGGTAGTCAACAATCCAGGACACGAGGGGGGCATCCACCTGCATCGCTGCCAGCTTCTCACCAAGCAGGGCTGGCCGGATGGTGTTGAAGGCACTGGAGAAGTCAAAAAACATGATCCTCACCGTGCTTGCCGGCTTGTCCAGGTGGGTGTAGATGCGGTTCAGCAGGAAGATGATGGCGTCCTCAACTCCCAGCCGGGGCTGGTAGGCGAACTGAAGGGGGTCCAGGAGGGGTCTGACCATGAGCCACAGCTGTTCCAGCACCAGTCTCTCCAGGGTCTTCATTATGTGGGAGGTCAGTGCCACCGGTCTGTAGTCTTGGAGCCACTGGGACGCGGCGTCTTCAGCACAGGAACGAGGCAAGATGTCTTCCACAGAACAGGGACCCTTTGAAGACTCAGGCTCAGGTTGAAGACATGTTGAAGGACTCCACATAGCTGGGGGGCACAGGCTTTTAGAACCCCAGAGCAAACACCATCTGGGCCTGCAGCCTTGTTTGAGTGGAGTTTCATCAGCTGTCCTCTCACCTGGTCAGCAGTCAGACACACAGCAGAGGTTACAGGTAAGGGGGGGGAGTCATCAATCATGAGAGGGCCGTCAACCTGAGAGCCAGATGAGGGGGGAGTAGGACTCTCCCAGGAAGATAGAGGAGGGGGGAGCAGTGGACTCAGAGGAGTCTGAGGGCCGACTGAGTAGCTGAGTTAGACGGGGGATGAGCAGGAGCCGGTGTGTCAAATCTTTTAAAGAACAGATTAAGTTCGTTGGCCCTGTCCAAGCTGCCAGTCAGTCTGAAGCCAGTGATGCTCTTCATGCCGCTCCAGACCTCTTGCATGTTGTTCTGCTGGAGTTTCCACTCCAGCTTCCTCCTGTACTTTTCCTTGACCTCCCTGATCTTCACCTTCAGGTCAGCCTGGATGGCCCTCACCTCCTCCCTATTGCCATCAGTAAAGGCCTTCCTCTTGGCAGGATGTCTTTGATGTCCTTTGTTAACCACGGTTTGTTTTTTGGATAACAATGAACCATCTTAGTTGGGACATTGCAGTCCACACAGAAGTTAATGTAGCCAGTGATGCGCCCAGTAAGCCTGTCAATAATAACGTTGTGCTTCCATCCTTTCATGTTTATATGGTTCAAAGTTCAAAAGTACCTAAATACAAAAAACTACTGTACTGTAGTGTATTATTTTTGTCATACAGCACCAAAGTTATCGTATGTTTAAATATATATCGCCTGGTCTTGAGAAAGCTTTAATGAAATGAGTTTTGGTTGGAAGTACCAGCATTCGGTCACTAGATGGAGCAACTTACCCACGTTCATGAAGCTTCCTGCAACTTCCATTATATGCAAATATCTCACTGGCTATTAAGAATTCTGGAAATAACACCAAACATTGAGCTTTATTAGCCACCTCATTATAATTGAGAAATATATATTTTAGCAGCACTTGGCTCCAAAATAACTGAAGAGACCACACTGGCATACACAGAAGACAATAGGCTTAAATTACATCTTTTGGTGGAATTGGAAATAACTGTTTGATTGTTACTCACCACAACTGACTGTCAGTAAGATAAATTATTAATAGAATTAGAAGTATTGGCCTTCTTTTTTTCCATACAACAATATACAGTGCAAATAATTTAAATTACCCAACAAAATATACCATACTATTTAAATAAAAGGTTGTTTCTAGAGCAAATTGTAGCACAAATAAGTATATGCTTATCTTGACTTAATCATGTGTTTATGATTTTGTAAGGGTATCATTATAATACTTTATAATATTATATTATAATATATTAATAGGACTTTGTGCACTCAAATATGAAATATTAAAATACATTTGTCACATTTTATGCTTAGTTTTATCTCCTATTATCCCTAGTATTTTGAAATATTTCTTTTTATATATTGTTAGCATGCTTTGATATTTCATAAAGTATTTCTATCATATCATACATCTGTATGTTTCTGTATGTTTTCCTGAGAGTTTTTGGGTAACTTTCATATCCTGAGCTCATTAAGACCCTTTTAACTCACATTCATCTGTTATTGAAGTAATTAAGAGCGCTCAGGGCATCGTTACCTGTCTTATTTGATTGACATCGTCTTCCACAAGCGGGGACAACGGCTGCGCTGCACAATGGAAGGAGAAAGGCGGGCAGGAACACCGCTATCCAATGGGATCAGTGATGGGAGGGAGTTTGTCGAACACCAGCTTTGTCCTAACTTATTGGGACTCCTGAGCACAATATGACTGAGGCGCCTGCACCGTTATTCCACGGGACGGTGCGTAGGCTGAGCCCCGTGCTCACACTCAACACCGCTCACTTGCGCCCTAACTTTGGATAAACTTTTCTTCACGCATCTCCAAGGAGACAGGAACTTTGGTTTTGTTTTGTCTTTCGAGGGATTGTCAGGTTCCGTTTTGAAAATGCTATTTGAGGAGTTGAAATGAAACTTCCCTGATCTGTAGGATCATTCTCTCCATTCAGAGGATTTTGTTGCATTGAGACGCAGCGCTGCGCGGATAAAATAATACTTCTGGAGTACTTTGGGACACTGAATAAGTGTGGAAAGAGTCGTTGCTGGGTTTCCCATTGAGTTTTCTCTGCACATTTGCTGGAATACAATGCTTTAGTGACTCGTCCGACCTCAATAAAGTTGATGCATCATAGGCATGGACTCTGTCTGAGAAAGGTGGACTGGCTAACTGACCATGGCGCTCACAGGTAGGGGCTTAGGCCGGTTTCATTTGATTTTACTGATGTTATGGACTCTGTCGCAGTACTCAGCATCCAGCCAAGTCCGTCAAGAGTTTCAGGTCCTGGAGGAGCAGCCCATCGGCACCTACGTGGGCACGATAGAGACCAAGCCCAGCTTCACGTACCGCTTCAGCGAGAACCACAAACTTTTTGCAATTAACGGCACCACTGGAGTCATTTACACCTCCTCGGTGATTGACAGAGAGGTTTTGCAAAGTGATGTCATCAACGTCGTGGTGCTGTCCAGCCAACCCACCTACCCCACTGAGGTCAGGATAGTAGTTTTGGATATTAATGATAACTCCCCGGTGTTTCCAGACGCGTCAATTGTCGTGTCTTTTAAGGAGGACGCCAGCAGTGGCAGGCAAGTGATTCTGGACACTGCTACAGATTCAGACATTGGAAGTAATGGAGTTGATCACACCACGTACAGAATAGTGAAAGGCAACGAGCAGAGGAAATTCCGCTTGGATATTACAGTCAATCCTAGTGGAGAGGGGGCATTCTTGCACCTTGTTTCAACTGGTGGCTTGGACAGGGAAGTTACTCCCTTCTACCAGCTCCTGATTGAAGTGGAGGACAAAGGAGACCCAAAAAAGTTTGGCTACCTGCAAGTAAACGTCACTATTCAAGACATAAATGACAACCCCCCTATTTTTGATAAAGATCAATATCAAACCAGTGTTTTTGAGGATACAGCAGTAGGTTCTAGTATTCTGCAGATTACAGCATCAGATCAGGATGAGGGAGCCAATGCTGAAATTAGGTACTTTTTAGATGAAGGAACACCTTTCCAAATTGACCCTAAAGCAGGTACTATTATTATAAAAGAGGGTTTGGATTATGAGAGCAAAAAAGAGTACTCCCTGACTATTCATGCAGTAGACAACGGGGTGCCCTCTCTGTCAGGCAGAACAGAAGCCACAATCAAACTTTTAGATGTGAATGATAATGACCCAGTAGTGAAGTTTAGGTATTTTCCCACAACTTCTAAATTTGCCTCAGTTGATGAAAATGCACAGATAGGTACAGTTGTTGCTTTACTCACTGTTTCAGATTCAGACTCCTCCACGGCTAATGGTAACATATCTGTTTCAATCTTAGGAGGCAACGAGCAGAGACACTTTGAAGTGCACACGTCTCCTGTGCCCAATTTAAGTCTGATCAAAGTGGCCAGTGTGTTAGACAGAGAGAGAATTTCCTCATACAACCTGACTGTGTCTGTGTCAGACAATGGCAAGCCTATTGCAAGGTCCTCCTTTGCCAGTCTGGTTATTTTTGTGAATGATATCAATGATCACCCACCCATATTTCAGGAAACACTGTACAGAGTAGATATCAGTGAAGACATACCAAAAGGCAGCTACATTAAAGGGGTTTCTGCAACAGATGGTGACTCTGGGCAGAATGCCAACCTGCGCTACTCCCTGGTGTCTGGAAACGCTTTGGGCTGGTTCTCCATCAGTGAAAACAGTGGTCTGGTTACCAGCGCCGCTTTGCTGGATAGGGAAATAGCATCTGAAATTGTGCTCAACATTAGTGCCAAAGACCAGGGGCTGCAGCCCAAGATTTCTTACACTAAACTTATAGTCAACATCACTGATGTGAATGACCAAGTGCCCACATTTACACAAAGCACATTTCATGTTTCCCTGGTGGAGCACGCTCCTGCAGGCACTGAGCTGGTGGTGTTGTCTGCCTCAGATGACGACCTCGGGGCCAATGGAACTATCCGGTTCTCATTTGATGCAGAGACTCCAGCCACAGTCCAGAAGCTGTTTCGCCTGGATGCCGTGTCAGGGCGATTAAGCACAGCCGTGGAGCTAGACAGGGAGGAGCAGGCCTCCTACTTACTCCACATCCAGGCAGCAGACGCAGGCAGCCCTCCTTTGCACTCTGTAGGAAAAGTCAACATCACCCTGAGGGATATCAATGACAATAGGCCAGTTTTCTACCCTGTGCAGTATTTTGCCAATGTGAAAGAGAACGAGCCCTCAGGTTCTTATGTAACCACAGTTTCAGCCACAGACCCCGATTTGGGTCGAAATGGCACAGTCAAATATATTATTACTGCTGGAGACGCTTCCAAATTCCGCATTAATAGCAGCACAGGGAAAATCACCACGCTTGTGCCCCTAGATAGAGAGGAGAAAACTGCATACCAGCTGCAGGTGACAGCTGCAGATGGTAGCGGCCTGCGCTCACACATCCAGGCCATAGTCACTGTAACTGTCATAGACACACAGGATAACCCACCAGTCTTTAGTCAGAAAGTGTACAGTTTTGTCATGTTTGAAAATGTGGGCATTGGGACAGTTATAGGGACAGTGTCAGCCACCACTGTAGATTTGAACACAAACATTTCATATCTAATCACCTCAGGGGACCAGAGGGGGGGTTTTGCTGTAAACAGCGCAGGTCAGATCACAGCATCTAGCCAGATAGACAGAGAGGAGCAGGGTTTTTATCAGCTGAAAGTTGTAGCCAGAGCTGGGGAGATCACAGGAGAGGCTTTTGTTAACATCACTGTGAAGGACTTAAATGATAATGCCCCTCATTTTATTCACGCTGTGGAGCATGTGAGTGCAGTGGAAAACTGGAGCACAGGTCATGTCATATTCCAGGCCAAAGCTTCAGATCCTGATGAAGGGACAAATGGCATGGTGGTTTACAGCCTCAAACAAAACCCCAAAGACCTGTTTCATATTCATGAGAAGCATGGCCTCATCACACTGACCGGGCCACTGGAGGTCACCACAAGCTCTTACGAGGTTGAGGTCATTGCATCAGACATGGGGGTCCCCCAGCACACCTCCAGCCTCATCCTCATCATCAGTGTTTATGATGTCAATGATAACTCGCCAGTGTTTGACCAGCTTTCGTATGAGGTCATCATCCTGGAGTCTGAGCCTGTCAACAGCCGCTTTTTCAAAGTGGAGGCCACCGACAAAGACTCCGGTCTTAATGGAGAGATTATGTATGACATTGCTGGTGGCAACACAGGTGATGTGTTTGGCATTTTTCCAGACGGGCAGTTGTACATCAAAGCAGAGCTGGACCGAGAGATACAGGACAGATATAACTTAGTGGTTGTGGCCAAAGACCGGGCTGTGGAACCATTAAGTGCAACTGTCAATGTCAGTGTGATTCTAGATGACGTAAACGATAACCGTCCCCTCTTTAACAGCACCAATTATGTGTTTCATTTTGAGGAAGAGCAGAAGAGGGGGTCGCTGGTGGGGCGTGTTTTTGCCGAGGATAAGGACTTTGGCCCAAACAGTGAGGTCAGATATACATTTGAGACACCACAGCCCAACTTTGAGCTGAATGCCATCACAGGGGAGTTGACCAGCACGCTGCAGTTTGATCGCGAGTCGCTCATGAGACAAAGAGGCGCCGCTGTGTTCAGCTTCGTGGTCGTCTCATCAGACCAGGGTCTCCCCAAGCCCCTCAGAGACCAGGCCAAAGTGCAAGTTTACATTCAAGACATCAACGACAACCCGCCTAAATTCACCAAAGACATTTACCAGGCTTCCATATCCGAGTCAGCTCAAAATATGACACAACTGCTGCGGGTCTCCGCCTCCGATGTGGATGAGAACAAAAATGGACTGGTTCATTATCACATCCCTGAAGGCAACGAGGAAAGACAGTTCACTATTGATAGCAGCTCTGGACAGGTTACTTTAGTAGGAAAGCTGGACTATGAATCTACATCCTCCTATTCATTGAAAATCATAGCTGTTGATGCTGGAGCTGTGCCTTTGTCCTCCTCCTGTATGCTTAGTATTAGCATCCTGGATGAGAATGACAACTCCCCCTCCTTCCCTAAATCCTCACTGTCTGTGGATGTCCTGGAGAATATGAGGATAGGGGAGCTGGTGGCTTCTGTGACTGCCACTGATGCAGATTCTGGTCAGAACGCAGACATAACGTACAGCATCACAGCCACAAACAACCACGGCACTTTCAGCATTAGCCCCAACACCGGCAGCATCTTTTTGGTGAAAAAGCTGGACTTTGAAACTCAGTCATTTTACAAACTCAACATCACTGCAAAGGATAATGGCAGACCACCCCGCTCTTCATCCATTCCTGTGGTCATTCATGTCAGGGATTTTAACGACAACCCTCCCATTTTTACCCCTGGAGACATTTTCAAATCCATCCCTGAAAATCTTCCCATCTCAGCCTCAGTCATGACAATTACAGCTCATGACACAGATGCAGACATAAACGGGCAGCTGGAGTACTCCATTGTTCAACAGATTCCCCGGGGAAGCCACTTCAGCATTGACCCAAGCACCGGCCTCATCTACACCAACAAGGAAGTCGATAGGGAGTTTTCAAATCTGTTCGAGCTGACAATCAAAGCCACTGACCAGGCAGTTCCAGTTGAATTCCGCCGCTTTGCCCTGAAAAATGTTACAATATGGGTCACAGACCAGAATGATAATGTTCCCACTTTTGTGTCCCAGAACGCCCTTGTGGCTGAGCCCAACATAGTCATTGGATCCATCTTGACAACAGTGGTGGCCTTTGACCCCGATGAGGGGGCAAATGGGGAAGTGGAGTACGAGCTTGTAGAAGGGGACTCTAACACTTTCATCATGGACAGGTACAGCGGAGATATTCGTCTGGCCTCTCAGCTGGTACAGTCCCGACTCATGTACACCCTCACAGTGTCAGCCACCGACCACGGCACCGACCGCAAGACCTCCAGAACTGAGCTGACTATCATCCTCCCAGGGATGGATGGGCCTGTTTTCTCCCAGCCAAAATACATCACTATCCTCAAAGAGGGCCAGCCGCCGGGCACCAACGTCATCTCCCTGGATGCCTCAAGCCCGCGGGGCTCAGCGACCAAAGTGGAGTATTTCATTGTGGCGGTTCGCAGTGGTGGAAAAGCTGTGGGACGCCTTTTCACCATCGGCCGCCACACTGGAGTGATACAGACGGCTGCAGAGCTGGACCGAGAACAAGGCTCCGACCTCTACCTGGTGGATGTGTACGCCATTGAGACAGACGCCAGCCAGCCCAGAACACAGCGTGCTGAGGTTAGTACACTGCTGACTTTTTTATTCTCTACAGGTACTGGAAAGCCACCTTATATTTTGCTATATTGGTCTATTTGATCTGTTTGGCAGGGAGAGGGCATGAACTCACCCACTGGCATTTGTTATAGACATTTGGATGGAAGAAGTGTAATGAGATCAAGCTTTGAACTGGAAAAAATGGGGAGTGAGACTGTCCAAGTCACACATAAAACAGAGCCACCTATTGCATTTGTCTGCTCATTAATTAAATTCCTTTTTTTACGCATGGCTCTGCATTATATTAAATCATAATTTTGGACATGAGTAAGAAGGCCTTGTTCTTTGGCATGATAACTTTATTGTTCCTGTTCCCAAAACATACTAGCCATGACAATTCATCGTGAATGTGCCTCCGCTAATATTTGAGCAGTCTGGGAAAGGGAAATAAATGAGTGTTGCATGTCTTCTGCACAAGCTCCTCTCCTGCTCTCATGAACTGAAATATTCTTATCAGCGGATATGAACTGCACAAATCAAAAAAGGACCACTTTTTAATTTCCCCACTGTAGACATAAATCATTCAGGGCTGCTGTTTCAGGTTCAAGGCCCATGATGGTTCCCTTAGTAGAAATGAAAAGGAGAGTAATTCATAACCTTCCAGTGCAGGTATGCATCATCAGTGCCAGTATTACTTTGAGCCCTTGAGCCTGAGGCTATTTTGGCACTGGGGTGGTCTTGGGGTACCATTATAACACCGGGAACTGCTCCACAGGCAATAAGTGACCATTGAAATTGGGTGACCTCTTAAGACGCTGAGGGCAGAGAGAGTGAAACTTAAGCTGTCCACTGAGTTTGCATTACGCGATGCACCTTTCCCTAAAGAAAGAGGGGGTTAAATTCTCTGAAGTGTAATGCGGGAACTCTAAACCCAGTTTTGAGTGGCTAAGGCCTAGCTGCTAGTCAAATGAAAAACAAATGTGAGTCTATATATGTTTTGGAAATTTTAACCAGGACTGTAAATGCCATGTTATTACAGGTTTGATGACACACATACGGCATATAAGTTGGGCTTTTTAGAGCAAAAACAAAAAGGTGTAATTTCATTTCAAAAATGCCTGTTGTGAAATGATTTAAGAGTTTAAGATTAGCGGGATGCCTTTGACAGTTGTGTTATTTATGGCTTTTCAACCACTGCAAATATTGAAACTGAAATCCAATACAGCAATCAGTTATTTGGAGACAAACTCACATATTACTGAAATCAAGGATTACTTGGCAAAATCGTGTTAGCTAAGTTAACTTAAAGGTTTGCTCAGGCCAAATGGGAATATCAAATTTTCTCTCACTTTGCCTGCAGCGAAGATGGCAATCTGCTTTGCTGCAGACTCTACTGTCAGGCTAATGAGAGAATATAGTGCTTCAGTGCTCCATTCCCAAACCTTAAACTCTAGATTGGTTTCATGCTTACCTTGAACTTTCTCACCCCTTGGAGAGATGACTTTACCATACCACCTGGCTGAATAGTCAATCTCTCCATTTTGAGAAGCGTGAGATCTAATAACTTGGGCGAATTCAAATGACCTTCCACATTTGGAAATATGGGCTGGTTTTGTGCTGAAATGCAATGGGCAGCCGTCTTTATGGCTATAATTTTAATAGCAAAACTGAACAGGTCACATTCATACTATTTGTATCTCCTCCGTCAATGGGACCTCAAATGACAGCGTGGTACAACAGTGTAAACCTTCAGACTTAGACTGTTTTTCCAGTGAAGTGTTTACACACCAGATACCCGGTAGCAACTGGGGGATTATTTCCACCCCCCGGGGTTGTGACCCTTTCACATTCTCTATTTCCCATTTTCCCCATTGATTGGATACATGAGGGAAAGCTGGCATTTTTTCCTCTACTATGCACCATGTGTGATGTTTTGGAATCACTCAAACAAAGAGAATTTGGCTGGACACGCTTTATCGACTGTTGTGATCTTAAACAACTCAGGACCCTGCTGGGCAGTGGAGAGAGGAGATTCTGGGTTTTTTCCTGACCTTCTTGGCATCTTAGAAAGTTTAATTGTCAGTGATTGTTGATAAGATTTGTCATGTATATTCCTTTTGTTTCACATATAGGTCATGTATGATGTGCAATGGGCATTTCTTTCAGCCAACCAGTTGTCGTGCAGTGACTTACAGAAATGTAGATGATCATATTTGGTTGTTTTTCTTCAGCAGCCTCTAACTGTTTGGAATATCGTGCAAATGTTTCTTCCTCTAGCTGATACAGATAAAGATGCTGAAATAAAATATCTTGGCATTGTTGGTTTTAAGTCATCACATCCTGCAATGTCCTCATTTAGAGGTGGAGAGAAGCCCTTCCCCCAATAACTCATACAGAGAAAATTCACACTGAATCACCTATGACAGACTTCTCTCCAAGAGCTGAAACTTTCAAGCATTGGTTCCACTTTTGGCCACAAGTTAATCAGTGATGTGACAGCAGGTGTTTCCCATCAGCTATTAAAGTCAGAACACCTGCACATCGCTGATTGGGGTATGAGCAGAAGTGTAATATGCTAGAATGTTTCAGATGAGAGAAGTGCATGGATTTACCCCTGAAATGTTTTTTTGCTAATGTTAAGGGATGTTTTTATATGCTTAACAACACATCTTGTAATTATGTAAGCTAATTTTGTCATTTGTGACCAACATAAGTGAATGTAGTTGCTGCTAATTTTTTAGAGCCACCTTTCAAAACCAATGTATCCTACCCAAAGATGGGTTTTTGGTGGCGTACTCCTTAAAAGAAAGAAAGAAATACCACCATGGGATAAGAAAGAAAGCACAGAGAACAAGTAGAAAAGATTTCTTTCTCTCACCTCGACTATCTCTGTTTCTTGTCCTCTATACTCTTTCCCTTCATCTACCTCCTCACATTCAAACCCCCCAGCTCCTATAGACTGGACTGCTACAACTGTTTTCTTAAACTCACTGTGAATCAAAATGAAGTGCTGTTTTTTCTGGGAGGCACTCAAGTGCCACATCAGTCCTTGCCCCCTCCTCTTAAAGGCATTGTTCCTTGTTGAAAGTAAACACAGTCTGAGTGTTCAACAGGCCTTCCTTTGTTTTGCCTTTGCAGATAAAGTGTCTTGATCGGGAGTCTTGTTATTTTTTTTGTCTGTGCCAGCGTCTTGCTTTGGCAGATTTAAGAGTGTGTATGGATGCCCCTGTCAGCCAGCTTTCCTCCCCTCTCCTCACCAGTGAGGGACGTACGATATTGCTGTTTGGAGTTGTGAGACTGAAGATAGAAAGAAAAGAGTGTTTTTGGGAGGGTTCTGGACATGTCAGACAGTGTTATTGGGACGGGTGGAGGGAAACATTTTTAGGAGGGTTCTGGAAGTGACAGATATAGGCAGTGTTGCAAGGAATCATGGAAAGGAAGTGGCAAGGGCGGGACTCCTGTTCATGCCCTAAGCAGGTGGGAGCAAGAGCGCTCAATCTGGCTATCCAGAGCTTTTGGACATCACAGTCAGGGAATGCAGATGGCTGAAGCGGATATAGAAATAAGAGTTGATCTTTGTTGCTATGGATAGCTTGAGCTCTGTTATATTCATCCTCCTCTTCATTAAGCTGTATATCTTTGTGTCTTTGAATCTCTTTCGTGTCTGCCTGCCTGCTTTGTGTCTCTGGGAATCTGTTTGTGTCTCTCTGTGTTGTGGATCAGTCTGATTCATAAATCTTGTTGGCAACAAACTTCAAAGTCACTTTGCTTTTCATTCTGTCTCTCTTTCATTCCCTCTTTTGCTTTCTCCGTGTTTTGGTGATGCAGAACCTCCTCAACATAAACTCTGAGGGATATGTCATTAGGCTGTCAGAGGCAGTGTTGAGGTTGTAGAGAAGATAGAGGGGGAAAAAAACTTCTCTGAAAATGCGCAAAACCTGTAAATCCAGCCAGGTCACCAAAGCAGGGAGGAGAAGGTCATGTATGACTGGACAATACGATATGGATGCTGGTTTTTCTTTGTGTATTTGTGTCTGTGTGTGAGACTGTTAATAAAAATTTAAATATTGATGACTGCGGTTTCCAGAGAAAGGTCGAACAGTGATACTGATAGCCCCCTAAGTGGAGCATTTAGTGTTCTTTGTCGAATAAAAAAAACCTGCTTTGATTACATTCGAATCATACACAAGCTTAGTATTACAATTTCATGTTTCTCAGAAGGGACATTTTACAACAACTGGAAGACGAATGATGCAGAACAAACTGCCTCCTTGTGTATTGTAATTCATGGTCTAATTGCGATTTTTTTGAGTGTGTCTTTGCTTGTGCACATGTGCTTGAGAAAGGGTGGTAACAGTCCAGTCTGGCCGTAACCAAGGTTGTAATTCACACAGTAATCCGGCTGGACACGCGTTTTTGAAATGGTCAACAAGGAGGTGAGCATCTGCTCGGCCCTCCTGGTAGGTGGTCACTCCGGGTGAACCTGCGGGTGAGCCAGTGCCGAGGAGTGCAGGTTGTCCCAGAGCGCCTGTCCATTTTACGAGACAATCGCCATAAAAGTTGGATAAACATTCACTCATGCATAGATGCGTGCAAGCAAATGCTGCCAAACACACACACACACTGACCACACTACTTCTCAAGTGCAGGAAAACTTTAAATGGTAGCCACAGTCAAAATAATTCAGTTTCATTTAGATTATTATGATTATGTTACTGTCAAATAAGGGATTGGGATACTTTGTGTCTTCTATTCTGTAGATTCAAACTGAGCCTCATTGAAGCCAGCGGTTTATGTCCTCCTTTTATTACATTTGTTAGTGTTTGTCTTGATTCATTTATTTTGTGCCACAGTGTAACTTTGTTTGGGAAAGTGTTAAGCAGTTACTGCTGCTCTCCAGCTCATTTGACCACTTCAGATGAATATATAATTATTATTATATATATAGTTAAGGTTCTTTGTGTTTTTCTATAGAACTCCTATAGCTTAAAGTCTCAAAAGTTTTAACCATAGTTGTATAACAAGCTGTCTCACATTTCACCATGTTCTCATCAGAAAGCAGCGACTGGCACAGCTCATAATACACATTTGTCAAACTCGGGGCAGAAAGGTCAGGAGCAGGGTCATATTGTTCCACTGTGCTATGTTCTATAAAGTTAAGCCAAGTGTCACGTTAGTAACGAAAGAGCAAAACTAACTTTCTTTTGGCCACAAGCCACAAAGGCTGTTAAATCCCACAATTCACCAGGCAGTTTCGGTATTTTACAAACCTGGCAGATTTTTAGAAGAGATTCAGATCTTTATACATGGCTGGTTACCTGCTCAAATGACTGAGGCGTCAAATTCATTATCCATGGCTTAGTTTTTCATGAAGTTACATTATTGAGTTGTTTCCTTGTTTGTCATGTTCAGCATTTGGTTTAACCTGCTTAAAATCCAAAATGTTCAAGTTTAAGACTTTATTGTGTGTAATTGGAAAAATGGTTTGCAGAACGGTGTACAGCGCAGTCAAAAATCTGAATAAATGAAGTGAAACTATGCAGAAACATACATGATGCCTTTTAATAAACTGGTAGAGAATGAAGAGAAGATTTTGGACCTGTGTGGAAAGGAATCTGTCATGACCTAGGCGAGGCTGGGTATTGTTAGATATTTGTCAATACTAGTGCTAATACGATGCCTGAGTATGCTGAATATTTGATGAGATTTAAAATTATACTTTTTCTGGATACCTCAGATTAGCAGTGCCCACCCTTTTTGTCTTATAACCCTTTAAAAATGTCTGCTTCCGACCCCACCTGAAAAATTAAACATAATTTGGGGTTCCATCCTGTTAGTTATCTAGTGGACACTGAAATTTGTCCTGTGACCTCTTTTGGGGACCTCGACCCCCAGGTTGGAAACCACTGCCAAAGTCTGAGAAATACTGTGTAGACATGTTTTCCTATAATCATTTATTTAACAAAAGAAACCAAGCAAGTCTGTAAGCAAGCAGTTATAAAGACTTTGCTTAATAAAATAGTATAAAATAGTCAAAATTTTGTTTAAATTGGGAACTATCGGATCAAAAGAGTAAGTAAACAAGATGATGTGTCTGACCAGGCACCTTCATTTGCAGCTTTTGCTACTTGACAGTTGTTGATGCTTCTATGGACACATTTTGGTCCATACCAAATAAGTATCGATGTTCGATATCCAGCCCTAGATCTGAGTAGGTTTTACTGAATCAGTAAAATCTAGCTATTGTTAGATCTAGTCAAAGTAAAGTAAAAGTACACACTATTACCTTTGAGATTTCAATGGCATTGTCTTAACTTTGTAGCACTCATTGTATTGTCTTCTGTGGCAAACTGAATTGTCCTGGTGTGGTAACTCCACCCTGCTGCTACTCTAAACAGGTTAAAACAAAAATTATTCACAAACTCTATTTTTAAACTTGGTTTGCCACTAAATTATGTTTATAAAGAATGTACATGTATATTAAAAGAAAACTCTTTCAGCTCTGCGGTTGACTGTCCGCAGCCTTTTTCTTTTCATTTTTACCCCCCTTTTGCCTCATGCAAAGTCAATGCAGGACCTGAGGTTAGAATAATAAATGCATGTGGCCATAGTTGTGCATGCTCCGCAGAGTTTTGCATCATCAGGTTTATTTTCACATCAGAGATACATTTCTCTTGTTCTGTGACTTTGATTGTCATGCCTCATTTGGGAGGGGTCATTCCTCTGTCTTAAGCACACATGCTCGGACCAAATGTGCGACTGAAATAGTATTAATCTCCGCTGGGAATGCTTTTCTCCTTTGGTCTGCAGAATCAGGCGTGATCAAAAGGGAGCCGTTTACTGTTTTGTACTGGGAGGGAGGGATTTCTTCAAGTGCAATCAGAAAGGTCCATCAAAAGCTGTGATCTAAAGTTTCCAAGCTTTATAGTCACTCAACCACAGCAAGGTTGATTGGGAGAAGTTGAAGTGGGAATGATCAGGTATAGCTATGATTTGGGTCTTACATTTTCCCTGAGCAAGTGCTACACAAGGAAATAAATCTTTGCCTGAGTATGACTACATCCAGGAGATTTCTTCATCACTTTTCTCTGCTCTGCTCTGCTCTGCTCTGACTGTGAAGGGACCATAAAATATGCCCAAGTCTGTCCAGCTTTGAAAAAAAATAATGTTCCACTACTTTCCCTTGTAAAACGAAGGGGGTTAGAGAGAAAGAGGGAGAGTGGAGGGTTGATTTTGGCACATATTCTCCGCGGTAATAATGGATCCCAGCTACAGAATGATTTGTTCATACACGTGACTTACCGAGCTCTCTAGCATCAACAAACACTCAAACACATCCACATGCAGAGATACACACAGCAAATTTCCATTGTTTTCAGAGCTCAAACTTCACTGTGCTGACTTGTTGACCTGTCTCTCTGCCTTTTGCCTTAAAAAAGAAAAAAGAGCTTGCTCCTGCTCTTTTGCACATCTCACTTCCCGCTGGCCGTCCATCAACGGCACGTCCAAAGTGACATTTAGTGCGGTCACCTCCTTCACAGATCCTCCCACCTCCGAGGACATCAAACGAGAAGGGGAGAGAGGATGTTCGTTTTCTGCATCGTATGCACTGTTCTCACATGCACACACACAAAAATGTACACACACCTCATCTCCACAGACGAGCGACCCTGAGCAGGAAGGGGTATCTCCCACAGCCCGGACAGATAATTTAGGAGCTAGATGGGAGATAGAGGGAGGAAAATGGGGGGGCTGGGAGCAAGGGAGGGCTGGAGTAGGGCTTTAGTGTCAGAGGCAGGAGACAAGCAAAGATAGACTGGCACCAGAGAGCAAGAGCCCGTGTTATTGTTATCTCCCCTCTTATTTTATGAGTTTTCCATCAGGAGATCCACTGTAGCTCCTGCTCTGTGTGCAGCACACACTCTAGCTTTATTAAGAGGTTAACCATATTGTGATTTAGCATTTGTACAGAACTTATTTTTTAAGTTTTCTAGTTGTTTTGTTGTGATTATATTACTTGCAAGCAAGCTTGCAAAATCTTGTGCTTTTTCTTGCTTGCTCTGCTGTGCAAGTCTTAACTCAAAAAATAAGCCAAGCCACAGTCGATTTGCAGCTGTTTTCAATTTTGGAATTGAAATATTTCAGCTTTCAAAATGTCCCTGCATGACTTTTCCGGCGTTCAATTTCTATGCAAGTTGTTAGATTTTTAAAATCATACAAAAGTATTAGTCGTAATTCTGTTCATGCTCTTCATTTGACAGCTTGTTGGCCTTGTCTCGAGCCTTGAAAATCCACTGACCCATCCACTGTGATCTAATGGGTTTTTCCCCTTATTATAGCTGTTTTTTATGTTTTGTTCTTTTTGTTTTCAAATCCTTTATACCCTTCTTTTGTAAAGACATATGCAGAGTAATTGTGTAATCTTATTTACCTCTAAATCCCTACCGACCCACATAACTTCTATAATTCTAGTGGAGATCCCATTAGAGTTTCCAAAAATACCAGATGTGACAGGCTCATTTTTGAGAACGAGTTTATAAAATGATGTACTAATCATCTAGAACCTTCCCATTTAATGCAATGATGCAGCCATAAAAAACATGGAGTCTTGGCGTTAAAGAGCTGGAACAATTTATAGAGAATAGCTGAAAAGCTACTTAAAGGAAAGCCTAAGGTTGAAGAGTCAGTTCACCTAAATAAAAAAAAAAACGTATTTTCTCATTTACCTCTAGTGGTGTCTATCCATGCAGATAGTTTGGGTTTTATTTGCCCAGATTTTGATATATTCATCTGTGAGATTTCTGTATCCAATTCCATTTCAAGGGAGGCAGATATCTCAAAAAAATGGCCAAATGATGCCAAATCTACAGTGTAAGATATTACTAGAGGTAAGTGAGACGAAATGGGGTTTTTTTGGTTTTTTTTGCCGTTTGGGTGAACTGACCCTTTAAGCTTTTATTGACCAGACAGGTGCTTCTTATCAGGTGTTTCTGTGCAGCTTTGTTGACTCTGAACAAAACCTCCTCAACACACAAGCTTCCTTACTTAAATTGCCCGTACACATCATCCTCCCATGGGTCATTTTGCAGAAAAGCTGTGGTTGTTTGAGCACGTAGCCGAGTGGAACGTCTCGGGGAAAATAGCTTGTGGTCACCAAGACAATAACTGCAGAGCATGAGCCTCACTTTGGAGGATTATTATCTCATTCAAGGAGATTCTTGGATCAGTCGGCTCGATGTTGGCGCAGCTACTCTGTGTTTCCAAAGCAATAATACTAAAGCATTTTTTTCATTGAAATATCATAGAGAACACTGGATGCAAGCTTTGCATTCAAACATTTCCATCTCGCACGATATACTATGTGGCTCTGCATGGCAGCTAGCAAAGGCTGGCCCTCGATAGCAAACAAAACACTGTGTTTACACAAATTTCGAACAACTGATCTGCTGTCAGAAACAGATCAGAAAGGACTCCTGGCTTGAAATAGCCAGCCATTTTGGTGAATGTGGCCTTCCTCTCCCCTCTCTAGTTGGGCCTGTTTAATTGAAACCAGCTGGCGAGGGTTCTGGGCATCGATGTGCGGGTCCAGTCAACGTGACTTCAGGCTCTCACTTGCAGTCGGGGTACCTGAGCTGCCCTCCCTGGTTCTGTTGTCAGACAAAAGTTATGTTTTTATTAAAGTTGGTGATATTTCAAGCTGAAAACGAAGTAAAGTGTGACTGTTTTGAGAAGTTAAAGGGCAAAAGCTGTGACTCTGGTTTCGATTACATTCGTTGACAATGTGCTATTTTTACTCTTTCTACTTCTTTTCTTTTTTGCCCACTATGTGATTTTCCTATGCAAATGGATAAAGTGGCCTAATTTCACCATGCTCTATTGTGTGTGGATGTCGAGGTGTAATTTAACAAAGTGCTGTTCTGAAAGTTGACTTTATGGTCTTTCCTTTCAAACACTGGGCTATTTTGACTTTGTATGCATTGCTTGTGTTTGTGTGTTGTGTGCTCACATGCATATCTCCTTGTAACAGTACATGCCTTCAGCCTTAAACAATACTGTTCTTGCATACTTCTTGCACAATCTACCAAATCTTGGCGCCCTCTCCTCATTTTTCTGCAGTTATCCTGCTTGGCGTCTCTGGCACTGACACGTAGCTCCCCGAGATGAAGAAGAAAAAAAACAGCCCACTGAAAAATGAATCATCCAAAACTTTGTCTAAACTTGGCTGGCCCGCTGTTGACGGACAGATCGTAATGAAGTCTCCCTCCCAGGACATTGTGTTCTTATGGTATTACATGGAGGGTGATCAGATATTACATTATGTCTCTATCTCCTTCAGGGGGCTGCTGCTATTGGGGCTTCACTTACACTGAGGTCTGCAGACTGAGTGCAGAAGCCTGTGGGTATATGAGAGAGAGAGGGGTGTACAACAACAACACAACACATGAAACTTATTCTTATTCTTCTTTTTTTCAGTTGTTTTAAGGAAATTAGATTTTAAAGGGAAACCCCACTGATTCTGCACATCAAGTTCAGTTTACTCATCATTGGGAGTACTGCTCAGGCTCAGCCTATGAAAATAGCTGTGTTTGACGACATTATTATGTCTTCTGTGGCTCTACAGGAGCTGTGGATGCCTCATGTCAGCCTTAGTCTTTCATTCCAGGTAATTAAACCCAAATTTAATGGATATAGTGCTATATTGTTGCACAGTACACTATTTTTAACACTCATATTGCCAAACTCTCCATCCCATGTGACATGAACGTGGCTTAATGAAGGAGGCTCTCAACTTACATTATGGGAAGTGTAGGATCCACAGTTTTTTGTAGCTTCACCAATATTAAGGACTCAGGATATTCCAGCCTCTGCTGCTATATTTTTATCATTGTATTGAAATCTGTCTCACACAAGCCACCCAACCTTATGGAATTGCAATACTAAGTCACTGGAGTACCCCATAAAGGACAAAATGATTTGAAAGAAAATATTTGCATTGCACCATTTTATTTGTGACTTTATCATATATAGTTTTTTCACTTTAAGCAGTATATACTGCTTCACACAACAACCGTATTTTACTATACTGTCATTTATTATCTGTTTACACAGCCTCCATTTATGGGTGCCCACAGAAGGATTTATAGTTGTTGACAAATACATTAATAAACACTTATATCTGCTTCCAATGACATTATTGTGTGTTGTAAACAATTTATAAAAATCTTATGTATTGCTTATGAATGCTAAATAAGGTTTAGTGTTGCCATTTTTTCACTTGTTTTCTTAATGTTTTTGGTAAATCCGAATTGTTGTGCTTATTTGTAGACCTTGTTTAACCTGTATTGGCAATAATGTACCAAATTACTTCCCATACTTAAGGTGAATTCAAATTTGAGAGAGAAAGAGAGAAAGGCACTAGTAGAAGAGAAATTCCTTACATGTGTATGAGGGAGAAAGCAGGCATATGTTTGTGCATACTCTGTGTTTGCATCTTACCCTAAAACCGCTGCCGTCATCCAGCACACCGGCTGCCTCTGTGCAAATCCCTGTTCTTGCAGATTTACACATGATCTTGCAGAGGTTTCATGCCATTTGATGCAGTTACTTGATAATGAGTGAGTGATCCAATGGAAAGCAACACTCTCAGGACCTTCCCAGTGAATCACCTTTGACCTGATAGAACTTGAGCAGAAGCACTGCCTCCTGTCTTGGCAGCTAAACAACCAGCTATGTGTGTCTCTAAGTGTGTGTTTGTGCACATAGTATTTTAGAAAGTGCGAGTGTGTTTCATCTGATAAATGTTTGTGTATATGTGTGAATGAGCATGTGCATATGTGTGACAGGGTCTTACAGCGCAGTAGACTGGCAGCCCGAGTGTGAACTCTGCATGCTTCTTTTATTCCTCTGACGTCTGACAAGGCTGAGGCACTGTTGGTAATGATGTGGTTATTACATCCCATCATGCCTCGCTGCAGGCCGGGCCGTAAAACAGTGCGGCATATTCTCTTTGTCCATCATCAGCTGCCTATGGAGACCAGCACTTTGCTGCTCTTTTATGAAGTGTTTTCACTCTGTTTAGCGACTTACTCATGGGACCTCATTCACAACACTGTTCTCTAGCTTAATGTGTGATTTCATCATGTTATCCTGTCAAACATGAAAATATAACTCTGTTTACCTCTGTCATGTCTTGGGACAGTGATATTGTTTTTAAAATATTTACAGGTATAAGGTGTCAATTCTGTTTTGCCCAGTAACAAAATAGATAGTTATAGTATTTAAAGGTTATTTGTATTTTTTAATTATTTAAGGCTAAATAACCTGCATTAAAGGAAGAAAAAATTACCTCATCAAACACAGAGACTTTTCCAATAACCTATAAGTATATAGGAAAGAAACAAAAAACAAAAACAAAACACTAATGACTCAATATTTCCAAAACACAAAATCATAACATCTTCTCAAGCATGGCTAATGCTAACAAGCTATGGCTGTCTGTGTTGGTAGCTCTGCAGACATTAGCAGCATTTTTGGCTTTTCGTGTCATAAACAAAGTTCTGTGTCATATCAAAGTATATGACACAGAATACTCTTCTAATACTCTTTAAAGCTGCACTAGTCAATATTTATATGTAAACAATTCATGAAATGCCTATGTGTAATAAGAAAGGGTTTGTTTGTAGTGACAATCCCACAGATAATTATCACCTTTTTTGACCCACAACTTTACTGTTTTGGTTCACTCCCACCGCTCTACATAGCGGTGCAACGTGGTGACCTCCGCCTTATTCTAAGGTAATGAAAACACAAAGATTCTTACTTTCAGGTGATTATACACTAATGAAAACATATTTATGAATATTATATTCCATTTCTGCCAATAGATCCCCATAAATGTTACAAACTGGACCTTTGAAAGAAGCATTTAATACTTCCAAAAATTGCGGTTTTATCTTACAAAACATGTATTTTTAAATATATGTATACATGAATATCTTAGCAGTCAAATCAAAGACACTTTGGCTAAGAACAATGCACACTCGGGGCCACTGAGAAAAAAAGAGATAAAAGTAACACATAGACAGTACCAATTTTCACCAGGTGTGTCTAATTGAAAAAACAAAAAACCTATGAAGAAGTGATGATGAAAAAATTTGAAGAATGCCATAATCACATAAAAATTCGACACATAGTAGCTTTTAAGAGATCAAGTCTTTTTTACAGTAAGAGGTTTTTCCTTTTGAATTCTGAGTATCCTCTTTGGGAATTGGGAACTGTCCTCATGGAAATCAATCAGAAATAGGGCATGGGCATCAGGTTTCAAATCGTCTTTGAAACTCAAGATTTATTCTCAGGCTTTATATGTGACACCCGCTGTTGAGTTTGCACGAGCCCTCTACTCGGGCTGTGAGGAAGCTGAAGTTGCCCCAGGCTTGGAGTAATGCCAGCTGTGGTCATATGGAAACAGTTTGATCCCCTGGCTGTCAAAATGCCCTGTCTGCCCCCAGTGTATGACTCCATATGGAGGCTGCGTGGACATGGTGCTGTTTGGTATTAACACAACAATGACTCCAGTCTCTCACAAGAGTTCGGATTGTATATCTACCTCCTCTTTCCCCACTTGGGGGTTAGATGACTAAGAGGGCAGATGTTGAAGTATGTAGTGGATTTGACATTGACAACAAGTAAATCTTTAGATTTAAATTTTTTTGAATTTACTGTAGATACCTGGAGGTGGTGTCATATTCATAATACACAGAATTTTCACACAAATACAATTACATTTGGATATGTTCTGTTCTATACTGATATCATTTTAAAGCAGTCTGACAGTTTATAAAAGTCACATTTGTTGTTTCTTGTGTTCAGGTGGTCTTTCTTGAGTATTATTATCTGCTGCACGGGAAGTGTTTTACAATGTTTTTTAACAGCAACATTAGCTTGGTAGCTTCTACTGTAGCCACATTGTCCAAGAAGGTAAAGAACAAAGTCCCATCTACAGAGGAGCAAACACAGTTTGATTAACAAGTGATCTCTGGGAAAATGCAGTGTAGTAACACTACAGCAATGGCGGCTTAGCACCAATGATGTCACGCAAATAAAAAGAGATTCAAAGATCTTGCAGATTAGCAGAGTTTAGCAATACTACTAAGGGCTAAGTTTGACTTTTTGGAACTGAGGAAGCTAATTGTATAATACTGCCATGAGGCCCTTAACCCATTACAGAAAAGTCTCCATTAATTTTTAAAACTGACACAAATTATTGTTAAGAGGTAAGGAAATGCAAGCTTTTCAAATCAGTCTGCACATAAACTGCATTGCAGTAATGTAACATTGGCAAAAATGAATGCAAACCTGATGGATTACCCAACTCAGAAAAGCTTGGTGTGTCTGCTGATTATTGTTTATACTGAACAGAAATCCATGTGAACCAATTGCAACCTGGAAGAGAAGGAAAAATACATCCAAAATCCAAACCTTTCAGTAAACATTTGAAAATGGTTCGCAAAAATATAAAGTACATACAGTACATTTATAGTTAAAGAGTTAAAGCTTTCAAATACACAGTAAAACTGGTGACATTGGTTGTCAAATTTTCATGTAATTTCTGCACCTCTTGCACAATCTTGAACGCATTATTCAGGATTTATGCTAAGAAGACGAAATGAGTACCAACATCCCTTCCACACCGTTTGAAAACCTCTCATCTTCAAAAAAGCGTGTTTGTTTCCCTCATTAATCCTGCTCGGTTCACAAAATCAAATTCATATCATTATGACACAAATTAGCCCCCTGCAATCATTACCCCATTGTTGGGATTGTTTACATTGTTGTTTTTCTGCTGCTCTGTATACATCAATTCGCTCTTGCGTTAATTAATTCTTGCGCTGAAATTAACTTGGGAGAAGTCCCGAGATGATATATTTAGGTGGTATATGATTAGGCCCAGACTGGAAGATCAGAGGCTCTTTTTAATCTGTAGCACCAATGCTAATTCATCTACCAACCCCCCAAACTCCCCTCATTCTTTCAATCCCTTTCTGTCTTGTTGTGGTTTCATTCTTTCCGATCATAAGACCCCCAACCCTTTCATGCAGTGTGTGTCGGATGGAAATGAGGTGTATCCATTTCTTTAGGGATGGGATAAATAGATCAGTAGATGGATCTCTCCCAAGATCTCCACTGAGCAGAGATTACATCGCCGGTTGGTGGCTGTAAAATGCAGCTCTCCCCTGGCATACACCAAACAGGACTCACCGTTGTTAGCCAGGGATTATTCTTTGGGTTGTTATCCCATTACTCTGTAATGGTAGCAATTTTCTGCTTTGGAATTTGGCTTTTTCTGGGGAGAAATACATGCCAGAAAGTTTTTGAATCAAGCATTTATCTTCAGTAATTTGTAAAAAGTGTTAGATTACATTTCCACGGCTGGTGACTTCTTAGATGACTCTCTCAATTGTCGTCTGGATCCAAAGTAAAAAATATTTGTTTTCATTGAGGCACTGATATCCTGTATTTAAATGTAAAAGCATATCTTGCTTTATGTGGGCAAAAACTCGATACGAAATTATTAGAAAATTAGAAAATGAGATGAGAGGCAGGTATTAAGGGATTGTTATTATAACTCTGCTGGCCTGATATCAGAATTTCTCAGCACAATGCTTAAGTCAAATTCCTGGAATATTTTGGGTATTAATTTTTTCCTGACGTGAGCAATGGTTCTTTCTTTATTATGGAGCAGGACATCAGCAAGGCTTTTCAAAGTAATGCTCTTAACAGGTCATTAAGCTTTTTTTTAGTTTTTCTGTAAGTTTGCCCAAACACTAAAACCTTGTGTCTTTCACGTCTGATTAGTGACACTTTAATAAAGTCGTTTAAAGTTCAGTGGACTGAATTTTCCACCTTTTCTAGTGTTTCTATGGTCACGGGGAAACGACCCGCATTCAGGCCTGTACGCAATCTTTTAAATGCAAATCCTTTAAAAGTAACTGTGTAATTCTGTCTATGGGGACTCTCCCGACTTGGCTGTGAGAGAAAGTGTTTTTTTATATAAGGCAACCACGGCTGTTTTCCTTTCTGTCTTCTTGATCTGACAGCAATTGACTAAGCCAGTCCTTAAGGCGTGACAAAAGCTTGGCAAAATCTTTACATTTCTTTTCCTCCTTTCTCCCCCCTCCTTTGGCTAACTTTTCTTGGATGGGCCAAGGTGGACAAAGCCTGTCTTCTCTTCCACTTGATTGGGTCAGAAGGCTAAAGTTAAATGTTTGGTTCAAAATTGTCTTAGCATTCCCAGCATCATGTTTTTTCTTTCTTTTTTTTAATGGTGCTCAGAGAAGCTCGGAAAAACTATGTCGAATCGGCCACAATCAAATCATTTATGGTGAGCTCACAGCGAAGGAATTAATGCATTTTATATGAGGATGCCGAGTCTGAGGCAAAGTCCCCTCAGCAACATGTGAGAAAACTCCCTCTCTCTCTCCATTACTCTCTCCTTGCTCTCTTTCTCTCTCTTTCTCCCTCTGTTTTACTTATTGAAATTATAGCTGTCACCCACTTCACAAGGAAGAGAGCCAGGGGAAGCAGGTCATTGACTTGATTTTCATGGGAAGGCTGATTCGGCCATTCAGGGTCTGATAGGTCCAGTATTGACAGCCCTTTGCGTGAGGGGAGGGGAGCATGCCGCCTTCATTGTACCCACGGTTTGCTGAGGAAAAACAAGAGAGCGCCTGGGAGACAAAGACCTCAATGGGAACAGTAGCCCCTGTGTCCCCTTGCCTCTGACTGCTGCTGCTGGGAGGCTTGTGTCTTCCATTCTGGCCTCAAGTGCTACTCCCACCCTCTCTCAAACACCCTGCCACCCCCGTCTCCCGCTCTTTTTTCATCCTGTCAAGTGGCTGCAGAGGTGTTGCCGTTTCATTGTCTGACCCCTGACACCCTCCTTCTGAGTCCCATCGCTTCTGAGTGCAGAGGTTGTTTGTCATCTTCATTTGCAGGAGAGTGCTTATCACTTGTATCTATCGTGGACCATACGGGGAAGCCTCACTGGTGTTCTCAAGTAGGGGTCTAACTCTGGGCCAGTATCGGCCTTTTACTGTAATACAACATGTCCTGTCAGTGTCATTCCTTTACCACAAAGGATATAGTGATCCCACTTTTCTCTTCAGATTCTGATTCTAATACTGTGATATAGGGTAATATCACAACAGATCTCCTGTGGTGAAAAGTAACAAAGTACAGGTTCTGAAGTTCTGCTGTTAAGTACAGTTTTGAGGTACTTGTGCTTCACTTGCATAGCTCCATTTATGCTATTTTATACTTCCACTCACTACAGAGAGAAATATACATTTATCTGACAGCTATAGTTACTCACTATACTTACTAAAGCTTACAAAACACATAACACAGTGGTTTAGGTATTTTATAATACTTTTATACTTTTATAAATTGATCTTACAAGTTTTACTCTCTTTCTGTTTTACATATGTGCACATATTTTGATATATTATATTACATATTCTTGTATTCTATCATTGCTATTTATTATCATTATTGTGCCTTATCACTATTTGTGCCTTTTTGCTACTGATGTCATTCTACTCGCTATTGTTATGTTGTGCTGTTGACTTTAATTTGTGCAGCACTTTGGTCAAGTCCATTTATTTTTTAAACATGCTATACAAATAAATTTGATTGGATTTGATTTGATAAACTTAGAAAATATGAAGCACTGCTGTAGGAAAAAGTACCCACCAGTATATGTTAAGTAGATCAAAGAAAAAGGGTCCATTTGAAATACTAGGTGAAAGAAATATAGTCTCAGTTCTAAATAATGGCTGAAAATATTGGCATATTGACAGCGGTTGTCCAAAAACATTTGTATAAAACACAAGTTCAATACTGGTCAAGTCCTGCTCTTAAGCACTTGCTCTTGTTTTTACAAGTTCATGTCAAAGAGCCAAAGAGCTCTGGCCACTCATCAGAGTGTGTAGTACACTAGTCTAGGTTTAAGGTTATCAGGTCACTCTTATCGAGGCCTCTCTTTGAAGTAAGCCTTGGCTGTGTTTCTCTCCTGATAAATACTGTATGTGGGCTTAGTCTGGGCAGACGTCCAGGATGTTTGATGGATGGAATAATTTCTGGTAGTGCGTGTTTCAATGTGTTCCAAAACACCAACTAATATATTGCCAAGGATTGCCAAAAATAATTTTAAAGCCGATTTGATGCTGAAGAATGCAGTGCCGCATTGTTGGGTGCAAAGGAGGAGTCCAAAATTTGACATTTGTCATCAGCCTGATATAATCCTGGGGTCTGGCATTGCACATCAGGTTTATATATCTCATACCTTTTCACAGCTTAATCTGTAATCTTGCACACAGATGAAAAGAACACACTAAACAGAAGGAATTACACGATTAGAAAAGTCGACGATCCTGCTAGTTTTTGCTGTCAGTGTTTTTAACAGAAAAGGGGGGCTGACCCTGTGGGTTTATGAGCAGGAAAAAGAAATAGAACTGCAAAGGCTGAACTCTAACCCCTCCTGACTTGGCTTCCGACCTTTCTGAGCACTTTTTGACCTCTAACCTTCAGGCTCTTTGGCTAACCCAGGAAATTGCCCCGGCCCCCTTGACAGCCAGTCAACGCTGCCTTCAGTACCATCTTTCCGACATTTAGTGAAGGAGCCATAATGAGAACACAATGCAGAGTCTAACACTCAGAAACCATGCAGTGTTGACAGTAGGACATCACAGTCCATGAATTTTAGTTTCAAGACATCAAAATGATGATAAGCCAACTGGTAACCATTAGGCTATTTGAAACTCGGGCCTGTATCCTTCAAAGAATTTCATGAACACACACATTAACATCTTGGTTCCCTTCAGATATTTTCTTTTTCTTTCTTTTCTCTTGGTGACCACAGTGGATTGGCATGGCAGACTTTATAGAGGGACTCTATCCTCCTCACATCCCACACACCCTCCTCCCCCCACCCCCCACCTCACCCCCTCAATGTAATACAGGCTTCTTTTGAAGTGTGGATTTTCTGGAGAAGTGCTTCGCAGCCCCTCCCTGCTGCCCCACACCGAAATCTGTCTATTGATGTATCAGGGCCCCGGCTTTCATATTGGGATATGGTCCCTCGATTTTGGGTCGTGAGCTCTTTATCGTAATTTACTGTATCAGGGAGTGCTTCTCTCCTGGTATGTGGGGATTGAAAGGAACGGTCATGTGCTGAACTGATTAAGAAGTTGGTGGTGACCCGAGGTTAACCCCTTGGAGGGGGGGGTACAAAAGCAGTCGGAGCGAGCTTAGTGGATGGATAATGGATAGAGGTGGTAAAAATGGGTCACACAAAAGGTGGAAAAAACCTCTTGTCCCACTTGAGAAGAAGTGAAACTTCACAGAAACTGAGGTCAAGGATGCATCTCACCCATTACTGCCAAGGCCTCCACCCTAAAAGACGCCATTAAAACTAACCTTTCAATTGTCATCTTGACTTGTTTTGGTAAAGATACTTTTTCCTTATCATATTCCATTAATTTGAGATTACCTCACTCCTGTCTCTCCCCTCTCTGTACCCTCATTCTTTCTCATGATTCAAGGCACCACCAGACTGTTTTTGTAGCTGGCTTGTCTCTTTGGAGGATTGGAGTAAACTGAATGGTGACAGCTATGCCTGCCAGGCAAGTTGTGTGGTACAGTGTCTGTATTGAGTCTAGGCTTGAGTTTTTTCCCCCTCAGTCTCTCCCCCCTCGGTGTCTGATGAGAATCAGACAGATTTTGCCGAGGTTTGAGCAAGCACAGAGGCCGGCCGGCTCACCGCGCACCGCTGCTGCCATGCTAATAGTGGCACAGCCTGGGACTGCTGAGATTACGTGTTACCAGGCCGAGATGTCACAAGCCCAGGGGGCTTTTGTTGCCTTCAAAGGGACGCCTGGTCAGTCTTTTCCACCATTAGTTATATCACACTGACTCAGATGAAACAATACAGGGCAGAAATAGGGGAAAAGAGTCATGAACTGTGACACATCAACTCAGCCAAAATTTTTCGTCTTTCTTTTTCCACCCCATTATACAGCCTATTGACAGGACCGTCCTAGAAACTCTTATTGCAGGATTTCCGCTTTCCCTTTGACAATTAATTGAGGGCTGCTGTCCTTCCTGGCAACAAAGTTACATTAAAAAGCACTGAACCGTTGTGATGGTTAACTTAAACCAGCTGAGCAAAGCTCACTCCAGCAATCAGATGTAACGCCATATTGCGTTTAATTTGGAAAAAGTGTGTTTCTTTTCTTTGAGCCTAAGTTGTCGTAAGGGGAGCCGGATCGGAAACTTTCTCCCTGCCAAATTGGTGGTCAAAGTTGCAGTTTTTCTGCTCCAGCAGCGTGACAGTAGCCTTATCAAACTTTAATGATTTTCGCCAAGTGAAGATGTCTCAATGCTGTCTTTGTTGGAAACTCTGTCAGTCATTGCTCAGTGAAAACCGTGCAAAATCGAGCTAAGTGGAATTAATGAGCAAATTTTGCCCTTGAGACCTGAGCTGCCTCTGTCTTTGTTTGTAAAACTGAGTGTTTTCACTGCAGCCCTTTTGCCCTGGCATGGGGCTTGCCAAGTTCTCTTGGGTCCAACAGGTAATTCCCAAGCATTTCCCCTTGTTTGGCTAAGGGAAAAAAGTAGTGTCTACCCATTCTACCCATCTGTTAAAGTCATCAGCCAGTTGGAAAAAAAACATTTTGAGGTTGATATGTGCAAGAGCGTCCTTAATGCTCATTACTTCATTCAGAAAAGATGTGTCCCATCCTGGGAAATGTTTTAAAACTGATACTTTAAGAAAAAGGGAGAGAAGAGGCTTGCCATTTAAATGGTACATTCTTTTTTACATCTGTCACGATACATTTAGCTCCTAGTAATGGGAATAAAGTTTACTCAAGGAGGAGACATGTATGAATTAATTGCAAGTGAAGAATAAACAGCACTTTTGATTCTGCTCAGATCTATTTCAGCTAAAAGATGACCTCTCTTAAAATGAAATTGTGCCATTAATTTTAGCTGTCTTCTCCAAAGGCGTATCAGAGTTTTGTTTGTATGAGGCTTTCATGGTTTGGCTTGTTAGAAAGTTCTGGATGTTTGTGGCAATTATGTTTGTAATTAAACATCCCTATCCCATTGCAGATTCAGAGAAAAGACAGAGGTTGTATCTTAATTCTGTACTACATAGTATAAGATATACTGTTTAATAGTACACAGTATATACTATATACAGTGTTGGGCAAGCTGCTTGGAAAGTGTAGTGAGCTAAGCTACCAGTTACTCTACATTAAATGAAGCTTCACTACACTGAAGCTACCCCCAAGAGAAATGTTAAGCTACAGCAACATGTCAAAAGTAGCTTACTACGTAGAAACTTTTTTTTTTTTTTACATTGAACCAACTTCATTCCAAGTCAGTGCTATCTCAGTGATCAATAAAACGCTTAATTTTACTCACTTTCTGCCAACAGAAAGTGAAAAAAATTGTAACTAGCTAGTGGTTAGTTGTTGACAAGTTGATGGCTGGTGTTTGCAGACTGCACTGAATTGTGATCATAGACATACAGTCTATGATTGTGATGGTCAGCTTGGTTGGCGATGGTTGTGTTAGCTTATTCGGAAATCACCTGAATGTGTAAACTCAAGCTTGCGTGTCTGCATTCCGCTCTGGACGCTACCGCACTACTTGATCAATAAAAGAGCTAAGCTACTGAAAAGCTATTTGATTCAGAAAACAGCATCAGAATTTAGTTAAACTAGTAACGCTGCTACTTGTAGGGCCGCTACTGCAAATGCAACACTGACTCTATACTAATTTTCATAGTATTCTCTTTTGATGTTAATATATAAAAATCAATGTACTTTTCTGTTTTTTTACTAACAGTAAGTGATACAAGATGTGTGCAGTTACACATCAATAAACACACTTCATACTCAAAACCTTCATAGAATTAGTATGTAGTATGACCATCAATGATTGTCACTGATCACCAAGTACCGTATATATATGTGGATTCTTATACTTATGTGTGCAGTGTATGTGTGAGCAAAGTCCATGTGTGTGGGTGTGTGTGCACAATGTTGGTGTGGCGCTTTGTGGGTCTTAGTGGGGATCCTCTCGGGCCCCAGTGGGACCTTGATAAAAGCCTTGTGTGACACTGAATCACTGGCCTTTAGAGGATTTCCACGGCACTGAAAAGCAACTGTGATAATTCAGGGACAATCCTACTCCGGTGGTCTCCCCATTGGCATCCCTTAATAACTGTATTAGCAATTAAGGGACGCGGCGGAGCCATAATCAGAGCCTGCAGCCGCCCTTGCAAATTGTCCCTTCTTCCCTCATCTCGTCCGCTTGCGGCCAGGCTTAATGGGCTGTGAGAAGACATCATCCATGTACTCTTTAACCCTCATTCATTATGGTCTCACCATAATAGATAACAGACTCAAGATAATGTCACTTGGCGATATAACACTGTTTATTTTCAGTCGCTGTCCCTCGACGGTTGTGTAAGATAATAAATGAGCAGATCGTGGAACAGCTGAGGTTACAGATACGGGAATTGAACCCCCAATTTCAACACCTTCAGGCACGTTGAGTGATGTGGGGCCCATGCAGGATCTCCTGAAGAATTCTGGGTAACATTCTTTCAGACAGGCATTAACACAATTTAATTTTGGCTAAATTACCAAGAGGATAACCCAGCTTTCTTTCCATAATCATTTTAAACCTAACATGCAGGTTTCTTCAGGCTAAATTACCAGCCTCACAGCTACGATGATCTGTCAGCTTATGTCCTTACGAGGCTTCCTTGGGGGTTCTTATCATGTTCGCATGAAGTTGTTGTTGGATGAAACCCACATGTACAGCATATTATTGGGTACTATAATTGTACAGTGTATATTCAGTACATATTTATAGTTACAGCAAGCTTTAAAATGGAGCAATGTCTACTTGCAAACCCTCGTCACATGTCTTGTGTCTTGGAGTTGGGAGCTGTTCCACCAGTGAGTGATATTCCTTTATAACCTTGGACTGTGTCGTTTCAATTATTTTTTAGTCTACGGGCCAGCTCCCATAATGTCTGTACTATTCAAAGTGGCAAAATCTAGTTAACATTTTTGAAAAGGTATATGTCTGTAGTTAATATTTTGGTATGATAACAATTGTTGAGTGGCAGCTTTGTCAGTGTAGTAAGCTCGTGAAGTTACCCACCCACCACAATAAATTTTACTTTTAACTCATATCTTCCTATACGCTTAGTTTAAACGCATTTATTACTGTTTTACTATAATATGTTTGGCATCGTCTTCTTGGCTTTCATTCAAGTCTGGTTTTGAAACTGTATTTTAAAGAAACAGGTCGCTTGGTCTCTTATAAATGTCAATGGCATACTTTTTTTATTATTTCGTCCAAACTTTAGATTAAAATTTTTCACTTTGGCAATTTAGAACATAACAGACGCAAAATTAAAACAACTGGAATAATTATGTTCAGGAAATCACATTGTGAGGGATGATTTGGGGCCTTCAATTACGTAATTATGTGTGGATCATAAATATTCTTCACTGTCAGCAATAATCTCATCTTTAAGCACTTGAATACAGGCTACAACTTGCCGGATTGTTGTACTGAATTGTATTGCAAGACTAGAAGAACTTAAATTAACAAAAGGTTATCCAGTATTTCACAAGAAAAAAAGCAAATATTACAGAAAATGAATATACTTTAGTGTGGCAAAACTTTTTTTCTGTTCTGTTAATCATCTTGTGACCCCTCAAATTAATGCTGTGACCCCTTGAAGGGTCCCATCCCTCAGGCTGGGACACACTGAGTACGGTCCTATAGTTTTAGTTCAGTCTCTGTTCTCCGATTTTAGTTGATTATTTATAGCTTTTAATCGTATTTTGTTTCTTACCTTTATTATCTGTCTCTCCGTCTTCTTATCTATCTATAAAAGTATGCTTATGTTATATTTTTAATTCAGTACCATAACTTTAGTTTCAAGCATCATCAAGTCTCATGAATCTCAATGAACATATCAACAACCTTAAATTTAAGAAATAAAAAGTTCAGTAGTAAATATTTCCTTTTCTATAAGCAGATGAATGCATGTGGGACATAATCAGCTCTATCTGTGAAGAACTGTCTAAATGAGCTTGTGCTGTTGCATTTTCCTCAGACTTTTGCAATTTCTTTTGGACAGAGCTCTAGTTGTTTCATTGTTCCTGGGGAGAAAGCATCCTGTGAATCATTTACCCACATAAACATAGCAATATACACAACAAAAGTTTGGATGATTTGGTCTGCAAGCACATTGCTATTTTTGTTTTTGTTTTTTTTTGGCACTTGCCACCTTAACTCCCCTCCTCCTCCTCCTCCTCCTCCTCCTCTCCCAGCGTCTCACAAACCCTGTGGTCAGCGAACGTTAAGAAGTTATGGATGAGCATACTGATTCCTCTGATGAGCGAAACCCCCTTCCTCTATTCTGTCCTAATAGGAAACAGTGGAGATTCATCCTCCAATCCGCCGTCCACCCCCGGAGGCCCATGATTGGGGATGTGTATGGTGGGGAGAAACCAGGGATGACAAATAAAGGCTGAACTCTTGAATGGCAAGGTTCTGCTTCCCGTGGCTCTGTTTGCAGCGTGGACCCCGGAGGCCATAGCCCCTCCGCCCGGGGGGTTGTCAGTTACTGATGGTACTGTTGTTGGTTCCAATGTGAAGGGGGCCGAAGAAGCCCCACCACAATCCCACTTGTTAAATAGCATGAATTAATGAAGTGGCGGAGCTGGGAACTTCCTACCCCTGAGCGACTTGGGGGGAAAAAAAGAGGGCCACTTCCTTAGCATTTCTATGGGCCCCCAACTTCTTTTCATCCTGTCGGCTTCTTTCCCCCCAAAACCCCCACTTTTTCCCCCCACCCTCCTACACCCTCAAAAACGTCTTTTTTTGAAGTCTTTTAATCCTCAGGATTTATGCCGGGTTGGGAACAGCAACTGATAAGCAGCCTCAATAAGCAAAAAATAAGATGGCTTTTGCAGAGTCGTATATGTTAATGCAAATGTTAACAGTGGTCATGGCTAACGGCACGGAAAGTTGAGATGAAAGAAAGTTGCAGAGGCGAATGTTTGTGTTTCTGCTTCTTTTTTTTTTTGGCTTACTCACTGAAACACATCCTGCAAACCATTTTTTCTGGTAGCTCATTTTACAGTTCATGTTATAATTTTGTCTCAAACTTTCTCTCTTCTCAAACCAACTGCAAGACAAACCTCTGTGCTTTTCAATCTAGCTGAAATCTTCAAATATTCTTTCATAAGACTCTACAAGGAGTAAAAAAATGCCTCAGCAGCAGGACAGCATTCCCATGGTCTCCATTTTTATTGCCACCCTACCTTCATAATGTACATTATTTATGAAACGCCTTCAGATTTAGTTGCTGCTTTATTAGTCTTCTGTTACTTATGATGTCAGTCTTCTACACACCTGATTTACAGATAGGCAGAGACACAGTTACAATTTTATAGAACTGTAAACTGCTCAAAGACAAATGCCACCTGAGGGAAATTCTGTCTTTTCAGGTATGTGTCTTGCTGTTTCATGAGAATGCTGCACTCTTAATGGCCCAAGAGGCTCATACTTGTTGAGTTATTAATGCACACTTAAAACACAAAGTTCACACATAATAAGTTGAGGATTGCTTTGAGAGAAGGTACACATGGATTCAAATATGCTGACATCCCTTGTTCTTTCATTTCGAGCGAACAAGAAAATTTTATGGAGACAGATTGGCCTTTAGACCGCGGCAGCACCTAGACCTGGCTCATCTCAAAGTCCTCTGCAGCGGTCCCTGCAGTGAATCACTCGGACGCAGACCGAGGCCGCTTTGCAGATAACACAGATCCCTTTGAGGTAAAGGCTGGTTGGCCGCCAGTTCCCTAATGGGAGCGTGTTTATACTTTGAGTTTTTATCTGCTGTGAAGGGCCCTCCACCATACAAAGGCTAGAATTCCTCTCGTAAAAGCTCGATACTGCAGTGCAAAACCATGTAAATAAATAAATGAAAGGAATAATCGGTCAAGGTGGGTGGAGAGGCAGCAGTACGCCCGTCACATGCAACAGAAAGGGGAACTGATGGTATCTCCTCCCTGGACCAGACGTGCATGCAGGGTCCACTTTGCCGTGGAGGGGGAGTGTAAACACGTCCTCAGAGCCTTGGCTTGCTCATTTTAGGGGCAAAACACTTTAAAGACTCTGATCCCAAGCTTTGATAGGGAGGTTTCCATAATGCCTTTCTTCCAAAAGAGCAGCATTTGTGTGGCGACTCCTGCTTGCAGAGTAACTGATGTAGACGTTTCAATGTCTGGCTGCACCAATTTCTCAGACGGCCATTTAATGCAGTTATTATTGAATGATTATGGTTGGCCGTTTTGGTAATATACAATTATGCTTCATTCATTGAATGTTATTTTAAGCGTATCAAATCTATTTTCAGCCTCATATAGAAGAAACAACTTCCCTGGTCAGTTGGCAAACAAACATTAACACTTTTGTGCATGAAGCCAAATGACTCCCTCGCATGAAAATAATGTTGCTGGGCCAAAATGAAAATCTGAGTCACTTCAGTTACCAAGTCAAATAGAATAGACATTTATTGTGGTGACAGTGGTGTATGAACACATAGTCATATTAGATGTACATGCAATACCCTGGATTGGGTTGCACTAGCTATTTATTACTAAGTTTGTGTGTAAAGTCCTTTCAAAGTTCTTAGTAACTACTAGCTAGTTTCAAAGTGAGTTATAAAATTGAGTTGCACCCATAAAACCTGTTAGTAAAGACTTTAGAAATGTGTAAACCAGTTGCTAGAAAGGTGTACTGGTATTTTAGGTTTTTTGTTTTTTCTTCCCAGTTTGTTCAGTTAGCTACGCAACAGTTCCACCTGGCAGTTACTGGATGTAAATATTTAATAACAACGAATCTCTACGTAAGAACCCATTTTAATTCAGTGATGTGTAACTTTAACACTTACTTTATAACTAGGCAAATTTTGAACTTAGACCAAGAGCTAACGCAAATGGCTCCTTAACTTTAGTGCAGTGAGACTGAGTACCCATGAAACTACATATATTTTAAAACAGTCAGTCTGGCATTCAAAAGCACCTTGCAAGGCAACACATCTTATTTGCTCAATTCCCCGGCCAGCTTGTTAGCTGTGATATCACGGCAGCACCCCAGAATGAAATAATGAGCAGGTCATAGACTCTTCCCATGGACAAAACACTGGGAAGTGACCAGCTTCAAGCCGGGCGCAGAACTCCCTCCCTGTCTGGCCCGAGCAACAAGCCCATTATCTCCCTGCTGTATTTCCCTGTGAAGGAACCCCCGTGGTTGCCGTCTGACTCTCATCCCCCTCTGCAACAAAGACCAGAAGAGCTGCAGGTAGCGATGCTAAACTGGGTCCTGTTTTCTCAATAAAAGAGAGAGAGGGCTTCAGTGAGCGCCCCTTTGAGAAGTTTATGAAATTAACCAATTAGGACCTGCAGGGTAGTGAGATAAAGACAAGAAAGGAAAAGAAAGACCCTTCTCTTTTTCTCTCTCTCTTTCTTTCACACACACACACATTGCCCACTCTCCCAAAGCCCAGCATGGATTAATCACTCTGTCTGGGCGAATGAATGGTTGTTCACATCGCTGAGGCCTGTTATTTACAATTTAGTAGTTAGACAATAAAACTCACACCGTGGAGTCTGCTCAGTCCTCCACTGCTTGCTCTCACACTCTCTCCATTTTTATTTTTTAATCTCATCTTTCTTTCTGTCTTTTCTCACTTTTTTCTTTGTCAGTCTTCTCCATTATTTGCCTCTTTAAGTTATCTCTTTCTATTCTTTTTCTTTTCTCCCTCTTTCTCTTCTCTTTTCCATTTTCTTTCTCTTCCTTTTACACATTGTTTCTCTCTTTTGCTTTGCCCCTTTTTCTCTTGTTCTCGGCATGTCTTCTTACACTCTTTCTCTTGCTATTTATTTTTTCTCCTTTGCTCTCCTTCTTTTTACTCTGTCCTACTGTAGTTCTCCACGTCCCTCCATACCTCTTCTTACTTGGATTATTTTCCTTTGCAGTCTCTCTTTTCTTTTCCCTGTCTCTCTTACTCTCTCTTTCTCTTTTTCTTTTTAAAATTATTTTCCCCCTCTCTCTCTTATTTTTCTGAGAAGGAGCAGAACCAGATAATGAGGCGAGGAAAGGTACTGGCACATTAGCTTTCGATGGAGGAGAGCAGCAGATTTGAATGACTCTTTTTATGGTGTCGAGTCAGTTGAGTCAAATCACTTACTGGTAAACATATTGATATGCTGACTCATGCAACTCTGCACCATAAATACACAGCACAGTGGATTTGTATAGATTTCATTTGAGGTTGCAGCCCCTTTGATTCTTTTTATGCCCTGTTTACATATTACTAGTTATTTTGCAGCGCACACTGTAGGTGTTTATATTTTTACACTTTTTGTCATATTCTTAGAATACAAATGCCCCCTGAAAACACTAACGCAGAAGTATAATTGAGAAAGTGATATTTTGCCTCGTGGAAGTTGTTTTTGTTTTCATAGAGGAATAAATGCCAGTAAATCTTCTTCTGAAGGGAAGGAAACAGGCTCCTGCGTCTCCAACTGTGCTGTCTGTGCGACAACAGCAACAAGAAAGAAAAGGAGGGAAAATTGGACTTTATCATCCATGAATACTTCAAGATCTGTACAATACCACAGTAAATAAGAAAGAAAACTCATGCAGTGTGTTACCACAGCTTTTTTCAGTGTAAGTGCATTGGCATGGTGTCTGTTTTCCACCTTTGGTAACAGTTTGGTCTACCAATTTAGGTGCAATCGGAACCAGGCAGCCTAAGATTTCAAGTTTTCAGCATTTGAGCATTAAGCAAATTTTGGAAATGTGCTGGGTTTACAGAGTTTGCTTCCTCGTATGTTAACCTAAACAGTCCACCATGTATGTGTGGTTATATAGTTTTGTTTTAGTTTTAAAATCACCATGTTAGGACTAAGCCTAAGACTAGAATTTACATTTAGTTAGTCTGAAGGCCAGCATACACACCGAGAGCATCTTGACGTCTGTCATCATGAGTTCAAGCCCATCAATTCTTCTGAAAAGTACCAATTTTATTACATTCGCTTCTTGGATTGGCAAATCGATTACATCTGTCTGAATTCATATTGCATTTTTGTTAGACCTTTTTGCAGCAGTGCCATTCATTAACCTCTTCAGTGTCTGTGTATACAAACTTGAGTCTTCAACTCAGGTTTGAGGTAAAATTTCACATATTCAACATATTCAGTAGCATGACATCACTTAAAATTCGAGTTGACCAAGTTGACCTTAATTGTGAAAACAACACTAACAAACACAACTCAGAAACATGAAAAAACACATTTAGACACGCACAGTTAACTCACATTCACACCCATGCAGTCACACTCACTCACACACCAACCCATGCAGACAATGGCGGTCAGAGGACAGATGGCGACTTGTGTCCAGCAGTACGGTCAGTCATATCCCCCTGAGAGTCAGCATTTACTACAAAACAAATAACAGGAAGCTGTGCTGGCTGCTCTGTGAGAATTCCAACAATCCCCACCCTTGTGTTTCGTTCCTTCCCTTTTTCTGCTGACTTAACTTTACGACCTCCTTCAGCCTCGTGTCGCCTCGGTCAGATCTGGCCTGAAGTGGTTTGACACTAAGCAGTGCCACTGAGTACTGTTTCGATCACATCGTGACTCAGGGATTGTTTGTTTGTCCACTTTTTGCCTTATTTAGAAGCAAAGACCAAAGAAGGAAACGTACTGGATTGCTGCAGGGTTAGTGGTTTATTTAGCAGTGTTTCAGCCTCAGCTGCTCATTGTCAGGGTCATTTTTTTGTCTGTGCTATGTGCTCTTTATTTCTATTGCAGAAGTACTGTAGAGTTTGACTTGGAAACTCTTGGTGCCATCTCAGATCTTCCTCACTTGAGTCAGAAGCATATTTTTTTCCATGTACAGTTCGTCCAAGTAATTTGTAAAAGTGGTCTGCTAAAAGCTTTTCTTCCTTTGAAGCATCTTGTTCTGAAATGGAGAAAGACGCCATTTGAAAAGTGTCACATTTCCTCTGACTAAATTACTCTTGACATCACAGTAAACGGATGAGTTAGTAGGTTATTTTGCCGATTATAAACATTCCTCTGATTGATAATTAAGCCAGCTGTTTTCTCCAAACTTGCCATGAAATAATGTTTTCTTAAAAAGTTAAGTGTGGCATTGCAGCATTAAACCTTTTATTCTCTGCTGTTAATCTTCACACATATGGCATTTCTTATATGAGTATATAGCTTCCAGTGGTGAATAGCATTGGTTAGGTAGTAAATCCCACATACTGGTTGTAAAGCTGATTTACAGACATGATGACCACAGTCGATTACAGTTTGAACTAAATCTGGCTCAGCTCTGTTTATCTTCTAAATCTGGATGCTGGAGAACGTTTAATTAGTGTCAATAGTGGTTTAATTATCCCATTCGTTTTCATGTCATAGATTATGGGCAGTATGCTGCACAGCATAAATACACTTGTGTTACACTTGTGGAATGCATGGAAAATTACCAAGATGTAGTACCCTTAAATTTGACAACCTCATACTCAGCGAATACATCCTGATCATGCTGGGAGAGAAAGTTAATCTTTATACTGTATTTATGCTGCTTTTATTTAGATTTATATTTAATCTTAACAAAAAGCAGGCCTATTCTGACATCGTTTTTAACCATTATACAGCAGCATGGATTTGGAAGCCCTGATGTTTCATACTTAAGCATGAACCTACTTCGGACAATGTCATCAAGATAGAAATAAACAGCCTGGCCAAGCGAAGGCGGAGAGGTTTGGAAAACTGATTACAGGCCTTCGATTTCTAGCCCACACTTGACCAAAGAATCAACATATTTACTGTATTACATTTCAGGAATAGATGAGAAGAGAGACCAAACAAAAAAAGAAAGAAAGAGGAGAGTGTTTAACAGAAAATAGCATCACTCTTTTCAATTGCCAACTCCAGGGCGTTTGCCAATAACAACATTGAGGGGAGTCTGCTGCAAAGAGGAGTGCACTCCTTTTTGGATGGATTACATTTACAACCTTTGTTGAACTCTGCCCAAGAAAAAGAAAAAAAATTATCACTGTCTCTCTCTTGGAAGCCATGGCAGCACGATGCAAACACTCAGCCCGTATCTCATCTCTCACAGTATCTCCTAAAAGCAGACTTAACCACATTTAGGGTATTTGGGGTAAAGGTTTTATCATCTGTGCATACACTTTAGCCTTCCTTGGGTTTGACTTATAGAGGATAAACGGCATCTGTAATCTGTATTTGTTTTTATACGTGTGTGTGTGTGTGTCTGTGTGTGTGTGCATGCTGGTGTAGGTGAGATAATGCAGAATACGTCAGCCAGGGCTTAGATTAGGTTTAGACCATGTTGAGTGATTCACTTCTGGGTTATCTTAATTCTTTAAGATAAGGTGGACAGTTCTCACACTCCCACACTCTCACTATTTCACCTTATTCACTGCCTTGGATCCTACCTGTTGTCTGCATGAATGTACATTAATATCAGTGATGGGAATTTGGTATCAACGCAGATAATTGGGCTCAGAAGTGTTGTAAGCGGCCACACACAATGTGAGCCATTCAGTGATTTAAATTCTCCAAAGCGAGCCTGAAAGCACACAAAGTACACAGTATTCATCAGGCCAACATTACGTTCACATTTGGGTTTGATTGCCTTGCATACGCTACAATGGCCTCAAATAGCTCATAGTCGAGGCTTCAGCCAATGATCTATTCTCCAAAGACAAATGGCAAAAACTGTAATACCACTTATTTTCTTAACCCGGGCCAAAGTATAATGAACATCTGCAAAAATTACACATCTTAATAAGATTTTCCAAACGACTCTCCACAGTTTGTTTGACGTCACTTCAGCCCCCTTCCCTGCCATTTTTGCCCCAAAATTCACATTGTGCCCTTAAAAACTCTCCCCGGGTCGCACCCAAGCGTCCCCACTCACAGTGACAGACACCATTCATTAGTGTCCTGTATTTGTCTGTGCTGTTCAGCCTTTTCTAAACAAAGGAGATGAAGCAAACACCCAGGAGTGTCTAATGGTCTCCCCAGCTGTTGATGCACTAATTGCAGAGGCCTCCGAGCGCTGCGTATCTGTCTTTGAGGCTGTGATGGATCTCTGAGAACAGTTGTAGATGAGACCGGGCGCAGATGAGAAGACACATGCAGAATTGGGGTTAGCGCAGAGAGGCTAGCATATATCACTCCCCGTTTTTGATAAATAGTTTCCTTTCCCAAACACAGCTGCTTAGTCACATTTGGGTCCTTTTTTCCCCTCCTCTTCACTGCTGCCCCAAGAAAAACGAAGACATTGTGGAAAACTGTTAGTGTCCAGTCTCACCTGAAATAACTCAGTGGCGTATGAAGAATTGCTGTATGGGATACAGTGTGGGATGCATTATCCATGTCCACCTCTGGAACACCATTTGACCATCCTCAATAGTAAATTATCAAGCAGTAGTCCCATCTGTTGACATGCCTTAAAGCCTTAAAATTATTATCTCAGAGAGATGTGAAAACATGTAGAGATGTGTCAGCTAAATAAATATTTCTGTCAACAGTTTTAGCTTGTATTTGAATTGTTTTGTGTTATGGACCAGTGTTAACCAAAGCACCAAAAGGTTGAATAAAGGTCCCCTCTGTATTACGTTTATGTGGGTTTATCTCCACATGCTTTGATTCTTTTGCTAGTTGGCCCCCTCTGGTATGCAGTAATACCCACAGGATGTAAAGTACAGCACTCAAAGCCATTTGTCATTGTTCAAGAGATTAATCCAAAGCACCTCACATTTATAAACCTAGCTGTGTGCATGATATACCCCAATCACTGAACTACAATGGACCACAGTGATTCAAATTGACACAATAAGGCAGAAAATCAAGTTTATTCATGTATAACATGAACATTAATTAATCCTTGATCAGTCATCATTTATCAGGCATTAGTAGGAAATACAGCATCATCAATAGAGCTTATCTCTTCCCCCACAGCTGTTTGGTGCAGCCCCTTCATCCCCACAGAAATACTGTGTAGTAGCCAGTAAGTTACCAAAATAAGGAAATTGCATTTTCACAATAGGATTTAAAGCAGATAATCAACAGAAACATCTAGAAAAGGTACAGTGTATTATCACCACAAAGTCCACGACTGCTAAGCCAATTCTATCTATTAATGAAGGGCATGTGATACAGTTGAAAGTGCCCGAAAAAGCTAGTAATTGGATATTGAGTTGGGATCATTTTGTCAAACTACTATTTCCAAGGTCAAGAATGAACTGTCATGCTAAAGTCAAGTTTATTTGTAGATTCGAATATCACATACAGTGTCGTAGTGGGCTTTATAGGCCCACAACATCAACAGCAACAGCACCTGAAGCAGTGCAAGGTCTGCGTGAAGGAGGTGTTTTATCCATTGTAAGTGAAAAGTGTCCCGTTGACAGTGGCTCAATTGGACTGTCTACCATCATTGAATTGAAATGCTAATCCGGGGTTGGAGACTAGGATCATTTAGAATTTTCAGCAAATGTATCTGGAAAGTTGAGTTCTGAAAGCAGGAAATCTTAAGAAATGATTATTGGGAAACACTTTACTTCAAGTGCCCCTATTTAGCAATCATTAATAATAATGTAGTTGTATGCAGATATAAGTGTTTATTAATGTATTTGTCAACAACTAACTCTCTCTTGTGGACATCAATGACTGGATGCCGCTGTATAAACAAATAATGAGTGGCAATATAGTAAAACACAATTGTAAAAATATAAAATATGTCAAGTTAAAATTGTTGACAAATATTGTATCATTAATAAACACTCAAAAATGTCCTTATAGCTGTGTACAACTACATTATAGTGTAAACCATTTATTAGATGTTTGTATACTGCTTATAATGCTAAATAGACTAAAAGTAAAGTGTTACCGATTACTGTTTTGAAGCCGATTCTTCCCCTTTACGTGTGTAAGAATAGCCCAGCTGTATTAATGCTTTCACTTTTTTATGCTTTCTCACACTTTATCGGTATTCAGTGAACATTGTGTGAGCCCTACCAAATGTCCCGCTGTTGCATTGATGTGATGAACAGAAATGACATAATCTTGCAATTTTCTCTGAGAATGGGATTGTCACCAGAGCAACAGAGAACTATTTGCGAATTTTTCTTGTCAACGCTGCATTCATAAAGACGTGTTTTTGGCCCGGTCATTCCCTTACTGAGAGAAGATAAGATGGATGGTGAAAGAAAGATGGTGAAATGCAGATAAAGTTGGAATGTATGTGTTTGTAAGAGAAAGCACTGAGTGAGAAAGTGTGTTTGCCTATTTGCAAACGATAAGAGAGTGAATTACTTGCAGTGTTTTTGCAATGAAACCAATGCCATCATCTGCTAACACTATCAAATACCCCTCCGTCTGCTCGCCTCTCACACCTACCAACTCTCTTGTTAAAATTCCATTCATCTTTCCCTGATTTGGATCCTTAGTTTAGCAGAAAACAAACAAACAATTGTGTAATTTGTGTGATATTATGTCAAAATCTTCTCACGGCGCGACAAAACCCCTCCAGTCGGTTTGGTGTTTGTTTCATGTGAGCATGTTTGGCTTTCTAGTAATGAGCCCGATCTTTAAAGGTACCCAGCAGGCCAGGGAGCGCTCTTGACAATTCCAGTCCCGTCTGGCTGACCTTAATCTGGATTAGTTGATTTTCTTTCCTTGGATTAACAGCTTGTGGTTCAATTAAACATCACATAGCCCAATGAGTTTGAATCATGGTATTACAGAGTGCTGCATGGAGCTTGGATCGTAACTGAAAAAGTTCCAACTTCAGTGTTTCCTCTGTGGACAGCCTCCGCCGCCTGGCCTAGAGAGATTTTTTTGGCCTGCAAAGTCTTAGGGCTACTGTGCTATGCAAAGGCATTCCTAGACAATGTGGAGACATGCAGAGTGGCGGTAGCTAAAGGGTTAGAAAGACTCTCTCTCTGAAAGGCAGTTAGGGGTCTTAACTATGAAATCATTCCTCAGAAGTAGCCTATAATATTTTTCCCTTGAGTTAAAGCTTTATGGATAGAGACAAAGAACCATTTTATATGGATAAGTAATGTTAGACCAAAGCTCTGTGAAAAGGCAAAGTGAAGAGAGGAGTGCTAGCACTTGTTTTTGGCTAGTTTTTTAGATAGAGTAGCTAGCTCAATAACCGCCAAAGTTAAAAATGGCCATTCTAGCCCCGCTGTCAAGGTAAAGTAGTTAGACAGCTTATCCTAAAATCATCAGTTCCATGGTTATAAATGAGTTACAAAATGCCTCGACATTCACATTTTCATTTTCTTTTTGACTAGAGCCCTATCATATGTGATTAAGTTCCCAGTTAGCTACTTGCGCTTAGAGAGCTGTGGTTCTTTAGCTTCAAGTTTTAGAGGGTTTTTTTTGCTAATAGCCTAATAAAAGATGAAATATGGAGTTCAGAGACAGGGGGAAAAAACAATAAGGGCTTATTAATTACCTCTAATTTTCACATTTTTCACTATTTTAATTATGTGAGGATATGTAAGTAAAAAATGGCGTTTAGCTAATCCAATGACATTATTAATGCTACCAGAGCTGCTCTGAGTTTTTTAAAAAATGCTTGAAAAACTACAACAACTTGTGCAACCAGAAAGTCCACTGTTTTAATCTCTGGACAGGCTCGGAAAACATGGGGATAAGAACTTGAATGAGAAACACCTCCTCAATAAATAACATTTAGGTGCCCTTGAGAAAGGCACTTACCCACTCATTCAAGCCACAACTGCTCAAATAAAGCGTCTCATTGCCAACAGTAGTGCTTGCATTGAGCGGCTCCCAGGTGTGAATGTGTGTAACTGTATGAATGTGAAGCAGTCTACTTGAATGTCTGCTCAGCAAAACCCTTCCCAGGGTAGAAAGATGAGAATTCAATGGTCCGCTGACGAACCAAGCTTCATGTCAGATGGAAATTATATCACTGTAATGGAAAATAAACCTCTCGCTGTGTGACAGTCTGGTGTGCTAAACTTCACAGAATGGAGACATACAGTAGCATTTATTTTGTTAGAAATATCTCATTATTTTTCTTAACTCTTGGGCTATTGTTTAAACAGGTAGGAATAAACTGTGGTGCCCAGAGCTGGATTTACTTGAAATCTGAGCTACATGTCAGAGGAATCTCATATGAAAGAGGAGCTCTCGCGTGCAGTGGAAAAATAGAAACAGGAATTAAGACCCAGAGTGGGAGAGACTAGAGGGATGTGCACGTGAGGGTAGTGAATGGACTGGAGAAGGACGTTAGTTTGACTGATAGTGGATATTGAAGGCTGATATTGCTGATAACAGCAGACATTTTTGCCACATTCTGTCATTATCATGCTTTATGAAGAGATTCCTCTAGAATTTAATTGTGGTCAAGCATCTGAAAAAGCATCTAGACCATCGTGGAGCTCTGTCCCCTATAGTATTACTTCCTTAATGTGATGCAGTTCCTGTTTAAATAGGGTATGCAGGCAGGACATAATACAATGAAGGATCAATCAAATGACTAAACCTGTCAGTTTGATTGAAAGGCAGGAAGGTGGGATTGTTTAAAAAGAGGTGGTGGTTTTATTGGTTGGGTTTTTTACCACGCTCGCAGTGTGGCTGAATGGATGGGATTGTTGCTCTTTGGATAGTGATGGTGAACATTGTAAACATTATACCTGCCAAACATCAACATGTTAGCATTGTCATTGTGAGCATGTTATTATGCTGACGTTAGCATATAGCTCAAAGTACTACTGTGTCTAACTACAGCCTCACAGAGGCTTTAGGGCCTCACTTGTCTTTTTCTGGTCTCTCAATTGCTGCCCTCATTCCCCTTTTCCACTCTCTAACCCCCCTTCTCTTTCTGTCCTGCTGTGCCAAGTGGTTGGTTTCATCCATGCATACCGAGCCATGGCGGTGGGGGGGGTGTTGGACGGGTGGAGGTGGAGGTGGTGACTGTTCCTGTCGGTGACTAGATCATATGTGACACTGTAAGCCCTTTTACCCAGGCACAGCCCTTCTTAAATCCTCTTCTCTGCACTGACTGACAGCGGCCAGACGTCCTCCAGCTTAGAAATTAAAAGCTTTTTTTCTCTTCCTGCCCCAGATGACGTGCAGCCGTCAAACCGATGTTTTGATTTTTTGACGTAGCGTCCACAACCGGCCGTATGGTAGTGATATGTATGTTTTTCCTGAATCCACAAAAAGTCATGAAAGTGGAACTGACTGCTTGTGGGTAAATATTGTTTTCGTTACAAGGACTCATCACGACATCCTGTTAAAACTGTCCCTAACACTAACGGGAAAGTAAAAGCAGATCTGATTTTATAACATGCTCAGGATAAGATCTTGCCCCTTTGCTTGTTTTCCAACAAGAAATTTGTGTATTTGTGTTATCCGAAGCAGTTCAGTCTAAACATATCTCATAAAGATTTTGGTTCAGAACACAATCTGCTTTTCCCTGGACACATTGTTTAAAATGTTGTGTAAATGTTGAATTAATATGTCACTTGTCAGGGCTCTGTTTGTGTGTTTGCTTGGGTGTGGAGTGAGTTTGGGAGACACTGTATATGCTGTGTTTCATCCCCACATTGTTTGCCACAGATATTGATAATGACTTTAGATTTATTTATTTTTTTTTTTTTGCTATTGCTGCTAGACTAAACAATTTCCTCGCTAGTAAACACCAACTTTGTCAGACTTTGGTGTTCACCGTTTTAAGAACCCCTTTGTTTGAGTGTTTGCTGATTGCTGGTTTCACTTCCCAAGTCAGAAGAGGAGAAGGACAGCATTGCTCTTTTGTTGTCTGAGTATTTCTTTCTGTCAAATTCCCAAATGCCCACAAGTCTTGTTGTCTGGGCGGTCTGTCTCTTTTTTTATTGGTAAAAGTCTGGAGGATTTATTTAAACAAGAAGTGATAGAAATGAAATACAGAAGTCGTCCCTTCTCCTCCTTTTCTTCTCCTGATCCACAAAATGCATGTCAGAGCTGCAGGAAAGGTCAACTAACAAATGACACCCTTGTGCTAAACTGGAGGTTTTGACCCCAGAGTAACCAAGGGCTCCCACAATGCAACTGCTCAGAGGAATTAATAATCACCTTCTGACCTCGCACGCTGCTACTCTAAACCCTGGAGAAAACCTAAAGGTGTTATGGATGATTGCAGAGGCAGAAAGAAAGTAGGAGGAGAGTGAGAAAAAAGTCTTAGAATATGAGCTGCATCCTCTCTCATGGGGCGTCTATGGGGCCTTTATGAGTTGACAATTAATAGTCTCTGTAGGTTTCCTGAATGGGGAATTGAGACGAATTGTCTCTTGGCTATTCAGCTGCGTTCAAGCGTGCTGCCAGACAAAAAGAAAAAAAGAAAGAAGCGGTGGCTGTGACGGCGAATTACCCATAAGGCTGTTTTTGAAACATTTCCTTTTTGTTTTGCAGACACAGGCCCTATAGGAAGACCCCCATGCACTTGTGTGCACTCACATACACTTACACACCACCCAGTGAAGTGACCATTTCAAAAGTCAGAAATCGGCCAAAACAGAGCCACTTTAAAATAGTGATCTGTCAACAGCTATTCTTATTGTGAGCAGTTTAGCCACAGGACTGGTGAGAGAGAACAGATCATATTGAGGCTGACATTTGTTTGTTCGTGCTTGACATCTAAAAGCAAAATTCTATTCATTCATTTCAGTAGCCACAGAACGGCATGCTATACGTCAGTCGCTTTTGCTTTACAGACAGTGAGGCATTGATGTTACGGCCGGGCCGTAAATCACGAAGAGAGTGCCTCAAATTATCTGGAACTCTAAAGGAATGGGAACCGAGGCTCTCGCTCCATGGGGAAAGTTTTGGATCACATCCGTAAAATGCAAGTGAAGCTGGCAATTGCAATGAACAGTGAGAGATAATGAAATGAGCAGGCAACATGGGAAGACCATTGAAGTTTTTTGTGATCCGCTAATGATGTCTTAGAGCCCTAGAATTCGTCTTTGGCCACAGGATTTCTTCCCATGCTATTTTGTCTTGGGGGCTGAAGTGCATACAAATGGCTTGTTAATTAAGATGGATGGTACTTCTAAAAGGCCCATCTTCATGATAATAAGAGAGAGTTTAACATGTGAAGCCTTGTAAGAGCTCCTTGTAGTGTGGAAGTGCATGTGGAGGTATGTGTCCGGTATGACAGAGGGGGGGGGTTTTACCATCACACATGTATGAATGAGCCTGTCATAGCCTACCGTGTGATTGGAGCACAGTTTGCGTTTTCATCCATTTGTATCTGTGTGTGAGAAAAAAAAGGCAGAGCTATCACAAGGCCCTCCAGTCTGTTTCCATGAATGGCCTCAGCAGGGGGAACTGTCCCTCATTATCAAGTTGGGTTTTTTTGGCAGTCGTTTTTTTTTTTTTTTTTTTTACGTCACCTCATGTTAAATTCATCAACATTTCTCTGTCATTTTTTTTTTTTTGCCCCTCAGAATGTCTTCAGATCAGGTTTTCTTGCCAAGCTGGTTCCTGTTGAGGCCTAAATGGCCGCGGCAGATGTATGGTGCGCCAAAAAGAGCAATAACTTTCATGACAATGAAGCAAAAGAAGAGACAGTCATTTCTTTGATCAGGAATGACCGAGATGAATTATATGATGTGATGTTTTTTAGAGCTTGATTAGATATATATGTAAAACTGCATTAATACATTTGCCCATTATCAGAATCAGAATCAGAAATACTTTATTGATCCCTGAGGGGAAACTCTTTTGTTACAGCAGCTCACTGTCACGTCAGTGCACACAGGAATAGAAGTACTAAGTAAAAAATATAATACACTATAATACAGGTCAGAAAATAAATTAAGTACCAAGTGGGTATAAGTATAAAATAAGTGGGTTTACGGGTTGATGATAATAATACGGTATAAGGTAATAGTGCATGAACTATCAAGTTAAGTGTAGCTTATTAGCTTATTACGGGCAGAAACATTAGGAAACAACTGACACAGAGCAACATTATCATTCATATGGCATCCACTAGATGAATGTAAGTTCAATATTTTCTCTCCTGTTAAATCTGACTTGATCTACTCCAACCCCGGTTAAAAATATCTGATTCTTAAGCTTTCTTAAGCTGACACGTTAACTGTTAACTTTCTTCACCAGCTACCAACTTTGCCTGTCTGCCATTTGGCACTGGGCAGGTAGCGTAGAGTGGGCTTGTCAGAACTTTGTTTGCAGAAAACAGCTGCCTGCTACGGTTGATGAGTGCGGTGAGGCTAAACCATACAGAAAATGTGCCAATTAATGTTATTCTTGGCAACCAACAGCCAGGTGCAGTGCAGTTATTACAGTGATGTTGCCGAGCAAAAAGCAGTAGGTGGATGTATAAGCTGTTTTTGGTCAAGATAGTTACAGCACATAACTCCCCCTAAAACCCCAAATTGTTGTTTTCACATTTCCGTTTGTGTTTCCAGTTTTTATACTAAGCTAAGCTGACCGCTTCTCCCACCATACTTAACAGACATGAGTATCTACCCTAACTCTCAGTAAGAATGTGAACAAACACATTTCCCAAAATGGCGAACTATTCAGTGCATTCAGAATTGCCTATTCTGATCTTTGCAGTACTAGATAGGAAACTGGCACAAAATTGTGCCGTCACACAGAAAGTGATGTATTATTTGAACAGAAATATGTAATATCATCAAAATGTAACAAACTGCAGTGGTGAAATCTAAACTTCTGTCCATTTTCCAAGTTATCACTTAAGCTACCATCTTATTTTTAGTCTGATCAGCAGGAGCTTTGGGTGGCAGTCGGGAGCACAGATCAGCCACAAGTTCGACTAGTGCAAACCCCCCCCCGTTCTCACACACACACACACACACACATAAACCCTGCCCACCCCCACTCTGCTACTTCTCCCGACATTAATGTTTGTAGGGGTCTTTCACATAAACAGGCTACACTGGAGGGGGTGCCGGGAGCTTTTCACACAACAATCCAAGTCCTGTTTTGGATTAAAACTGGTTTCTACGCCACCCCTCATGCACACACAAGGGCACACAACCATATACACATGTACTTACATTCCTGACTCGCTGTCCTCCACTCCTCCACTCATGCTTGTTTAAATGAAGTAAACAGCAGTTAAGGATCCTCGTTTTTCAATTCTCACCTCAGCCAGCCAGTGGTGTGTTCATTTCAACTTTAGTTTAAAAGTTTAGTTTAAAACTGATTTTTATGACGTGGATGGAAACTGGCATTCTTTAGTGACTTGCAGAGTAGTCTTTCTTATTCATAATGTGCTAATATACTGACTATGCAAACCCTTTCCTGACTTGCCAAAACTAAAAGGGGACAGTTTTCAAAACCCTAACCCTGTCAGCAACAAACAAGTAGACGGGAAAAGTCTGGGAATAACAATTCCTTTGATGCTATGTGAACTCCCAAATATAACGTTAACCCTGATGGAATCCAGATCTATTAGATTAATTTATTATCAAATCAGTCCCAAACATCATTACAGTAGGCTAATTATTTAATCTAGATTTCTAGGTTAAGGAATTATCTTGCTGCAGGACGGAGATGTCATCATAGATGTGACTTGTTAATAATTAGGTGAAACCTAGACAGAGATCCTTTGCTAATGCATTTTTTGTCCCCTCATCTCCTGTAGCCTAAATCTCATGCATTTATCACTGGCCGACAGCAACTATGAAATGGATGCCATAATAGTCTTTAAAGCCTCTCGCAGCCCTTCCAGAAGTCTTGGAAACCAAATTTGGATTTAGAGAAAGATGTCTGATATCTACTGTACATCACTTAGATTTAGTCTTTATCTGTTAAAATCCCACTGATGTAAGGCCTGACATTACATACTGGACCATTTGGAACAATCTCCCTGTCTTATATATATTTGTGATGGCTCCAGACAAATCAAATCCAATTTGAATCAGAAGAAGACAATGATATTACTTTTTTGGACATCACCAGTGGTTGAACAAGTACTCAGATCTCTTATTTAAGCACATAGCTATACCACATTGGAAAAATACTTAATTACAAGTAAGATCTAGGAGTGAAATATACTCATGTATCAAAAGCACTAGTAGGGATGGTGAAGAATGCTTCCTTTCAGTGTGTTAAATTATTGATTTTTTAACATGTAAGCTATATTTTTAATGTTGTAAGTGGTCTAGGTGGCACTGACTCTGACTACTTCATTATTCTCTTGGAGTTTAAACTGTAGCAATGTGTTATATTGCAGCTGTCGAATGAAAGCTGAAGCTTGTATCTCCAATTCTGGGGATTTTTCTTCCTTTCATATCAGTTGAAGGATTACATGCTTCTCTACAGCATTCTCTTACCTCTTATCCTTTGAAAAAATGTGTTGCCATCAAGTTTAACACAAGGCAGCTCTTGAAAAGTTGACATTGTTATCTGAACACTGCAAATGAGCTTATCATATGTTGAATGTAAAATGTTTTTCAGCAAAGTATATGGTAACTCCAGCCATCAGAAGTAGAAAAAGAATTAAGAAGTACAATATTTCGGTCTGGAATGCAGAAGAGAAACAGTGTGAAGTCTCCAAAAATTGTAATACCCATGTGAAGTATTTAATGGTATAATACTTGAGTAATTGCACTTAATTACATTCCATATTGAATGTTGTTTATTTCAGTTCGAATCTGTAGGTTTTCAGTACCAGAAATGGTTAAAAATCTGAAAATCTTTTTGATCTATTTTGAGGGTTTTCATGAGCAATTACAAAGTGCTATGTTTTTCAGTTTCTCTCCTTTCCATGGTCTGTGTGGTTTGAATGCCATAATTGGAGGTAATTGTGGAAAGAGCGGAGTGATAAGGCCGTAGACTCACGCAGAGTCAGTGGCACCGACATGGATACCGATAGGCGGCTGACTTCAGTTATGGTCTCTTTACACTTTTTAAGAATTCCTTAAAAAAGACAGACAGCTGATAAAAAGAAAATACATTTCTTTCCTTACCTCTTCAAAGCATACTTTTCACAAATAGGCTAATTATTTTGTTTTTTACCTTTCATCTCACAAGAAGGAGAAAATGCTTGTTTTGATGTTCTTCTAACCTTTTAATCCAGGGATACAGAATGCACTGCATTTAATAGGCTATGGTAATTTCGATGATGGCTTTGAATTGTGCTCCAGCTTCAAGGAGAGCTAAATCTTGTCTCACCTCCATTAGCTCTGCTCTGATCTTGCCCAAGGTCTAATTAAACTTTCCATCTAACTCTCCCAGGTAGGAATAATAGAGAAAGAGTTATGGCTGTTTATAGTGAAAAAGAACCCTAGTTTGCACCACTCATGGCCGGATACTAGACCATTAAAAATGGCAATCCATCACGATTTGTTTCCACTCTCCTGTGTGCAGAGATGTCAACGAGCCCAGAACCTCTGTGAAACAATACACTGGTCCAGATGACCTGGTGGGTTATTTGTTCTGTTGGATTATATGTCCCACCAGAAATGCTCAGAGGGAACCTCGCTTGGCAAGGGTTCGCAGGGGGTTTGAAGGGGCCTGCTGTAGACAAACAATCTTTTAACAGTTGGTGAAGTGGTCCGCCGAGAGGACAGTGATCCCCTTTATTAAAACCACTTGTCCGACATTGTCTCTCCTCTCTCTCTCCCCTTGTTGGTTACATAAGGCCAAGGTGCTTTGTGATCGTTTGCAGGCTCTCCTGTTTTGTTTTGTTTTGTCTGTCTCTTTCTCTTACTCACTCTTTTTTTTCTTTCCATGGGACTGCAGAAGGTTTTGGGGGGACTTGAGGGGGATATGATCGTATCCTGACTTCTCTCTTGCACAGTACGTTGAGGTTTGGCTGACGTCCAGCTTTGTCTGCTCTTTCCCGAGCACATTCCCATCTCTGGCACGCACAAATTCCTGTCTCCGGAGCGCGCTTGCACTTTGCAGAGCCTGATGACTGCGGTTGGAAGATGAATTACTCTGCAGGCATTTGTTTGACAGACCGAGCCAGTTGCGATTGTACACGTGTTAAAGAAGCCGTACGGAAGAGATCAGTTTGACCTTGTCTTAATTATTTAGTTGTGTTTCCTTTTGTTCTTAAAAGACAGAACCAAGATGGCACTTATACCAGTGTTCTTGACCCACAGAACCCATGAGTTCTTAAACTCCCCATAAATCTGGAGCCTAGAGTCTATGACGTTCTATCTAAACAGTTGAAACAACCACAAGGAGAGGTAGAGAAAGAAGTGAAGATGAAGTTAAATAATGATGGTCTTTGTCTGTATAGTTGCAGGAAATTAATTATGTTGAATGTGGCGTTTTAATACCCAGGTCCCACTTTACAGTTTCTCTTATATAGCAGGGCATCCATCAGATGTGCGTGGATCATGCCATACGGTTTTCAGATTAAGCAAGGCAAACACAGACACGGGCCCGGGCTTTTACTAGACGGTCGATAATCCATTTTCAAAGTTGAGGGGATGACAGATTCCTCCATACAACACAGTGGCTCTTAAATAGAGCACGAACGTTGGGAAAAGTATGATTTTCCAATGTGCAGGGAGTTTGTTAGAAGCCCTGGGAGTTTAATGCTTTGTTGAAGCAGTTGTGGTAATTAGTTAGGAAGTCCTTACTGACCTGCATGGGTGCGGCTCTTCGAAGGTTTCACAGTCAGCGGTTGGAAGGGATGTAACCTCTCCGTCTGAATATGAGAAGGCTCAGTGATGAGTCTCGTGCTCCTTTTGAGAAGCACAGCACTTGGAGCCTTTGTATTTTTCTGCTTCTGTTGGAACACTCTGCTAACCAGCCCAAGCTGTACCAGCCTTCAACTCTTCTCAGTCTCAAAGCACTGTCCTCACATTACACAGGGTCTGGCCCAGGCATTAGACCAATGTAACCTTAGATAACCATCATGTCAGTGTAAACAAACAGTGTGTTATACCTCAGATTGGATTAGTTTTTGTTATTGATTTATCATACGTCAATAGAATCGGCATGTCTCAAAGGCTTTTAGTGTTGACTCTCTTTTATGGCATTGCAAAAATTCCTTTGTGCTATTTAGCAGTTTATACTGCGCCAAAGCCTGAGTAATTTCTTTTAACAGCATATGATTCTGGATCTGGCTCTATGATGAAGTGTTATATTTGGAATTGCTTTGTGATCCTAGTTTTTTGTCATCAGTAAAAAATGGATGATGCAAAGTGGAATCATTCAATCTCAGAGGCCAAGTGTAATGAGAGCTGGAAGTCGGTGCTTCCCCCAACCCTTGACCCCAACTCGTCAACAGCATCTAATCAGATATTCAATCATTTTGAAATGATTATTTCCTGCAGGAGGCGCACCCTGCTCCAGTTTTTACGATCAGATGAGCTCAACATTTACAGGCCAACTGTTGCATCAGTTGCACTCAAAAGTTAAATTTTTTTCTGCAAAGTCTGCTTTGGAAGAAATGTGTGTGCTAATGATGTGAATTTTAACCTTTTAACTCAGAGGTTCATGGTGTTCAATGGAGCAAACATCCGCTTTATTACTCATCTGTAATGCAAACCATTCCTCACTTAATTAATCAGACCCTCTACCGGTTATTAAAAAAGTCTGTAACCGACAAAATATGTGCTCAGCCTACATGGGATTGTGCTCAAATAATAGATCTCTTGCTCCTACAGTGACTTTTCCCCTGTCTGTCTGTCTGTCTGTCTGCAGAGGACTTGGCAGAACTGCAAGTATGAGACATTTTAAGTGGGAAACATATGGAAAGCTGTGCTACTTCCACTTTTTAGATGTGGGGGAAATGGCAACGGTTGTTTGCTCTCAGGGACACAGGTGATGCTTTTACCTTCAGCTGTAACCAGAACTGTTTCTTCTCACTTTGGATATTACAGTGTGGTGGGATTGAAGAATTATTTTGGTATATTCTGTTACTGTTGAGGTGAAGGCCTGTACTTTGATGTCTGCTGTCTGCTTGGCTTCCACAAGCAAGTCTTTTTAAAGATGGCTAAATGTGGAGTGTCAGTATTACAAAATGTGAATGAATGATGCAGCATGCAGATGCAGATGATTTTAAGGGTCACTTCACTCAAATGACAAAAAGACACACTGTATTTTCTCAACTAGCCCTAGCCAAACAGATTGTTTTGATATTGTGTGCCAATGCCTTTGAAACTTCTGCATCCACCCCAATACAGTAGAGGTTAATGGAATTTAATTTGTGCTCCTCATAGCATTAAAAAATGACATTTAAAAAAATTAACAGCGGCATGTCTTTCCAGAATCAATGTTTTGGTTACTCTGTATAATCCACAGATGTCTCATACCGTCGTTTTCATACCGACTATTTCTTTGGTTGAAAGTAGTTCCAGTGAGGTCTGTGAATTATTCAAAATAACTGGGACATTTTCACTGGAAGGACCCAAGTTTCCCCATGCTTTGAGTGCAATAAAAATGAAAACCCATTCTCCCCATTTATATTTGGGTCACCACAGAAATTTCAGATATCTCAAAACCTCGGCACATAAAAACAAAACTATCTGCATGTCTTTTTGTTAATATGGGTGAACTGATGCTTTAAATTGAAATTCTGAGTGAGAAAGGAGACTAGATTACATAACATAAGTTCAGACATCTAAATTATCCCACCTGTCATTCCTGCGTATATCATGTAAACTCTGGGAATTTTGCAACAAGATTAAATTATCACTACTGAGTACGAGCTCCAGTCGCAACCTCATGGACAAATACCTTCCATCACTTAAGGTCTCATAATCGACAGTGCTCAGGAACCACTTGACGCGTGAATCATTCATACCGCCCCATAAATAATAAAACCCTGGCAGCCAGTTAGCAGCACCTGCAACTTGAAACAGTAGTTCGTGTAACACAATCTTTTACCTTGTAAACTAATGTGTTTCACCTGCCTCGGCCGGGGCGTCTGGGTCCGCCGCAGACAGGTAGAGGGAACAAAACCTCTCTTCCTGCTTCTCTCAGCCTCCCCCCTCCTGACCTCGCTTCCTCTTCCTCCAATGAATTTTTCACCAAAGCTCTTTGATATATTCTTGTCCCGTGGGAGCCTGGGTAATGCAAACTGGAAGCGTGAGGCATAATTTCTCAAAACTGTACTTCTACCCTAATTAGTTCACTCCTCAGAAGTGGGCCTTGCATTATTTACACATCAAGGGGACACACAGGGCGGGAGATAAATATTCATTGTTTGTTGACTTTGCCCTGGTCCCTCGGCTCAGGCGCAAGTTGAGTCGAGAGCCGCTGTCATTGGCTTGTTTATGCGACTTCTGCATCGCTGGTGTCCAGGACATAATCTGCCTTGTTCTTCTGTAATTATCTCTAGTCATGCAGATACACAGACACTAACTCAGAGTCGGTTTAATAAGTGGACAACATCCTCATCCTGGCACAAGCAGATCAGATGATTAAGTGTTCAGTGATGAGATTTGTTGTAATTGTGACCTTGCACAGACTTGCCCTGCTGGGGTCGGTAGCAGTAAACAGCAAGAAGCATATTTTATTCAGCCAGACTCTGACACCATTTCAGTCATGCCTCCCTCAAGCTTTTTGTTCTAGGTCATCTTTAATGAACTAAGCTTTTTCCAAAAGGAGTCTGTGGCAGCAGTTACGAAGAGTTTCCTGCTACTGTTGGTTGCAAAGCAGATTTGTGGGACATGCAAAGTCTGCTTTTCCTGTCAATAGCTGGGTATGAATAGGCTGCTGTATCTGACCCCCCACCTCGGTGGTCATACGGCCTTGAGGCCCATTGTCTGCTCTGTAAATGCCCACTGGGAACTCTTGTTGCCTTAAAAATCTGCACCCATTGTAGACTTTTGACAGTTGTTTCCTATTTCATCTCACTAATGTGTAGCTTCATCTCTGTGTGTTTCAGGGGGTTGTGAAAGAGAGGTGGGGGCATCTTGTGATGCCTGGCACAAGAATTACCATAATCACTGTCAACATTAATGGAGATCCTATCACTGGAGAATTTAAACACGGCTTTTCCATATTTATAGAGGCAATAAACAGAGAATGTGCAGCAAAATGTCTGTTATGATTCAAAAGTGAGCCGTGTTTACTTGCTTTGAAATGCATATTTGGGTTAGTGGATGAGGCGGAGGGGATCACAGTTTAAGTTGTGGGATATGAGTGGAAATGTAATATCGCCACACTAGACACAGAACATCTGAAACCATAAATGTCTCACTCTCACTGTCTCCAGGGTTTCCACTTTCCCTCAGACATTTGCATAGCTGAGCTTGTGTAACTGCTTCTCTGTCCTGCTATAGGTGGTCGGTTGTGTTAGGTTGGTTTGATTCCCATTGGAACTGTAGCAGTAAATGTATTTTGACGTACACACTATTGCTCTTATATGTTTCTTTTTATTCTAGTGCTCTGGGAGTTAGTTGGTTTTTATTTGTGTCATGTCAGACATTTGTGAGGTTGGTGAATGATGTTGGGTGATAAGTGGCTCACAGTCAGCGTTCCAGTTCATCCCAAAGGTGCTGGATGGAGTTGAGGTCAGGGCCAGTCAAGCTCTTCCACACCAAACTGGGAAAGTCATTTCCTTATGGACCCAGGCATTGTCATGTTGAAACAGGAAAGGGCCTTCCCCAAATTGTTGCCACAAAGTTGGAAACACACTGTTGTCTAAAATATTGTATGCTGCAGCATTAAGATTTCCCTTAATTGAAACTAAGGGGACTATTCAAAACCATGAAAAAAAAAAGCACAAAAAGGGATGTGGAAAGGGCGTCCACATACTTTTCTCCATGTAGTGTATTAACAGCAAGCTAGGATGGTGACTGAGGGTTCTCCAAGCCTGGTGGGAGAACCATCAGAGGTCCTTAAGTGGGATCACGTGGTCTTTTGTAAAATGAGAAAAAGTTAAATGTCGCTTTGATACTTGAAATCACATAATTTATATAAACAACTGATCTAATCATAGGTTTCACTCTTACTACTGCTGTGTCTGTATTAAATTTAGATTATCAGAGAACACTACATGGGACAAAGTTAGTCCACATGGGGGGTCTGTGGTCTACAATAATTTGTGTTTATTTTGGTTTCTAAGACATTAAAGTGAAAATCCCTAAGCTGCAGTTAGTTTGCTCTCCTGTTACACTCACTGTAAGTCTCTATGGAAAAGAGCCTCAAGTCCATCCATCCATCCATTTTCTACCGCTCAACTTTATCCCAGTGACTTGGGCCTTGGCAGGGCACACCCTGGACAGTGGCCAACTCGTCGCAGGGCGAACACAGACACAGACAAGGACAGACAACCATTCACTCACATGGGCAATTTAGAGTTATCCACACATGCATGTCTTTGGACAGTGAGAACCCATAACACGGGAGGACATGCAGACTCCACCCAGAGAGATATGTTGGTCCGGTCCGGGAATCGAACCCACGAACCCACGATCTCCTTATTGGGAGGCAGGAGCTGTAGCTGCCATCAAGTCAATTTGTATATTGTACACTTTCCATGAGCTCCAGTGACAGTGGGATATATGAGGTCTGCCATAGACCCACAATGCAGTTCTCTAGATATGTTACTTTCTGGCAGTGGAAAGTGGGTATTTTATCTGGAACAGTACTAATACGCCTTTTGTTGCCACCACTACTACAAATATCAACAACTGTTCTTGTTTCTTCTTCAGCTTTCCTGTCCATTTGAGCTAGTTTAATACATTAATCTTTCATTTAAAAAGTTTGAATATGTGATTTAACCACCTCAAATCACTTGAATTCAGTAGAGTCGAGGCAGAGATGGCAGTGACTGCTACTCCGCTAGGCTAGGCTAGTTACCTTTTTGTTTATCTGGTGTTACTTTTTTTTAACATTATGATCGCATTTAGCTACTGCTTTATTTGTATGGTTTAGCTAACTCAATTAATAATTACTACTGTTGGAGCATCAACATGTATTTTTCAATTACATGAAACAGGAAAAAGAAAGGTAAATTAGCTTTAGGTCTATCTCACTAGCAGACTTATTCTACTACTAGATCTAAATAAATGATCTATGGATAAAACAATAATTCAGTCTCCTTAGTTTTTGACCTTTCAAAGTCAATATACTACACTTCACAGCTTTCCTCTCTAGCCTCTCTGGAGTCAGAGAATGATAACTTTCCCCTGCTTGTGCAGCTTCTTCATCATCTGAAATCCACGAATATGGACATGTTTTTTTTTCTTTGCAGTGATCTTAACAGCTGCAGCAGGCCAACTTTGGCAGCGCTTTAACGGAAACTGTGGTGTTTATTCTTCCTCTGCAGGTGGAGATCACGCTGCAGGATGTCAATGACAACCCGCCTGTTTTCCCTAATGATATTCTTGATGTGACCATTGAGGAGAACGTTGGAGATGGCTTCAAGATAATGCAGCTAACAGCCACGGATGCAGACGAGGTAATGGCTCCCCAAGTTTCTATTTTGTCTGACAGTGTTTTTGTACTTCTCTGTGCCAGTTTTCCACTCCACTGCTTTCAGAATAGATATCACTGGGAGTGATTTGAATTAAAAATATGCTGTAAATTTTTGTTCCTACAGTGTCAAAACCACTATAGATTCAAATGGGTTTTTGAGGCCAACCCAGCTGTCAATATTGAAATGGAGCTAAATCGACATTTAGTATCTTTATGTTGGGCCATTTTCATGCCAAAACTAGATATTCAGGGCAGAAAAACAAGTTAAACAGCATTAAGACCATGGTAGGAAACTGTCTGCCCCAGGGCAAACTTGACAAACCTGTAATATTTATTGTAAAGGTGAGGGTGGTAGCACATTCGTCATCATTCTGATAAGTAAGTAAGTAAAGATGTATTTTTACAGCATTTTCCAAAGCAAAAGTTATGTAGTGCTTCACAATTAAAACAGTTATATAGTAACAGCTACAACAACAGTACAATAGAAATAACATAAAACTTAAGAGCAAACGGATAAATTAAGAAAAGCAAGGGGATGTAAGGGAGTCTTAAAATGTCATTGGTAAAAAGTAAACTATCCACAAGTTTAGGGACAAAGACAGTAAATTCTTGTCTCTGGAAACGGGTATGGACTTGAGAGACTTCAAGTCCCTATATGGATCCACAAAATGTGGATAAAGGCTTGTTTTTCAATACGCTGAATTCTGGCCACACATTTTAAAATGTTAAAATAAGGCCACTTTTTAGCAATGTAATTTGTGCCACTGAATGTCATATGATCTTATACACCTCATTGGCATTGAAACATGACAGGCAGATAAATTATAATTAATAAACGGCCATACCGGCCTTACTCACAAGCAAAGTGATATGCAGATTCACCCACAGATTCTCACAGTGTAAATAGCAGAAAATGAATCTGTATAAATCTAACTATGAGCATATGAGAGTGAACAAAATAAGTTATTTCATAGCAATATCTCACACACACATAGAATTGTCCTTTTCTCTCTCATGTGTTGACGTTATCCGAGATGTCACCACTGGTGTCACACAGCCTGGAGGAGAGCGACCAGCGATTGATTTTTTCGGCCTGCCGCTCTGATATTCCCTCTGCGGGCCCCATAGTTCACATTACATCACAGGCATCACTCTCAGTTAGTTAAAGGCTCCATCTTTAGCTGCTAGAGGCAGGATATGGACATTAAATCCTGCAGTGAGCGAAACGCAGGCCCTGCCGGCATCTCCAAGGTCTGCGGTCCCTCATCCAAGCCAAAGGACACAGTTGAAGTGAATGGAAAAAGTCAGGCCATAGAGGGGAGAGAGATTAAAAGAGAGAATATGGACTCAAATTGAATGTTAACGTATGAGGCCACACGTCTTTTATTACACAGCTGTTGCCTCACCCCCTTCTCTCCTCTCCGAATGTGAGAAAAGTCGTACGAAGTCTCACTTCTGGCCATTTTTCTTTTATCGGAATACTATATTGACTGTAAATCTCAGACCTGGTGGCAGGTCAGTCTTTTCAGTTGGTGGATTTTTGAGGACATTATTTGATTATTTTCTTTTTTCAGTGCCAGAGTATTCACAGCTTTGATCTTGAAAGGTTTAGCATATGGTATTGAAATCAAACTGTGCAGTTGTTCACTTTTTCCTCATATCTGAATTTAAGAGGAGCATCAGCCCCCCTTTCTTTTTGACATATGGCACATATATGGATATAAGTCTTCTAAAATTATCAATTTAAAGAACTTTCATTCAAGAGAAGTCAAATTTATCTTACAGGCAGGGATTCAAGTGAAAAAGAAAACACTTAAAGAGAATGTAAAGAAACCTCTTTAGGAATTACAGATTCTAGAGATGTTTACTGCAAAATTCAGTGCTGCCATGAATAGGTTGCTAAATAGAAGCCCGTACTTCATTCCAGCTCTCACTCTGAGCCAGATATGAGGCCAGCCAAGTCTTTGCCCACATCCTTACGCAGGAAACTTAAGTTGCGCTGACACTAAGCGTACAGAACGCATTTGGAGCCCTTGTTGAGAAAGCCACATGTGTGAGCCAGTGCAGAGAAGCCAAGAGTGCAAGCTGTTGGCCAGCTGACGTGCTGAATTCAGACATCATAATGATCCCATCCAATTTAACAGTGCTACATGTGGGATTCATGTGTGAGGGTATTAAAATGCTGTTTCTACGCATCCGTTTTTCGCTACGTCCATTTCTACTACAAAAAGAAAGAAGAGGTTGCATTAGGGTTGAAAGAAAATCAATCTAAAACTTGCCTTTTTGTCAAATGCAGGCTAGGCCTCTGAAAATGTTTCTCACCTCATTTGAAAGAAATATGCTGCCTTTTGTGCTTTTGGAAAGGCTGTGAATGTTTTATTAGAATTCTGACCTTATGTGGAAAATATGTCACAGGTAAAAACCTTTCTTAATGAAGAAAAGTGCAACAATTGGTGTTTTAGGAGAGGTCTCTTAAAGCAAGCATAGCCTCAAAATGAATGGTAATATGTTCCAGAGGCCTACACACCCACTGCAAGTATATTTCTAGACAGTTTTTTCAGTTGTGAATGCATTCAAAACAGATTTACAAAGCAGCAGTTGGGCCATCTCTACCTTTCAAAGGCTTTGAGCGCCTAGTGACAACACATTGCTTGTTTTTCAGGAGTCTGTGTTATGATTGGCTTGCTTGCTCTGTGCTGTTGCATACAGGAAGCTCGCTATCCCCGCCGGCGCTGTCTGCTTCGCACCTCTCACTTCTCATTGGAACTGCGTGCTCCAAAAAACCACTCATCTGCTAAATGAGTTTCCTTCTGCTCCAGTCTGGTACGCTTTGCTCCCTGGAACGCCACTGTTTAATTGCCCCCCCCCCCAACAACCCACGGTGTCTTTGGAGAGTTGTAAAGTAGTTAAACTCTTGAGTGAAGGTCAAGAGGGCGACCAGTGTGTGAGTGTATGAGTGTGTGTTTGTGTGTTTAAGATCTTAATTACTTATGTTAGTTTAGTAAGAGAGAGAGATGGGGCTAGTCAGAGAAATTAGTGCATTAAAATGAGAGTGAAGCTATTTTTATGTGTGTAAATGCTTGCCCATGTTCGTAATTCGTGTGTTATATATGTGTTGGATTGTGGCCTAGATGGACCCCCTGCTCGGCCTCTTCCACCTCCCTTGCTCTGCCTTTGAACCCTATCAGAAAATTAATTGGCAAACCGCAGGTGTTAGGTTCCGGACTGCAGCCCAGGTGGCTGATGGGATTGCCAGATCTGGAACCACTGATTGATGACAGCAGCATCCTTAGATGAGCAGAGCCTCACTCCGTCCTCCTCGTCTCCCTCGTTTTACTGGGCCTGGATCTCTGACCAGTTCTCTGGGAATGCAATAAGAGAATAGGTCAAGAAGACAGAGGTTTTATCTGTCATAAAAACAGGCCACGGGAAAGAGATAAGAGTAAGTCATGAACTTGGCCCTGTAATATTGACTCCATCTAAAGCTTTTGGCGAACGACTGCTGTGTCCAGACTTGGTTTGTGCATTCGCATTTATGCACAAGTCTGTTAAAGATAGAAGGGAAAGAGAATATTTAATTTGATTTTGTGACAGACAGAACTTTTTCTTTTTCTGGTCTGTCCCTTATTAAAATAAATAAATACTGAAATATCTACTCCTTTCATCACCCACTGCCTCTATCTAATAATGAATTTAAACCTACATTAAAAGATTTTCTTAGCAACTTGGGGGCAGTGGGTACAAGCTGTAAACACAAAGTTTTTTACAAATTTTATCACCTTATTGTTATCACTAACGTGTTAGCAAACAGTTGCTTATTTACACATCCAACTGGCATGGGGCAACATTAGCATTAATTTGGAGTTGTGTTCTGCCGCCTGGCAAAGGAAAGTCCAATATTCCCTCAACTTTTTAGCTCTGTTTCGGTCTCCACCAACTCCTAAAGGAAATAATTATCTTTAACTTAAATGCTCCACTATTTTCACCAGCTGGTTGCTAACTTTGTACCTTCTGGAAACGATACTAATGAGAGCAGTGAGAGTGAACCAAAACAATGAGCCCAATGATGCTAAATCATTCCTTGGAGCAGAGAGGAACTCCAGAGTCAGGTAATAGTAATCTGTGGAGTTGACACTACAAGCAACCCATTTGACATTACACATAATCCTTTTTTCTTTTCTTTTTTTTAATTAGTGCAGCTTTAAACATGCAGCAACAAAGACAAGAGGCAGTGGGATGTCAATCATTTTCATTGGACACCTTTTACACAAAGAAGCACTAGTGTCGGAGGGGCAAAGATGCTGAGCAGCAACGAACTCACAACAACAGACAGTTGAAAACAGTTTAACTTTATGTGTCCTAAAGCTTGTGTTCCCACAGAAAACTAATTGTTCGGGAAGAGTTGAAAATGTAACTTAGGTGCTCAGCAAATACATGCCTGAAAGCTACAGATTAAGTGAGAGGTGAGAGACAGCGTGCCTCTTTGTATCACAACAAACAGCCAACACATTACCTTCCACCAGCTAATGTTACCCTTCAACATTACTGCATGCATACAGTTTATGTAAAATATAGTTTGTCTTGTGAGCACCATTGTCCACCAAGGCAGTAAATGTGTCAATATGCAGATACAGCAACAGCTTAATGCAACAGCTCTCTATATAAGCCTTTACATTGTCCTGGCAGGATCAAAAAGCATCACTCAAACATCAAGCATAGCTGAAATAGTCTCTTTTAGCTCAGCTCTTAGCCAGCTGTAACCAGAGCTTCATCTCACTGAATAGCAGTAGCTTTTTGATGTTGCTTTTTCTTTTTGGCAGAAGACACAGAGTGAGACAGTTGTCTGATCTCTTATTGTCCCCGGCACAAATATAATTGTCAAGCTCTGTCGTCAGGCTCATTCAGTTGTCATATCACATTCAGCCCTCCTCTCCGATTCCAAAGCCTCTTGCTATAGCTATCACATGTGTCATGGCGCTTGTACTTGTCCAAGGTAACAGGGGATCTATTAGTTGCATTTATAGAGGAACACTATAGCCCCCAAAAGTTCAAAGACAAAGTGAGTCTCACTAGAACATTGCTATTCAGCGTCTGTGTTTCTTTGTCTAGTGTGACCTGTCCTCTTCTTGATAAGCCTTACGAAAGATACATTTTATTATAGATAATGTGATTTAAGTGGTGGAACAGTAGTTTGTGTTTTTGACAGATTTCAGAGGTTAAAGGAAGTGTTTAGAGTTACTGAGCTGCTAAAATCTACATTATACCAAGCATTTTTTATCTCCTTAAGTGCTAAAAGTCATTTTTTCTCAAACAAGTGAAGAAATCTACCAATTTAGTGACATAATCTCAACCTCTGTCCCATACAAATTACATTTTTTAAAGAATTTTGAAGAATCAAATCATTTTCTGTTATACTTGCGCAGCCATTTGCCTTATACTGTCTTCTTTCAAGATACTGACACTAATTTCTTTAAATTCTGCAAACAAGTTGATTTATAATTGGAAACTGGTTTACGGATTTTTTTTTATTTTAAAGACTTTTAGGGCTTAATACTAGACTAGACTTGATGAGATGGAGATTTTTTGCAGTGTGTCTCTAATGAATTTAATAAAGTTTTCTCTTTTCCCTTTTAGTTTGTATTTTAGAGCTTGCATTTCACCTGTTTGATTTTCAACATTCTCTTGTTAGCTTGTTTGTGCAGAGTGTAGAGCTTTTTTCTCATCAAGGGCATTCATAAAGGTTGGAGTTTGTCTCATGTTTGTGCAGGTCCGCTGGGTATAATCCCTTTACATCCGTTTTCTCCTTTGTCTTCTTATGTTGATATCTCCAACTTAATTATGTGATCTTTTCCTTTCCTTTATGGTGTGTCGTCGTGAAAGAGTCACTGTGAAGGGTTTCATTCATGCTAGACAAGTAGGTAGTTTGATCTGGAGACATGACACGCTAACATGCATGGTAAACAATCTGATTTCGTACCAAATAGAGTTGCTTTGATGCTTGTAATCACGATGCGCTTCCTCTTCGTGGCCTGAGAACTCACATTTGAGACAAAGATCAGCAAAGTACATCTAACCTACTGACCCCTTTTTCCCTCTCAATCCTGAGAGAGAGAGAGTTGGAACAGTGTTCTAGAAAACGTAGCTAGCAAATATTGACTTAAAATTTGGTTTGGTTTGCTGCCTGAGATGAACTCAGTCAATTTGAAACAATGAACATGTAAACACAAATGTTGACTCCACAATTCTGCTTAATGTTAAGTTTCTGGTTTTGTGCCGTAAACATGTAGATTTAATTGTGAAAATTTACTTGAGTTCACGTTACTATATTTGCAAGTCAAGTAAAAAACAAAAAGTCAATATAAAGTAAAAAATAACATTTTCTGTCTTCACCTCAGGGTCCCAATGCTCTTGTGACGTACACCATCATCAGTGGGGCAGATGACAGCTTTCGGATTGACCCTGAATCCGGTGATCTGATTGCCACCAAGAAGCTGGATCGGGAGCGCCGTTCAAAATATTCCCTTCTGGTGCGTGCAGATGATGGAAAACAGTCGTCTGACATGAGGCTGAACATCACCGTCAAGGACGTCAACGACCACATGCCCATGTTCTCTCGTGCAACATATTCGTTTGATATCCCCGAAGACATGGCACCGGGTAAGGTCTTAGTGTCACTCAAGAAAGCAGCCATTGCAAACAAAAATGCATACAATTTAGACATAGAGTAGAAGATTGTAGACTCAGACAGGCAATGTTTTGTCTTCTGCAAAAGCCCTTAGACTGAATTTAGACAGCTCTGTTAAGGTCATCAAGAGCCTCAGATTATTAGGAGCTGCTTCTTTGTAGCAGTTTATAAAAGTATTTTGTTTCTTTTTACATTTCTTTTTACATTTTTATGTAACCATTGTAGCTCTCCCAGATCCTCTGTATCTTCCTTAAGGGAAAAATTAAGACTTTAATAGGTCAAAGGGACAGTAACTGATGTTTGATTTATATGGAAATCTATCAGCAACCTGCAGGATTTACAATAATACTGACAACTGTCTGGCACAGCTTCTTTATCCCCCTCACTGCTTCAACCACAAAAAAAGAGAAAAAAGTTTCAAAATCAAAGAAGAATGTGCAGTGAGGATGTAATTAAGATATGATCATGTAAAGTACCAATAAAAACACTTAATAATTAGCTGTTTGCTCAGTTGTGGCATTATCTTCATCCCTAAGTCATCGGATCAAACACCAATGAATGGAGGAGTTTTGGTTCCAAAACAGTACAGGCCAAGTGAGTTAAAAAAATATATATTTTTTTTAGCAACTGGCAGAGCAATCACTGAGTCACTGGAATTAACAAACAGCCCTAATAACCCCCTGCAGATATATTAAAGTAATTTTGTTCTATAGGGCAGTAAAGTCTAACTTCTCGCCTCTGTGTTACAACCCGTCTGACTCTCGCAGGCTCCATCGTGGCGGCGATCCTGGCCAGCGACTCTGACTCAGGGGTGAACGGAGAGGTCACCTACTCACTGGAAGAGGACAACGAGGACGAGACATTCCTCTTGAACCCAGTGACAGGAGTTTTCAATGTGACGCGTCCGCTGGACTACGAGACTCAGCAGTACTATATTCTGACAGCAAAGGCCTTGGATGGTGGGGGGCAGGCCAGCACAGTCAGAGTGTATTTCAATGTCCTGGATGTGAACGACAACCCCCCCATCTTTAACACCACCGTGTACAGCACGTCTGTCTCAGAGAGTCTGCCGCCTGGATCCAGTATTGTCACTGTTGGGGCCAGTGATGCTGATGATGGTATGTACATGTGGGAAATTACTTGGGAGATGGAATTTAATAAAAGATAAATACTTGAGTTGAAACAATGTTTAATTTTTTTTTAGTCAATGCTAATATTAATATTTGAGTGTTAAAAATAATATGATAATGATGAAATGGACCATATTTGCTTTTAACATGATAACATAACCCAAAGAAATATTTTTGGAAGGGCTCCCTCAAACATTTTTATTATTTGGTTGCCATAATTACAAGATAACAACACATTTTGAACACTAAACACAACTGAAAACAAAGAAAAATTAAAGAATAAAAACTGGTCAAATATAGGTTAAAAAAAATGTAACCTGTAAAACATTCATTAACTGCAGTTTATTTTTGCTGCTCATATATATGCTGATACTGATATGTATATTGTATATATATATATATATATATGTGTGTGTGTGTGTGTGTGTGTGTGATAAACCAGTATCAAGTGATACATTGATCAGGCTGCAATACCTATATATAGGAGATACACTATTCAACTATTGGATTGCTCATGGCTTGTTTTCTTATTTTTTATCATTTGTGTAATAATTACATTTTATCAGAAAAGTACCTGCTTAAAGTCATGTACTTATCTATTCACTACTTGAAGTTTTATTATATTTATACTGTTTAACATTATCATATTTTTATTTAACTGTAAGGTTAGTTGACAATTTGGTATCATTAAACATCACTCTTCAGACAAAATCAGAAACACAACCACATTTACATGTAGCAATTTTGGCACTGATTTGACTCTCTGATCATCTGAAATCAGGTATTTCAGATGATCATTTCATACCACCAGTAAGAAATGTTTTTTAACAATACACAATATCAGAAACATTCAAGATAAATTTTATTAGTTCGAGAAAAATATGCCATATAAATGCTATATAAATTATAGTTAAATCCCAGTTAGATCAAGTTAAACCCTGCTCAAGTATCCCAGACATGTCAATCTATTTAAAGAAAACAGTTCTGTGAGAATGTTTTAAGCAGTAATGTACTTTGTACTGTGTAAATCAAGTGTGAGTTAGCCATAGAAGCTTAATTTAATGTAGGCCTGTCATTTTGTTATGACAGTTGGTTACACAGAAGCTCTCAAACCTACATTTTATTTTTCATTTTTATTTTGCGTCATGCATGAATGAGTTGATGAAATATATCTTCACCGTATGATTAAGTAGCTTGAGTTATTTTTGCGTTTCAGGTGGTGGGTTTTGTGTTTGTGAAGTGCCGTGTGGTATTTGAACAGTCACCGCTACTCTTCTCTGCTGTAATTACCGCTTCACCCAGGTTTAATGTGGTTATTGTGACCTACATTCCTGGGAAATACACTGCAGTTCTCAACCAGAGTCAGGCTTCTTTCTCCACTGTCCACATAATCTGACCGCGTCGTCCTCTCAGATATATAGTTGCCTCTTTCCACTGTCAAAATAAAACATTGCCATTGTTAGCACTTCCTAAACCCTGACCCCCGACCTGCAGACTTTGTCTCTAGACGGCGTAGCCTAAACTCGGATGGAAGTAGCACTCAAGCTTTTGATAAGGGATTACTTGTGTACTGTAAATACACACTGGAGTGTGGGAAGGTGCCGATGCTTTCCACATGAATACCCCGTTGAGTTGAATTACAGACGCTCAATTTAAGCTCATTTTAACCCCGAGTTCCAGGGGAGGGCTGCGGATTAGGCCAGATTTCAAGATTAGATAGTTTACTGCGTCCATCCACTCGGTCACACTGTAGTTATCGCTTTTAAAGAAATGTTTCAATTGTGAGGGATTTTTCAAAATGGCACTATCAGTTTAGGAAGTGGTTTGCAGTGGTGTTTCTCTTTTGATAGCAATCTGTCATGCTACATGAATGGATCGTCAACTTGGAGGACAAGAGTATCAACCAGCTGTTGCACATGCACAATTTGTGGAAATGGATGCTGATACTGAATATAAGTGCCTAATTCAGACACATACAGAATCACATCTGGAACAATGGATGCTAGTCAAAAATATCAATATTTGACCTCTGCTATACCATACTGTCTGTTTGTTATCTGGTTATTTTTTTAATTCAAGGTCATACTAAATAGTTCCTTGTAGATTAATTCCTTTTTGGCACTGTGTGTGTCACTAGACAAGATTTTTTGTTCAAAAAACAGCCTGACTCAGGTAACAAAGGCTATTTTCTGACATTTTGTGGACAAAACTATCAATCTATTAATTAAATAAGAATTTGTGGGTGCTGAAGATCAAAATTTTCAATTTGTCTCATCCCATTGGCATTGAAACTAACTAACATGTGTAGTTACCCAGTATAGCTTTAAAAGGTCACCGTAAAAGAAATCTAACTTTGAAATAATTTAGTTATCATTATTATTGTCTTCTGATTCCCTCTTGGCATGTTTTCCAGGCCCAAATGCCCAGCTCCTCTACAAAATTGCATCTGGTGATCCCCAGGGCCACTTTGTCATCACCAAGGAAGGAGTGCTCCAAACCAAGAAGGCCTTGGACAGAGAAACCCAATCCTTCTACAACCTGGTAATCACAGTCAACGACCTGGCTCCGCCTCCCATGTCCCGCTTCACCAGCACTTCCCAGGTGTCGGTCATTCTTCTGGATGTCAACGACTGCCCGCCGACTTTCACCTCTCAGAAGATGACCTACATTCAGGAGAACACGCCGGTGGACACGGTCGTGTTCACTGCCCAGGCCACAGATGCTGACAGTGGACCCAACAGCTACGTTGAGTACTCCCTCAGAGGACCTTTTGGTAACAAGTTCAGCATCGGTACAATCGATGGAGACGTCAGGTTGGTTGGGGAACTCGACCGTGAGGAGCTTTCCAACTACACCCTCACAGTCGTAGCTATAGATAAAGGCGAACCCCCTCTTTCCTCGACAATGGATGTGACTATGATGGTTCTGGATGTCAACGACAACACGCCAAGCTTCTCACAGAATATCTACGACATTGAGATTGAGGAGAACACCTTGACTGGGACTGATGTTATCCAGGTGTTCGCCAGCGATGCAGACGAGGGCACCAACGGGCAGATCCGGTTTTCTATCTCAGGAGGCAACACCAACTCTGATTTCAGGATTGATTCAGTAACAGGGGTGATTTCAGTGGCCAAGCAGCTGGACCGTGAAGCACGTTCATCTTATTCGCTGGTGGTCCAAGCCGCCGACCGAGGCAGCAGCCCCAGGGTGGACCGTGCAACTGTCAACATTGTGTTGTTGGACATCAATGACTGCTCACCTGTGTTTGAGCTCTCTCCTTACACTGTCAATGTTCAGGAGAACTTGGAGAACCTACCAAAAAACATTCTGCAGGTAAGTGTATTTGTTTTTTCTCTTGTCAAGACATTCATTAAAATTGAAGCAGTTAGGACATTAACATTCACAGACAGGACTTCCTGAGTGAAAAGAAGGCAGTGTTTTGAATGACAGTTCTAAGAACTTAAGCTAATGCCTTAACTAAATTTGTAGTAATACTAACTTAATAAGTACAGGTATGTGAGTGGTATCAGTGCACTAAACCACTTACCACGGTGGTCTTTCTTTGCTAAATGCCATGACAAATACCTGACTGAAATGATAAAGAAATGATATATGACTGCAATTTGCTCTGCACAATTAGGGCTTTATAGGATTTCACTGAAATATGAAACTCGGTTAAATTGCATGACAAGGCAATTAACATCCCAACCACTCTGATGACTAAATGAGCCATGTATAAAAAATGGAGGGAAAGGACTGATTTCCAGCGACGGGGCAATTCCATTTTCTTTCGCTTGTGTACCTTGTGAGGAAATGAGGGTACAGTTATGTGGTGGGAAGGGGTCCAGACGTTGTGGGTTTTGCCACACAAGAACACACATCTGTACGCTAACCTGGCTATGCCTGTCTGCGTCATGCACGGCAAGGAGAGCTGGGGAGCCCACAAAGCATTTGGGTACACCAGTGAGGTGTGGTAGTTTAATGCTGCAGCATGAGGGGAAAAATCAGACTGACTAATAGTTTCATACTCAGAAACCATTAAATGAATGTCAGTCCTTAATCCCCACAGCAGCCTAGAGTAGAGGCATTTGTGCCTTTCTGGTTTTCTTTTTATGGATTCCTTCGGAAAGCCTGATTAGACAAAGTGAATAAGTAATGATCTTCCTTCCCTCAACAATTACCTTCATGGTGCCGCTCAGCACCGTGATGGTAATTAACCCTTAGCTGTTCCATTGGAAAGACTCAGTGAGGATGTTGGTTATACTGGTTTACTCCCAGCTATATTGGGTTGTGTTAAATGAGTTCTTTGAGCTGGCTAGAAAGAATGCTCCACTAGTGTGTTTTATTGCTTATAGATTAAACTTTTCATTAAGAAGAAGAATGTGTCTTTTTCAGAAGTTACAGTCTTGCTTTAAGTATTTTCATTTTATGCTATTTTATACTTCTATGCCACTATCTTACATAGGGAAATGTTGCACTTTTTAGTCCCCTACTTTTATTTATTTCTTGTTATATCACAGATTCAGATTTTAAATGTAAAATGTGATCATCAACTAGGAAATGATGCATTGTTATAGATTTAACTACCCAACAGTATGCAAAGTAGTTAAAAGTCTCGACAAGCTGCAACATAAAAAATTATTACACTTTAATGCATCAATAATAATAATCCAATGATTTTATATAAATAATGATAAAAGTCTTAAAGTGCCCATTCTGCAATAGTGTTTTTACTTTTTATATTTAAACTATAATTTGCTGGTAAGAGCTTTTCAATCTTCATCAAACATATTTTATCTTACATCCTCACGCTGTCCTTTGAGATAAGGAAAAAAATCTTTATCAGAACAAAAATGATGTGATATGAAGTTTGTACTTCTATAAGATGTGATGCTGCCAATCAGTGCTGGAAGGAGTACACAAAACGTTTACTTATGTAAAAGAAGCAATTTAAAAATGCTTTTTTACCAGTAAAAGTATTTGAGTATTATCAGCAACATGTACTTAAAGTATAAAAGTAAAAGTACTCTTTAAGGATGCAAAATGTCAGTGTTGTGTTACAATTTATTATATTATTGGATTATTATTGCTGATGCATTAACACGTAAACACCAATTTAATGATGTAGCTGGCTGCGAGAGAGCTAATTTTACCCATTTTAAGTAGTTTAATTTACTCTACAACAATGCCTTGTGTTTTATATGCTTAATATAGGTTTTTAAAATCTTCATCTGCAAAGTAATCCCTCTAACTCTCCAGTTCTTCTATTTATTCCAGACACACTGTTGTTCTACTGCGGCAAATGAAAAACACATTTCTTGTACAAGAAGAAGTTTAATCCTCAGAATCTCTAAGAAGCTTGTTTCTGTGTTTTCCAGGTTGTTGCCAGAGACGATGACCAAGGTGCCAACGGCCAGCTAAGCTACATGCTCAGTGGTGGGAATGATGAGGGCACGTTCAGCCTGTCATCCAGCGGTCAGCTTAGCCTGACCCAGACTCTGGACCGCGAGGCTCAGGGGAAATACATCCTGCTGATTACAGCCACCGACTCAGGTAAGACCGCGGTGGGAGTTTTGAGCTGTGAGGGCGGCTGATACCATCTTGAAATGTTTGAAAGATGATTTTATGCTGGCCTTACAGTATTATGTTTCAGTTTATAGTGTTCCAAAATCAGTTGTTTATGTCAGAACTCGTACCACTTTCAACTTGTTAAACTTTATCATCCATAATCTGGTGTTTCTGGTTGAGGACTGAGCACCGTGTAATGTGTCCTTACACGGACACTGTTGAATTTTAGCAAAGCTAGAAACATATTTTGTAATCAGCCAGCAAAACCGAGCTGAAAAAGAATATTTTCATAAACTAACAGCAATGTCAACAATGAACTGATTTCATAGTGTGCACAGTGCTCTTTTTGTGTGGCACAATAACCTAAACATTCGGGAGTTTTTAGCTTGCAAAATGGGTGTTTTTTGACCTATTCCCCAGAAGTCCTTTCAGCGGGTTTGATTGAACAGCATCCTCTGTTTATTTGGATACGGCGGTAGAGCTTGTTATAGCCAGATAAAAGGTTAACTTGTTATTGCATAGAGGCCAGTTAATGTGCAGTTAAAGGAGTACATGCGTATCCTCGTTGCAGCCAAATCACATGGTATCCCAGTTAAGTATATGTTTCCCCGAGCTGCTCTGGCACGGCCGTCATGGTCTGAGGGTGGTTCTGTTTCATTCCTGTACTGACCATGTGACTGTTCATAATGCTGTGTATTTTTGACTGTGCACAGGCTTTGGTGAGAATTGGGACAATGTTGCATGGAGTGTCTTGTTTTTGAAAAATGTTAGATGCTTCTACATAAAAACACGTTTGAGTGTTATATCCATTTCCTAGCCAGTTTTAGGTAACTTTTTCATTACAAGCATACATTATTTAAAAACTGTGCTAACACATTATTTTTAGATCATTAATTCATGTAACAAAAAAAGTATATTTTTTCTTCATGCTTTGTTAAGATTTTCTTGCTTCATATAGTATTCAGAGGTTTGTGCCACATGGACAAAGTTGCCCAACAAGCGAACATACTAATTAGCATTCGATCCCTTTTTGTACGCTTCACAAGGAGTCCATATTTAGAGCCCTGACAACAATTCCAAAATATTTTGACAAGACATTTCAGTACAATGTCGGTAAGAGACAGAAAGAGGGATTTGGGGTAAAATATCAAAAACCCCATAATCATAGCACAGGCCAAATTACCCAGAAGCATTTTCTCACATTTTTGAGGCCTCGGCTGAGACAGTGGGGGGAAATGGTTCTCCCAGGCGCTATCTGGCAGGAAATGTTGAAGGTGGATGGTGCAGACATGTCTCCAAGTCTGCTGTCTACCATGACCCATTTTCAACCACAGACATTCATCTTAACATGTTAATGTCTGCCTTTATCTTACTGTACTGCCGTATTTGACTAGTTCTACTCCAAATCACCATGTAACACAGAGAGAAAAAATTAATGTGGAGGATTTATCACCCTAAGCCTTCAGTCTGTAAAAGTATTATTCTGCCAGACAAGGATTTAAGCTATGTGTTTGTCAAAAAATATGTTGTATTGTCATATTTGGTATTTATATGAAAGCCCATTCAGATCCCTGCAGCAGCCACTGTGCCCTACAGACACTTCATCATGAGCAGAATAGATAACTGACATGACTTATGATCAGACAAATGTGCTCAGTTCTCAGCTTTTTTAAACTTGTTCTGTGAATGAATCATTGACTGACTTCCACGTATCATGGCAGGCTGTGTTCCTCTACATTGTGCTATTGTGGTCCATCCTTCTGGGACATTTTCAGTCATTTCAGTGAAGATAAACTCACTAATCGCAGCTTCAGAAGGACCCTCTCTGTTGCTGTGCTGACTGAAATCTGTCATGAAATGGATGGAAACAAAAGAACTCACTGGTTGCTGGTACCCATAATGGGTTCTGGCTCAGGAGAACAGCAAAATTTGGCAGACGTCTGCCATTATTTGAAAATCTGAGCACAGCCCCCCGAAATGTGGCATCCATACAAGCTGCTTAAAGGTGTTTTACAAGGCGTCTTGTTGAGAGGAAACTTGAAGATCAGACCTGGGATATTTCAGGGGGTTTTTCTCTCTCTCTTCCGTATTTATGGAAAGTTGTTTGCAGCATTTGTGAGTTAACTAGTTGTGCAGATAGTGGGAGACGTTGGGGGCTGCGGGGTCCGAGGCTAATCTTAATGCTGGGCCAACATCTGGGATCAGCTGCAGGCAAATCAGATTTGTAGGCCACTGCTTAGCAAAGTACATGTTATCCCGCCATGGAAGAATGTGAAACAATAAGATTTCCAACAGAGCCACGCAGTAAAATACTTAGTCAGTGTTTATGGAATAGCTTTAAGTGGGCATCTGTGGTTGAAGAAAACATATTTTTATGTATCTGGCAGCTGGTCAGGTGTAGGATTTTTTAGTACCAAAAAGTTTGATAGCATTCTTTCCATTCTCTAAACAGTCCTCTTCTTTTTCAATGTTCATAAACTTAATGACTTTACATCATATGAAAATATTTTGTTCACTTTTTTCTGTGTAAACTGTGTTCTCAGTAAGTAAATAATGGTGCCAGAAGCTTTTTTTATATTGGTGTCCTACTATGGAACAGCCTTCCATTAAATATCAAGTTGTCAAAGGCAAGAGGGACTTTCAGGGGTTATCTATGGTGCAAAGTTATTAATGAAAGTTTACTTGAGTCATCAATTAGATTAGAATTCAAGCTAAGTTTGAGAAGCCTGAGATAAGTTATATTAAGGAATTGAGTTAAAATTGACCTAAAGTGAGAAGTTAAACTGGTTGTAAGGTTGTGTCTTCACTTATTCTTTGTCTTTTGTGCATGTTTATACATTTGTATTTGTGTGACTTTGTAAGTTTGTATTTGTGTATTATGTCTGTTGCCTCCGAGTTCGTGTGAGTCTGCGTGTGGTGGTGAGAGCGTCCTCAGGCGCATTGACATGTACCGTGTTTGGTCACATTTATTAAAGAGAAGGCACAGTAAATCCCTTGGCCCATGCCTATTATGGCAGATACGGTCGCATAGGAATCCAATGTCTTTCACATGCCTCCAGCACATCGCTCCATAGTGCCACACTGTTTGTATATGGTCTTTTGGCTGGTGAGTGAAGAGAAGTTTTGGGGGGCTAAACGACCGCTTAGCAGATAAAGAATTTTAATGACCAACCTATTTAAAAGCAGGATCCTTTCCTATTCTCCTAAATGGCTCCCATGAATCTCGTGTATAAACCCTCCAGTCTGCTTGAGTTTTTTCCCCCTGACTTGATTAGTTGAATAATGGTCAGTCAATGTCCTGTATGTCATCGGATTTTGAACAAGAATAGCAAGGAAAATTTTACCTGAGCATACAGTATATCTATCTATCTCTGGCATATTAGGCAAATAGAAATATACTTTAGAGCAAATGAAGTCCTTATACGAACACTGATAACGCGGTGTTAAAACGTGGCCGGGGAATTGCTAGATCACTGTCCAACTCTGGCCACAATAAATCTTTAATAGGGTCCATTTCTGAAGGTTTTAGCCTGTCTGTAGTCTAGTGGCAACACAGGACTTAGCCAAATAAAATATCAGGTTCCTCAAATGAACTTTAACAGAGCAGTAACATTCTGGATCAGCTCTTTAAAAACTTTGCAGTAACAATGTGGTCTTGCAGAGTTTTTTCCTATCGCCTGTTTTCTCTTTTCCACTCCCTGGTACACTTTAACAATTGCTGGATCTGAATGTTTGTGTAAATAGCTTTGGTAAGTAATAGGGGGGTTTAAAAAAGGTGGTGTGGGTTGGATGATTAGTGCTTCAGCCTGGCAAGATGCACCTATTAATGATGTTAATTTGCTCCAGTTCTCTTAGGACCCTGGTTAGCACATCACTTTCTCACAAAGTTAATATTCTCATAACTAGCTGTAGCTGTTCATGACTTGCTTTTCTATTTAAATAACTTGCAGTATGAAATGTGTATTTACATAACAATGCATGCTTTCACTCCTAAACACTTTTCCAAAGTCATATTTCAGATTTATATGGCCCATGTATGAACATTACAGAGTTGTGTTATGAGCAAGTTATACTGCCAGTGTGTTTTCCACCTCTCACACTGGTTATCTGTTGGTATTGCTGTGTCACTGTAAAATGGAAAACAGTCACTGAATGTTCCACAGATGCACTGCTAAATAAGGATTTCCAAATATTCAACAACATAGCAAATAAAAGCACCATTGTAATAAAACACAAAAGGCAAAACACTTTATTAAATTTCACCACAGGCCCTAAAATATGAGAAAAAGCAGCACTTTTTGTCTGTCAATATGCTTTCCTTCCCTGCCTGCAAACCGCCAAACCCTATCCGTAACATATGGGGAAGAAATTATACAAAAGCATTCAGAAGCAGCAGTCCATAAATAACTGGCAAGCTGTATAACATTTTAGGTTTAATTTGTCGAATGCCTCTGAGATAGCCGTATTATTAGAAATACTCTTTCCCCCTTATACTGGTTAGCAGCCTTGAGTGTTCTACTGAGATATCCCTTTCATTCTCTGGCTTGTTAACTGTGAGAAAACCTCTGTTTACTCTGTTATGTTTGGCAAACTGTGCAGTGGGACAGCTCGCACCCTGCACTCAGCTCCTCTGAGGCCATTCATGGGTGCTGTACGGGGTTGCATTAAAAGAAGCTTTGTCGCAAAGCAACAGGTTCTCCGAGGCAGAAAAATGTCAATTTTGCCTTGATGGCGACCAATCCCCCCCCAGTAATGATGTGTTTTATTTACGCTGTCCCTTAAGAGCACAATCTAGCCGCAGTCCATAAACCTTAATTAACCGTTTAGCCTTAAGCTTCAGGCTCCAGATGGGCTGTCTCATAAATTTACACATTCATCCATCTTCCCTAAGTCAACCTGTCCTGGACTTCCCAGTTTAATGAACCCGGTTGTTTGGGCATCCCAGCTTTATGGTAGTTTGTCTGTTAATCGATAAAACATCAGTCAATACATAGTGAAGGAAGAGATTATCTCTTGTGCCAGCAGAGACACCCAAACCAGCTTCTTGGCAGGGGTTAGACTGAGCAACTCAGGGCAACTTGCAGCCTTTCCCAGGAGGTGGGTGCTGCTGTTTCCTTCAAATCAACCCCCTGTGAGGCTCTCACAGCAGTGCGTGCCCTCATAGCAGCTGCAGCGGTCAAAAAACAGATAGCTTAATCGTCATTAACACATGTATTTGTACCCCCTCCGGTTCAGAAAGTATGGCCACGGCACCTTCTTGGAGGTTAATGTGATTTGTCTGGTGGTAATGTACACTAATAAGGTGCTTAGACCCAGCCATATGTTTATGCTAGACAATACTTTCTGGGTTGAGAGGCTTATAGAGAAACTGTCTGTGGATCTTTAGGATGGAAGAGGAGGCAACAGAAGGTCAGCTGGTCTAGTTTAGTCTCAGGGTCCTGAAAGCTTGTTATTTTGGACGCCGATTCTTTGGGGTTATTCTGGGTTCTCCCATTTTCTCCAAACGTGATCCAAACTGAATCAAAGCGCTTAGATCTGAGCTCACATGCATCAATGAAATATTAGCAGACAGAATTGAATGTCATTCCCACCGCCAGTTTAACAAGCACTTTAAGTTCTTTGGGATTATTGTGAAATATCAAACAGAGGGCTCTGTTTTGGTTGTCACTGCCCCAGCTGTGTCATTCCCAGTTCTGAAGGGAATGTGCTGTGTTTAATTAAATGGTAATGGTGTTTCTAGATTCAATTAAAGCAGGGAGGAATCCTCTCGTGGCTCGAGCGCTTTGAGCTCCCCGATGAATTCAGTTGCTTTGTGTGAAATGAGGTGCACTGACGCCAGTGTCTTTCTACTTTATCCCGTAGTGTAATGGCTGTTCATAGGATAAAAACAGTTATCTGAATAACATCAGTCTGATGTGTTCCCATGAAGAATTCCCTGAGTCTTGGAGACAGGGACTTATCCTTTATGGTATCCATACGGCTTCGGAGCTCAGTGACTCCAGCACAGCTCTCTAGGGCAAAACCACCTCATGGAAACACAGTACCACATGGTCCACTATTTTCTTTACTGATTGAGAGAGCATGCTTCTCTGGATCCAAATTCCATTTCCTCGTGTGCAATAATAACCAAGATGAATTTGGATCAAATATACACACACTCACTCGCCTGGACTGTAAGCGACGAGTGGCATTTACTTCCAAAACAATTTTCTAGCCACAGCAAAATTGCTCGTGTAAAAGTACACAGTTTATCTTGAGATTTGAGCGATAATGTTGATAACTTCTCACCGTGAGGTAAATTCAGATGATGTGAGGCTGTAATCACCAGGAGAGTAGTGTCAGGTCATGGTGGTTTGCTTTCCTAAGTGACCGAAGATTAACCCCTGAAATAAGATTATGCTCACGGCACAAACTTCAGACAGAGGTGAGGTAGTGCCTTGATTGCCTTATCTGTTTTGGCAAACAAGTGATCTACAAATTAGAGGTCTTTAAACATAATGGTAATAAGAATGCAAACACTAGTTCTTTCCTTTCGAACATGCACAAGCAGTGACTTGGGTAAGTTTTTGTATCTCATTTAGTGATCTCTTCAATTAATTGTGTATCTTATCTTTTGATGAACATTTACCTGCATGGCTTTGTTTCATGGAGTCTATAACATTTGTTCATACCTTCAAATGTCAGCATATACAACAGGCAAATAAAACAGGCCCAGCTTGTATGCAGCCTTTTAAAAAGTGTAAAATTTACAAAACTACTGTAGAAAGAAAAAAAAAATAGGGTCTGGGTCTGGGTCTGGGGACAGGATTTGCCAATGGAAAAAATACTTTTCTAACCACAGTGCATGGCACCCACCAGTAGGCAGCTGACTTCCCGCTGCAAATTTCCACCAGCTCTCTTTCCATGGCAAAATGATGTCATTTGTCGTATAGCAGTGGGCCAGATTGTGCGCTGCCAGATTTAGGCATATTTCCTCACCATATCTCCACCCCCCCCGTTCCACAGCTTGAGCCACGGCGCACGAGGTGACACCCGCCTCGGCTGCAGTCGTCTAAATCATTGACCCTGACACTCTTCCCTGGGCTTTGCCAGATTCCAGCAAAGACTGTTTGGAGGAGATGCTGGCATTTCTCAGCACTCTTGGAGAGCATTCCTCTCCTGTTGAGTCACTCCCTCCAAAAAAAAGAAGAATGGGATGGAGGTTATTTTGTACATAATAAAGTGTTCTGGGTTTGCTTTTCTTAATATTGCAGGTATGGTATTCTGAGGAAATTTAAGAATCGGAAACAGGCGGCATACTTAGCTGCGATGTTGACCCCATTATTTCGCAGCCGCCATTGTATGAATCTTAAGAATGTCTCACCCTAACCTTAACTATTTGAAACAACTGTCATTTAAATACATTTGCTTACCTGCCAAGATATAGTGTTCCTTGATGACTAAATCTGTCAGCCCACGCGATGTAACAAGAGAGATCTGAACTATTAACACATTGGACAGCAGGTTTTGGGGGAAACAGCTGCCAGGGGTTATGTGATATCAGTGAGCCCCAGGAGGCTACGAAGGCACGTCCTGAGGCTGCACAGAGGCGTATGATGCTGTGAGAAGTGATACACCAAGAAAGATGTGAAAAATGCTTTGTTTGAACCCACGACTGTCGACGGCGGCGGGGTCAGCACAGGTTCAGGGTCGCAGGAGCGTCAGGGGGCAGGTATTTTAGCCCAGTTTGGGTCTTCACTAAGAGGGGTGGGGTGTCTTTACTTTATGCTTACTAAGGATTAGCTGGAATAACAGTGTCCTCTGCCTCAGAGTCCCTGATGCGTGTGGTGACAGAGGCAATGCAGGTCAAAGGTCACACAAGTGGTGGAGGAGGAGGTTGTTCGTTCTCCCGAGGCAGTAAACAGGTTGTGACATCACATCCTGTGCAAAAGTGAAATGCCTGGAAGGAGGGCAGTGTGCTCCACACACACACACACACACACACAGGGCAAGCCTTGTAGCCTGGCCTGCTTCCGCTCTTAGTGGGGAAACAATGCTATTGAAATGCAGCAACCGCACTCACTGTGTAACAGAAGGCAGTTTGAGTTCAGAAAAATATAGCAGCTGGCTTGATATTCAAAACCAAATGTTTTCTTCATTCAGTCAGTCTCTTGGTAGGAGCTAATGGCTTTTATAGACAAAGCCACTTAGCTCCCAGAGCCACTTATCAGCCCAGCAGCTCCGGCCTGCACAGAACATCTTTGATCAACAACAGTCTTAGTGAGTTGCTGACTGTCAAACACACTTTGCCTGGCAGCAGCAGCTCTACGCCGGTTAACTTAAAGTGATACAGACACCTTGCTGACTTGGATCACTCCTCAATTAAGAGGATCAGCTGAGGAGGAGCAGGAGTTGCTCTAATCTGTTGCCATGACAACCTCCTAAATGATGACTCATGTCAATTCAATCACATTGCGCGCCTGAACGTTTGACACCGCAGGCTCAAGCGTAGGGGGGCTAGAAAGCTGCATTCAAGTATGATGTTGATTAAGTAATTCTGCTGACTACATTTGTTTGTGAACTTAGCCACATGTTGTGGTCCTTTGACTACATAATAGCCCTGTGATGATACAGTATAGACTAGATGCTACCTAAATTGCATACCACAATTTACATTTTCCGCTTGGATTGTGTTTCTGCTGCTGTTAATTCTTTGCATTTGACACCAAATTTGTCATCGGTTGTCCCTGTATAAAACGGCAATGATTTTGGAGTATTTTGTTTACAAGCAGTATTCTCTTTTATTTGTATTCACAAATATTTGTAAAGGTGGAAATACATAATCACCTCGAAATTCAACATTGCCTATATTTGGTTATAAACACAGGATTCTTAAAAAGCCAGCAAAGTCTTAGATAGAACTGCAAAGGACATGACTCATTTTGGTAATGAGTCACTAAAGATTAGTGCTGTATGGTTTCTGGGCCTCTTTTGGGATAGAAATTGTTTACTGTTACCTCTGTTTGTATCATTTATTTTGCTTCTGGAATTCAGCTCTGTTTATTCTGAACGCGTATGTTAGCCACTTCTGTTCTGACCAGAAAACCTGGATACATGAGAAGCTTAAGGTCGAATGTCTGTTTATTATCATAAAGCCAGGCAGTGAAATGATGTTACAGTAAACTATCTTAAATCTCACTTTGTGAGGAATCCCTTGCCCTTCTGAAAGAAGCTGTGGTGGTCTCCAAACCCCACAATAATGTTCACATTTATTGATTTTCGTAAGGAAATTATCTTTCTCTTCTCTGCCCACAGGGCAATTTAGTGTCAGTAATTTAACAGTGGCTGCAGCGCTTGTAGGAAATTTCATTTTTTTCTAAAGGACACTAGAGTTAGCTAGAAACAGTTTGAATCCTGTGTCCTACCCTGCTGGCACATACTGTATGTAAATTGTAGATCTTTATGCCTGTATACCTCAATACTTTTTTGGTACCAAGCAAAATGTGTCGTGGCACTGAGTTTTGAAAATTGTCAAGTACCAAAAGTTGGCAATAAATGTCTGGTCGTATTCCAAGTCGAGTTTACTTACTCTTTAATCAGGCCTGATTTAAATTATAATTCTGCAAATGTCTGTATATTTTTAGCCAAAACGTGGCTCTTAAGACAATATTTCACATTAAAGTAAAGTTTGACTTTATTTTTTATATGAAAAAAATGGTTTAGGAGGTGTAGGAAAATGTGTATGCAATCCTCAAAGCCAAGTATCGAAAAAGTTGTTTTGGTGTCGGTACAAAAACTCAGGTATTATATTGGAATTACTAATCAAACAAGTAAGTACAGCCATTACCTAACTACAGCCATGCCTAGCAGCTCTTTATGGCTGTACTTAGGCTTGAAATATCTCGTTCTTTAGCCACTATGCTCACCAGCTAATCGCTAACTGTGTCTGTCTGCTGTTTGGTGCTGAGCAGGTAGTGTACAGTGAGTTTTTAGAGCTTTTTCACTGAAAACAGCTGCCTGCTGCAACAGTCAAGTTGTGGGCTGGACAGATAAACAATGAGCTGAAACTCACTATAAAGCTCTGTAAAGCCGAGGGGAGCTGCAGATTCAGCTGATAATTATCTGTAGGTTCATCACTACAAGCGACCCCTTTCACATTGTCACATTGTTTTCACATTGACATTTGATACATTGTTATTGTTGAAATATTGATTAAAGCCGTTTTATGTTTTGGACAAAATGAAATTTTGATCTGATGATGGTACTAGATGAAAGTTAAGGGATCACCAAAGTCATTAGAATGTATCCTTTAAGGACCATCAGTATCTGTAGCAAATGTCACCGCAATCCATTCAGTTGTGAAGATATTTCACTCAAAACCACAAATATGAACCTTAATGGTAGATCGAGAAAAGGTCAGTGGATCACCAAAGTCAGTAGGGTTCATCCTCTGGGGATCATTGATATCTGTACCAAAGTTCATGACAATCCATCCAGTAGTTGTTGAGATATTTCAGGGCCAGGACCAAAGCGGTGGACTGACCGTCATTGCCGTCCATAGAGCCATACCACTAACTTGGCTAAAATACCTCATATCTAAACCAAGTACCTGTACAGTAAGTCTCAATGTGACTAAAAGCAAAAGCGTTTTCGACAGTGCTCATGTTCCTTTTTCCCTTTACCATGTTTTGGTGACAGAAAGTATGACAGAGAGTCATTTTAGCAGCAGTATTCATGTATCATCTCTGGAGGCTGTTGAGAGAAAGATAAATCATCTGACTTTCAAATGAGTAGAATTGGCACAAAATATAATGAGCATGTTGCCCTGATTTTATCATATTTATAAGATAATCCATGCTGGCTGAGCAATAGAGCCTTATCGTCCCTCAAGCTTTCTTTTCTGACCCTCCACCCCTCAACACCCTCTTTTCTCAGATTTCTTATGTTTTGATTTTGCACAGCTCCGCATTAGCAGAGAATTTTGGTGGCCACCATCCAAATGTTTTTATTATCTCTTATTAATACAGGCCCCCACGGTACACAAGTTCAAGCATCTGATGTTTTCAGCAGCTGAGTACACAGGCACAGGAGACACAAGCTCAGGATTGTGTATGTTTTTATTTGGGTGTATTATAGCTGACACATTCACATAGATTCCTGGAGAAAGCTGCAGAAGGGAACAACTACAAGTTAGAGGTGGGAAAAGTCCCTCATACAGCTTGCAGATCTCAGCTTTTCTCAATCCTCAGGTGCTCTCTGTCCTTATAAACAATGTAAACATATGCATACCAAGCCTTTTAAGATGTCCCCAAATCCCATATTGTGACTTTCAGTAACAAGGCTGAACCTATGTTTATGTTTGTAATATAGATCAGGCAGTTCAGTGTACCATTTAAGGAAGGATTATAAAGGCCAACTCAAGCAAGGCAGATGTCTGAATCTTTTTTTCTCTTCAGGTTTTTTGCATTGCAGCTCGTTTTCATCTGCTATTGATTTAAATGCATCCCCCGGGGCCCAGCAAGCCCGTTTCGTCACCCGCTCTGGGAGAAAACCGGTCAGATTTTTGCTGAAAATAGCACTTCTCCTCACTCAAATTCCACAGACTGACTCGCTCAGTGCCATGCACCTTAAAATAGATATCTCGCTGTGGAAATTAAATCTATGAGTGTCCAAGACCCCAGGAAGGACGCCTGAAAGATTTGGTTTCAGAGACATTGAGCCCTTTTGATGTGTTCTGCGCTGGAGTGTGTTGATGTGGCAGTACGGCGGCCGATGGAAACCCAAACTGATTGCCAGAGAAATTTTCTTGAATTAAATGCAGCAGGAATATTGTGGCTGAGCCATCACAGGAGTATGAATTGGTTCAGTGTGGATCTCGCTGCAAATGACAAGTCATGTACAATAAGTCATCGTGTGTCTAATGGGAGTCTTCATGGCGCTCACATATTACTGTGTCCACTTTCTATGGAACAAAAAAGAGTTCCTAATTCTGTCAGTTAGCAAATTCTCCGTGTTCAGGTCTGCCATGTGAATGGAAAGTGTAATGAGTTGCTTCTGTCCTGGCCATTGAGGCAGTTTCTCCTTCACCTCTTTTTAGTGTACTCACTGAAGGAAAAACAAACTGCTATTGTCACTCATAGTTTATTTCTTTCCCTTTCTCCCTTCATCTCCAGGTTCTCCGTCGCTGAGCGGAACAGGGACGGTAACAGTTCTGGTGGACGACGTGAACGATAACATCCCTGTTTTTACCTCCTCCACCTTCCACACCACCATCATGGAGGACGCCCCGACAGGGACAGATGTGCTATTGGTCAACAGCTCCGATGCAGATGTTGGCGTCAATGGTGTTATAAGGTACCCTTAGGCCTTTGCACTTTATTTTATTTTTAGGGATCACCTTTTTGTACTATGCTTTAGTATAGTATAAAGTATACTTTATAGTTTTAGTATACAATTAGTCAAAATGTCCTCACTATGGAGGATTTTCCTCCTTATTCTTTTGAAATATTTGTACCACATAAACGACGTGCTTCATTTCCTAAAATGTCTGTTTGTTGTCTCTTTCTTTTGACCTGGTTACATGTGTTTTTAGTATTTTTTGTGGGGGGCATGTCTTTATGCTTTTATTAAAAAGTTGAAAGAGAAATGTGGAACGACATGCAACAAATGTTTCCAGCCGAACTCGAATTGGGGACATTGCTCTGTAAGCAGCAAAGGAGGGTAGGAGAACCCTGGAGAGGGTCAGCACTTTTAATCCAATTTATACATAAAAATAAGTTTGACTTTGATCTAGTTATTCTGATCATTCAGGGTGCAAAAGCATTGTTTGCAAGGGCCTAGTTTCATAATTGGGCCTCATAATAAAATAATTACCAACAAAAATACTAACACAAATGATATTGTCCTGAATCACCAAAATCACAATCTTAAAATAGTCAACATTTAAGATTTTATGTAATTTCTTGAATAGCAACTTAATGTTTTTGTTTTTTTTACTGAAATTGTATTAAAATCTCCTCTTTAGATTTCATTACTACCTCCACTTTTAATGACAGGGTTAGAAGTTTGACAGAAGGAGCAAATACAGAAAAAGAAGAAAAATCACTAATAACAAATTACGGAAATTTCCTAATAGTTTGATTAGTTTTTTCCAAGGAAACAGTAGATAATTTGCACTGATGATCAATTTCAAATTTTACTTTATTACAGGCAGATTAATGCAGGAATAAAATCTTTTGTGTGCATAAGACTAATGAAGCCATTTTTTACAATCCAGATGAGATCTATGTCGCTCTGTTCAGTTAGTTACTACTGTGAGTAATCAGGTCAGTTTAAGTTTGCTTTGATTCCCTGGTGTGAAAATACCCTTTCAGGGCCATACAGGACTGGCTATCCTCACGCCTTCAGTGAAACGTTTTCAGAATCAGAATCAGAATCAGAAATACTTTATTGATCCCCGTAGGGAAACTCTTTGTTCCAGTAGCTCTTCTTTACGTCAGTGCACACAGGAGAAAACGATATTATACACTATAAACAGGTCAGAAATAAATTAAGTAACATGTTGGTATAAGTATAAGATAAACTAAGTGTCGAGTACCAAGTGGGTTTACTGGTAGATGGTGAAGTACAGTATAAATACAATGTCACTAATTATGTAATAAATGATAGTAAAAGCGGAGGTGCATGTACTGTCGAGAGTAATTGAGGTATATCCGTAACAGTAATAAGAAAAACTAACAAGGGAAAACTAATATTGCACTTGAGTAGTAAACAGAATATTGCACAATTATTATTAAGATGTAATGCTCAATGTCCAGTTTAGTGACCTAGGGTCAAACAGACTAATCCTTAGAGGGAGGAGTTAAATAGTTTGATGGCCACAGGCAGGAATGACTTCCTGTGGCGCTCTGTGGTGCTCTTTGGTGGGATGAGTCTTCCGCTGAAGGTGCTCCTTTGTTTAGCCAGCACGTCATGGAGCGGGTGGAGACACTGTCCAAGATGGCGTGTAGTTTGGCCAGCATCCTCCTCTCTGACACCACCGCCAGAGAGTCCAGCTCCACCCCCACAACAGCATAGTACAAAAAGGTTTTACCTAATCACCAGCTTTGGTGATTCCAGCCCGATGTTTTTTTGATGCGATTGTTTGACAGGAGTTTAGAAAGCAGAATGTAGAATTTTACTCAGAACCCAAAGTCATTGTTTGGGCTGTGATTCTCAAGCTGGACAACAGCTTTTTCACACTCACAGCTCCCCATGGGGGAGCTTGTAAGAGCTTCTGGCCGGTCTCTCTCAAGCCGGACACTGGCTCAAGTCCGACCCCTCCTCTCTCCTCAGTAACCCCACTGGGTGCACATTGGGGGGTACCGCAGTGCGCTTCAGTTTCCCAAAACACAGTAATGAGGATGTTAATTGTCTATGACAGTACGAGTTGTGCCCATCAGGGGTTCCAGGGGGTTCGAGGCCCTTAATGGAGACCAGAACAGGTTACCTTCAGTTATTAGTTTGGATTCTCACAGCCCATTAAATGCAATTCCGAAATCTAGACTTGTCTCTGGACTGTGTTCAGACCACAAGCATCTGTGGACAGTTTATGTTGTTAATGATGTCCAAATAAGCTTTGCATCCACTCTGCTTTCACACATTCTGAAATTTGTCGTCCTATCTCTGGAGGGGGATGCTTTTTCTGAAGCCTTTTCAAAATATGCACTGGTGTGTACATGTATGTGTCAGTTTACATTTATGTCTGGGTCCTGCTGGAGACTTGTGAGATACAGGGTGAAACGTGATATTTGTTTGAGAGCCAAAGACTGTGGCCCCTCTGTCCTGAAGAGTTTTATGTTATGTGATGTTTTTTATGCTTGTGCTTTATGTTTTGTTTATTTGTTTTTTATATGTGATATATATTTTTCATAGCTATTGAATTTTTTATGTTTTTTTTTTTCTTTTATAAATACCATGTTCCACAATAACGTAAATTAAATTGAACAAGATAAATCAAATAAAGGATTCTGGAGTTCTCCAACTTCAGCAGAGAAGGCAGCCTGAACCACAAGGGATCTCTGAGCAGTGAAGCAGAAAACAGTGGCTGCATTTGATAGACTATGAAGCTGGATGCCTCAATCAGTAAACTAACTGATTTGAAGTTATGCCAGTACAATGTGGTGACCATTTTTTGGCATATTTTTCTATTAAATGTGCTTTTGTGAAGCTTGAAACAGTGCCCTCTATAGACCACATTGAGACAGTACTCAACAAGACCCTTCAGTCACTGACAGTGCAGCAACCGATACGTAGAAACTGTTTTAGAGGAATGACTCATGTAACACCCGGTCAGTATTTACATTAGAAACACCTGTAATAACACAATTACTTCACTGTAATAAGATGTGTTCATGATGCAGAAATTGATGTAGCTCCATAGCCACTGAGTAGAACTGTACTGAGTTGTACTGAGAATTTGAGGGAATGAAAGAGTGATTATGTGTAATTTCATACTTTGTAGTGTCAATTCACACTGTAATAACTTATTTGAAACACCAAAAACATGTATATATATGCACGTGTAGTAAAAATCACAATCAAAAAGCATTCATTGAAACTTGTACTTCTTTATCTTTCCTACAGCTACAGCCTGACTGGAGGACATGGCCAGTTCTCCATCAACCCGGCTACAGGACAGATTATCACCAGCTCCCTGCTGGATCGAGAAGACAGGTCCGATTACCAGCTGCTGGTTGTGGCAACAGATGGAGGGCAGCCCCAGGGATTGTCCAGTTCCGCCACCGTGTCGGTGACGGTGGCTGACATCAATGATAACCCTCCTCACTTCCACCACCACCCCTATGTCACCCATATACCCGCCTATACTGCAGCAGGTTAGTACATGCCTTTAAAGGCACTGAAAAATTTTATGGTTTGCACCTGTTCTCACTGTTAATGTACTTTAGTTCAGTTTTTTTTTCTTTTAAATATCTGTAACTTTAGTCTCAAACAGATTCAAGAAGAAGAACACATCACATGTTGAAAAAAGGCTTTATGATCATGGGAAAGTATTGTTAAAGCTCCGTGTTTTCAGTCTTTTTTGACTTTCACTTAAACGCTCTCTACATGTATATGTTTATATGCAAGTTTACACATTGTTATCATCTTTAAAACAAAAACATATTTTCACAGAAAACTCATTTATGTCTTTAGGGTCCCTGGTCTTTGCTGTTACTGTCACTGACGAGGACTCAGGTTCCAACGCCCAGCTGCACTACTCCCTTATAGGGCGCAACTCTGAGAAGTTCAAGATCGACCCTATCAGAGGGTCCATCACTGCCAATGAGAAGCTAACTGGAAGCTCAGAAGTTACCCTTACGGTTCGAGTAAAAGACGGTGGAGCTAACCCCAAAACAGATACGACCACCGTGACTGTCCGCTTTGTTACTGGAGGAAACTTCCCTGTCATCAAACTGAAGGAGCATGCATTCACTTTCCCTGAGAGCCAGTCGACCAACCACGTTGTTACTACAGTGACTGGATCTTCTATGAGGGGTGGACCGTTGTCATATTACATCGCCAGCGGCAACCTGGATAATGCCTTTCACGTTGACCAGCTATCAGGCGAGTTGTCAATCAGACATCCACTAGATTATGAACACATTCAGAAGTATGTTCTCTGGATTGAGGCCAGAGATCAGGGTTTCCCACCTTATTCCTCTTATGAGAAAGTGGAAATAACTGTGCTGGACGTGAATGACAATCACCCAGTGTTTGATAAGGATCCCTTCCATGCTGAGATACTGGAGAACCTTTCACCTCAGCGGGTGCTGATGGTATCTGCTGTTGATCTGGACAGTGGGCCTAATGGACAGCTTGAATACGCCATCATTGATGGCAACAAGGAGAACAGTTTCAGCATTAATAGAGCAACTGGTGAAATACGAACCACCAGGCCACTGGACCGGGAGAAGGTGGCTCAGTACACTTTGAAAGTCAAAGCCACTGACCGGGGGTTGCCACCCAAAAACACAGCAGTCAAAGTGCTAATCAATGTACTGGATGTGAATGACAATGCTCCTAGGTTTTCCAAGATATTCAGTGCTACAGTGGCTGAAAATGCCCCAGTGGGTTACACAGTCACCAGAGTCACCACCACAGACGAGGATGCTGGTTCAAATGCCATTAGCCGATATTCAATTACAGATACCAGCCTTCCATTCAGTATTAATCCAAACACAGGAGACATAACAATAAGTAGGCCACTCAATAGAGAAGACACAGATCATTACATTGTTAAAGTGTCTGCCCATGACTCTGGCTGGACAGTAAGCACAGATGTCACCATATTTATAACAGATATTAACGATAATGCCCCCAGATTTAGTCGTCCCTCTTACTATCTGGACTACCCTGAGCTCACTGAGGTGGGCTCCCTGGTCACACAGGTGTCTGCCACAGATCCTGACGAAGATTTTAATGGCAAAATCTTCTATTTCATTCGGTCCCAGTCAGAGTATTTCAGAATTAATGCCAGCTCTGGAGAGATATTCGTGAAGCAGCAGTTGAAATATCAGAACTCGACAGGTGCTAGTAGTATAAATATAAATCGCCACAGCTTCATTGTCACAGCCTCAGACCGGGCAGTCAAGCCTTTGATGAGTGAGACGACAGTCATTGTAAACATTGTAGACAGCAATGATAATCCCCCTGAGTTTGATTTGCCTAGCTACTTTACTCCTGTCACTAAAAGTGTCAAGGTTGGCACAAGACTGATTAGGGTTGTAGCTCACGACAAAAAAGACTTTGGCCTTAATTCTGAGGTTGAGTACTTAATAACAGGTGGAAACAGCTCTAGTAAATTCAAACTAGATAAAACAAGTGGATGGATTACTGTTGCCTCCTCTCTTACATCTGATATGAATAAAATTTTCCTCATTGATACCACAGCAAGTGACAGAGGAAATCCTCCTTTGTCGGCACGAATGTCAGTGCGAATTGCAGTCACAGAGGAAAACCACCACACGCCTGAGTTCTCACAAAGCCAAATCTCAGCTACTGTACCTGAAAGCCTTGCTGTGGGAACAGCAATAAGGACCCTGTCTGCCAGAGACAAAGATAAAGAAATTAATGGCCTTATCACATACAATATTACTTCAGGCAACGACAAGGGTCTGTTTTCACTTAATGGTAAAACTGGAGTGTTATCCCTAGCTCACCCTTTGGACTTTGAAGAGAAGCAACAACATGAGCTTAAAGTTTCAGCCACTGATGGTGGTTGGATTGCAAAAACAAGCTATGTCTCCGTCACAATACATGTGACTGATGTGAATGACAACCCTCCTGTGTTTGATCCGGACGAGTATTTCCCTATTGTACAGGAGAATGTTCCCAGTGGCACCACTGTGGTCAAAATGAATGCCACAGACCGCGATTCGGGAGCTAACGCAGTCATGGCTTATGTGATACAGTCATCAGACAGTGACCTCTTTGTTATTGACCCGAACACGGGCACCATCACCACTCAGGGCTTCTTGGATTACGAGGCTAAGCAGGTCTACCATTTAACAGTAAAGGCCTTCAATGTCCCAGACGAGGAGCGCTGCAGCTTCGCCAATGTCAACATTCAGCTAAAGGGAGCCAATGAATACGTACCCCGCTTTGTCTCCAAACAGTACTACTTTGAAATCTCTGAAGCTGCTCCAAAAGGCACAGTGGTCGGGGAAGTGTTCGCCAGTGATCGAGACCAAGGAGATGATGGAGTGGTTTACTACCTAATTTTTGGGAAGAGCAGAAAGAAGGGCTTTGGCATCAACAAGAAAACGGGCCAGATTTATGTCACAGGTACTCTAGACCGTGAGAAAGAGGAAAAGATTTCACTGAAGGTGTTGGCAAAGAACGCCGGAAGCATCCGCGGGGCAGATATTGACGAGGTATTTGTGAACATCACAATTCTTGATGCCAACGATCCTCCTGTTTTTACCCAAGAACTGTATGATGTGCAGGTTAGTGAAGGTCTCTCACCTGGTGGTCTGGTTACCTTTGTGAGTGCTGAGGACTCAGACTCTGTACCAAGCTGGAGCAGATTTTCATACTCCATTGCTCCTGAGTTTGATAAAAATGTTTTCACTATCAACCCAAAAACTGGCCAAGTGGCTGTGGCTGCAGAGCTAGACAGAGAAACAACTCCTGTGTATAATCTAACAGTTCTTGCTGTGGATACTGGCACACCTCCTGCAACCGGAAGCACCACTGTGATTGTGAATCTGGAAGACATCAACGATAACGGTCCAACTTTGACAACTGCCTATGCTGAGGTAATGGAGAATCAGAGAGCTGGCACTGCAGTTACAACACTAGCAGCATCTGACCCAGATCTACCACCCAACCAAGGCCCTTTCTTATTCAGCCTTCTCAGTTCTGGATCTGCCAACAGCTACTTCAGCCTTAGTCCATCTGGAGTGTTAACCACTAGTCGGGAGATCGACAGAGAACAGTTTAGCGACTTCTCCCTCTCTGTTGTGATCAAAGACTCTGGTGTGCCTCAAATGTCCTCCACAGGAACAATTCACGTCAAAATAAACGATCAGAATGACAATCCTTCAGAGCCGAGGTCCATGGAAATCTTTGTCCACTACTTTGGGAACATGTTTCCTGGAGGTTCTTTGGGAGATGTCAAACCCCAAGACCCTGACATTCAGGATAAGTTCCACTGCTCCCTTATTCCACCATCCTCAGGTCTGTTTAGTATCCCAACCGGTACGTGCAACCTCAACTCTAAAGCCCGCTCAACAGATGGAACTTTTGAACTAACCATCCGTAGCAGTGATGGTGTTCACGGTTCAGTCAGCAATACAGCCCGAGTCCTCTTCATGGGTTTCACAAATGCCACAGTGGACAACAGCATACTCATTCGACTCCACTCTCAAGGAGTCAAAAGCTTCCTTACCAACCACTACCTCAGCTTCCTACGCATTGCCAACTCTCAGCTAGCAGGACTAGGCACAGGGGTGCTGCTTTATGGAGCGTTTGAACTCAACAATCAGACTTTCCTAATGGCAGCTGTGAAACGGGGCCACGGACAATATGTCAACCCCAGTGGCGTGGCCACATTCTTCCAGAGTATCAAAGACATTTTATATAGACAGAGCGGGGTGCAAATAGATGCGGTGGACCATGATCCTTGCACACGTAACCCGTGCCAGAATGGAGGCAGCTGCAAGAGGCGTCTCAGTGTCGGGCCTGATATGAAGACAGAAGAAAGTGTCCCAGTGATCCTTGTTTCCAACCACCCCCTGCAGCCCTACGCCTGCAGCTGCAGGCCAGGATACACAGGAGCTCTGTGTGAGACAGACATTGACGAGTGCCAGCCATCGCCCTGCCACAATGGCGGCACCTGCCACAATCTGGTGGGGGGTTTCTCCTGCACCTGTCCTGAAGGTTTCACCGGGATGGCCTGTGAGAGGGATATCAACGAATGCCTTTCCAATCCCTGCAAGAACGGGGCGCTGTGCCAGAACTTCCCCGGCGGCTTCAATTGCCTCTGCAAATCCGGCTTTGCAGGTACTATGCACGCAGAAGTCACATTTTATGTCTGACTCACTTATGTTAGGCTTGAAAGAAAACATGTTGGGAAACACACATACACACACTGACACTCACACAATAATGTAGTCACACACATGGCTTTGGGTCCAAGGAAAATATTTGCTTCTGAATGTTTCCAAGAGGTGTTGTAGCCATAGCATACAAGCATGGATGCCAAAAACAGTTTTCAGATTACTAGTTGGGGGGTATTAGCTGTGATGCATATCAGCCTGCCATGTTTGCTTTAATAAATAGGATGATGCGAAGCTGACCCTAGTCAGGACTTGAGTGTATACTCCACACACAGTTCACCAGTATCACATTTCATTGTGTGCCTTCATGTGTATGCAGCTATGACCACACACAGATATATTTCTAATCCAACTGTCTACAGAAGGATTTCTTAATCAAGGATTTCTCATTTGGCTCTGTTTTTAGTTGTATGACAAATGAGCAGCTTTATAAAAGATCCAATCAGGCCTTTTAGTTTGGAAATGTAATGAATACACTGCATTATTACCCTTGATAAAAGGGGAGTGTATTTTAAGTGGAATTACTTAGAACAGTCATTTGAATCCTGCATGTTGTCCAACCGCTGACTCCAGCATCTGAAAGACATTTTCAAAGCGGGCCGTAGCAGGCGATTTGCCTCAAGTCAAGTCATTACTGTCCCTTTTTATTATGACGATAAAAAATGACCACAAATCTTTAGGTTTCATCAAGATAAATGACCCTCCTGAAGAATTGCACCTATTGACTTACAGTAGTTTGCATGCCCTCACAATGAACTTTAAACTTCCTGTTTTCCCCGCCTGGTTTTTGGCAGCAGAATCTATCTCCATTAAGCAACTTGTAGCAGGATTTACAGCCTAAAATATATTTGCAGAAGTTCATTGTCAGTCTTTTTTGTATTGTGCCGTGCCTGAATCATTTATTACCAGTCCATTATTTTTATTATCAGTGTTACATTCCTTATCATGATGTTAAACCTTTCAACTCATTTAGATGTCCACCTATATTCATGTACATTGCAACTGTCTGTCTTTCTGCACTGTAAAAAAATCAAAATGTAATTTGATCTTTTGAAAATCTGATTATTCTTAGTGAGGAGAATCTGCCAATTGAGTGAGATCATTTCTTTTTTCCTATGAAAGTTTCAAGATGTTGTTTTGGATCAAATGATGTCATCATGGACAAGTGATTTTTATTCCAAAATAGCATCACTTCAAGATATTTTTTTAAATAAGTGAAACTGCTCTAAGACATGTGAAATTACATCTTCCTATTATATATTTTATGGTTGTTTCAACAAAAATAATAATAATTTTAGGACTCACTGCAAGTTTAAATGATTTGTTGGTGCCCAGATTTTTTTTGCAGTGCATTTCTCAGCTGTGAGGTGATGAAAGGCCTGCCTGACTTGGCCTGTGGGGAAAATGAACTGTGTTCCCCTCTGGGTTTTCACGTGTTGTCTGCCACCCCATCCATTTTAATTTGTGTTGTTCTGTGAACCCAGGCAAAACGTGTGATTCCATCATCAATCACTGTGAGTGTAACCCATGTTTTAATGGCGGGTCCTGTCAGAATCGGGTGGATGGATATTACTGTCATTGTCCGTTTGGTAAGTAATAGTAGGAAACTTTTTAGGGTATTAGCAAGCCCTGGTAAATTGAAAAGCAAGATGGACATTTCAGACGTGCAATCTTCCTAAAGAAAAGAAAGTTATGTAATCCATGATTATTTAAACAAATGTGGACACTGTCATTTCATTTTGTGTCTCCATTTTTCATGCTTTGTATTGCTGCTGTCACCAGTAAGCCTCCAATTTGGGCAAAAAGTATAAGTTTGTAACTTTTCAAAGATGCAAGATTATGATCTGGCAGCAGTGATATCTGCTTTGTTACTACTAAACATATAATATTGCTTGATAAAGATTCTGTTTTATCTGTAGATATTTTTATCACAGCAGCACCGTGAATCATTCATTGGCTTCCTCTCTGAGTCCTCTTTTGGTCTGTTTTTGTCCTCAGGGGTTTTCGGCAAACACTGTGAACTGAATAGCTATGGTTTTGAGGAGCTCTCCTACATGGAGTTTCCGTCTCTGGATCCCAACAATAACTACATATATATCAAGTTTGCTACACTGAAGAGCAACGCGCTGCTTATGTACAACCACGATAACCAGACCGGAGACAAGGCGGAGTTCCTGGCTCTTGAGATCTTCGAGGGACGAATGCGCTTCTCCTTCAATTTGGGAAGTGGAACTTATAAACTAATGACCATGATAAAAGTTTCGGATGGGCAGTTCCACACAGTCATTGCAAGGAGAGCTGGGATGGTAAGAATGTCTATTTTTATGGTAGAACTTAGCTCACATGTTAAACATTTTTCATCACGCACTCTTGAAAAACTTTTTATTTAGTGGCTTAATAGTTCTCATGGGTCTAGTAGCAAAAACATTGCGAAATGCCACATGGTGTGGACTTACAACGTGAGCTGCACTATCAATAGCATTTATGTCCTTTATAGCTGAAACCTGCATCCAAATTTGGCCTTATATTCTTTTTTGCACCATCAGATGATAATTAAACTCCCCCAAACCACGGGTAGCACAGCTTATGGTTTTCATGGTTTGTAATTATATTTTATTGCTCGTTGTGATTTACAATACGAGGATCCAAAATGACCCTGAAGGTTGAAATTCTGTCTCCTGTGCTCTGAATGAGAGGCTTCTCCCTGCCAGCAATGCAGTGGCAAGGAAAGAGGGAAAAAATGCAACCAGGCCCTGTCAAACCTTCTATAATGTAGCTCTCCTTCTGGACTTCAAATCTGTCATTTCCCACCGTGTACTGAGAGTTTCATAGGAAACTGGTAAAATCGTTAAATTGTCAGTTTTGAGATGGTGCAGAGTGACGGGATGGAAAGGAATACAGCACTCGTTGAGAACTGTGATTCTGTCTGCATAGTGCCCTGTGAAAAGTATGCGGAGGTGGCCATGTAAGGGCCCTTGAAGAATGACAGAGAAATGTGTGTGTGTCATGCCTCAAGTGCCAACTCCCTCAGGCGGTGTAAAGTGAACCTGATCACTATGTTTGCAAAAGGTGCTATGGGTCATTTCGGTGGTCAGGCTTGAGGTCTGTTCTAAGTTCCTGCCTCCTGAATTCTGAGCCAATGTCAAAAGCAGACAGAAACCATGGACATGGTCATGCACTACTTCATCATGAAGGCTCCAGATAATCAGTTCAGTTCAATTCAGTTTTGCTGTTTAAACCTGCATTAATTGATTTCATGTTTTTTGCCATGCACTTGGGAGTAGTGCAACAAGCTGTAAACACAACATTGATTTATTATCACCGAACTGAAGTTGATATTCATTTGGAGTCATGTTTCTGGCCACCTGGTGAATGAAGTCCAATATTCACTCTCCTTTTAGCTCCGTTTTGGTCTCCACTAACTCCTCAGGGAAATATCCGGCTCCTTATCTACTAAATGCTCCAATATGTTCGCCAGCCAGTCACTAACTTTGTCTGTCTGATGTTTGGTGCTGGTGCCGGTGCAGTGTACAGTGGTTTACTAAAGCTTTTTTGCTGAAAACAGCTGCCTGCAAATGGTGGAAACGAGAGCAGTGAGTGTAAATCAAAACAGTAAAGTTGTGGGTCCTAAAATCAAAACAATGAGCCGAAAGACAAAAAGCTCCATAGAGCTGAGGGAAACTGCAGTCAGGTGATAATTCCCTGTGGGTTTATCTGTATGAGCGACCCATACTCTTTTGATCCATTGTTGATATAATAATGTTGATTAGTGCAGCTTTAAAGGCTTTTTTTGAAAGATGCAGAATGTTAGCACATAATTTTAGCCATTGCTGGCATAAAAACAGACAGAACATCCGTTTCAATATTCAGAGATCCATTTTAGATCAATATTTCAGTGCATGACATACAGCACTGTTGCGAAAGTGCTTGACACCATTGACATTGTGCATTTACCAAACTTATCAAACATGACTTTACCACAAAAATGATCTACACGTTACCTAGATAAGCATTAGCATTAGCTGTAACATCTCATGTAAAATCTCATTTTTCATGTGAAGAACACGATAAAGGGGCAATTCACTGTTTTTTCTCAATCACATTTGGTGGTGAATTGTCCCTAATGAAAACTGCTAAAGCTACATCTGTGGATAATCCCGAGTAATGGGCTAAGTCAGTAAGGCTACCGGTTCCGCTCCATTTGTGGGCAAGTTGCATTCACAAAAGTGTCACCCAAGAGTAAAAAGAAGAACTTCCCTCTGAACAGCAGACAAAAACATAACAAAATGAGCCACATTCTGATAGAAATAAAGAAGAGATGTTTTGACATGAGGTTAGATGACAAAACACTAAAATAGGAGGCTATTCAGGGAATGTGACATGGACAACAAAGAAAATTCGAAATACAAGAAAAGTAGTATTAGTAGTATTAGTTAATGCGACAAGTTATCTTTAATTACTTGTACGTGCCACTTAAAAACAAATCTGTTTGTATGAGTGATTCTTGCACAAGGCCTAATGTTTCTGGAAACACTCGTTGCTGATGAGTTTTTCAGATGTAATTTTTCAATGCAAATTTCAAGTCTCAAAATCTGTACAAACAAAAACAAATCTATCTGCAAGGCTAGATACCACAGGGGTAAGTAGGAGAATAATAAATGTAATTTGGGTGAAATTACACATGATTAACAATTTGTGTGACCGTGTGACAGTAACAGACTGGAAAAGATCAGAGCTGGGAACATCCAAGCAAGAGTTTATTTTAAGGGGTTTTAAGTCAGAACAAACAACAAACTATTCTGTGAATGAGGTTTGCAAATGTAGTTTGACAGATTAGGACTCACTGTAGCTGATTAGCACCAGCAGCTAATCATCAAGCTTTTGATTAGCTGAATTACTTGTCCTAGAAACAAGCACAAAACAAATGCGTAACAGCAGTTACTCAGTGCCTGCACCACAACAGAGATCAATGCTATGGTCTCTCCATTATATTAGTCATGGGGAAAACAATGATCTCCAGTGGCGCTTTCTTCACATTTCCTTCAATGTTAGCCAAGCACAAAAACACACTCCTCAATTTTTCGTGTTACACTCTGTATTAATTTCCAAGGGAGTTTCTTGAGATGAATATTTTTTACCACAGTGTGAGACACTTGACAGTGAGTGCAGTGTATGTAAGGCATGGCTGTAGTGCCTTTGATCACAAGAAAAGACATTAATGAAATGTTCATGTGGTTCTGACATTCTTTATGGCGCTTCAGAGAGTCACGAATGTGTTCGAGACAAATGAGTCCTGTTGTTCTTTGCCTCGCTGTTGTCACCGCGTTGGTGTTTGAATGTGTGTTATACTGTACTCTGACTTGGTTCTGTGTACGTGTCCATGTGTCTGACTCAAGTGTGACTCAAGCGTACCAAGTGTGTGTGTGTGTGTGTGTGTGTGTGTGTGTGTGTGCGTGCGTGGTGGGGTCATGCTCTCCTGAATGATTGAGTGTCGGAGATCTGGGCCTGTGTGGTCCATGTTTACTTAAGATCTGGGAGAGGTGGAGCATGATTGCCCCGGTTTTTCAACACTTTCACACACAGTTCCTTCACCTGCTCATTTCTTTTCGTCCTAGTAGGGTCGTTCCCTCTCAGAGCACAGAGAGAGCAAGAGAATAACCCACATCTGGTCAAAAGCTTTAGTACCATTAACGGGAAATGCTCTAATGTATGGCATATGTATGCCACTCTCCCATCAACCACTATGATGAAATTAATAATTGAATAATTGGCCTACATGCCATTTGGTGGACAAAGCTCACACTAACCATTGAACAGGACTTAGTTACACAAATACTCAGGGAGAAATCAGTTTATTGGCTGAAGTAACCCTCAGTGGGTGGAACCAGAACCCTGGAGTGAAAGTTACAGTGCATAAGAAGATAGTCTGACACACTCTCATGCGTTTTTAGTCCTAAAGATGTGCACACAATAAAATTATGTTTCGGCAGGGAATCATGTTGCAAACAAGATGCTTTTGAGGGTTTTTCAATCTCACAAAATAAGCATTAACACGCATATGTAGTGTAAACACATAGGTGATACAGCCTACATCCGACTGCTTTGTCACTGTCATTCATTGTGACAGTCACAGAATGTGGTTTAACACACGCATTGCAGTCTTCACTAGATCTTTCACAAGCTTTAAAGGAATAGATCAACATTTTGGGAATTGCTTTCTGGCAGAGAGTTAGATGAAAAGATTGATACCACTCTTATGTCTGCACGTTTAAATATGAAGCTACCGCTAGCAACTAACTTAGCTTAGCACAAAGACGGCTAGCCTGGCACTGTCCAGCCGTAACAAAATCCACCTACCAGCTCTGTTACATATGTTTGTCACGTCAACTTTATCACAGTAAATCAACTTCATCAAACATTCTGAACTACATTCAGAAATTAGTTTGTTGTTATTTTTTTATTGTGGTATGAACTCCACCCACTGACATTGAACCTAACCAATGAGATTATTCATGCCTCTGATAAATATTTCTAATATATTTCTAATATATTTGTTCTTATCATCATGTAGGCTGCATCCCTGACTGTGGACCTGTGTGGTGATGACCAGGAACCAGGCTACTGTGCTGTGAGCAATGTGGCAGTACACACTGACTGGTAAGAAAATCACGCACAGTGCACAGATGTTCTGTTTCTATGATCCAACTGTATACATTAAAATAGTGTTGACAGTTTCAGTTCCAAGGCTTGGAAAACTCAATGCCTAATGAAATTTTCCATGTCTGGCAAAATAATGGAAAATAATACAAAACCTGGTATAAGCATATTTTCTGAATTCTGTTCTATAGAGAAAATACTACGCAATCGGACACAGCTCTATGGAGAATTCAAGCTTTTATTTTTTGCTTTTTATTTTTTTATAACCACCTTACTGTCTAAGTATCTGGATGAAAGCAAATTGCTTAACTCATAATATGCAATTCTAATACATTTTTGTGCAATGATAATGAAAAATGAAGTCATCTGTTGTAAATATACAATATATGATGTAAACCTTCATTAAATTACTGGATGATCATTGCCTTTACACACAGATAGCTCTGAGCCAGGCCCTGTGGGGTGAAAACTTGAGACTGCACATGTGTTTTTGTGTGTGTGTGTGTGTGTGTGTGTGTGTGTGTGTGTGTGTGTGTGTGTGTGTGTGAGAGAGAGAGAGTGAGAATGAGAAAGAGAGAGAGAGAGAGAGATCGATTTGGCAGAGGAAGGGCCACAGGTCTGCAGAAGGTTTATTTTGTAAAGGTCTCGGGACCATGTTGTTGTGAAACTCGCTGACCCACAGTGTCTTTCTGTGTGTGTGAGTGTGTATGTGTGTGTGTGTGCATACCTCCTGAATACTTGAATGCATTTGCAAGCTTTTGGATTTCTTGTTGGATTTCTTTTTTGTGCATATGTCCTTTTGTGTCTGTGTGCATTTAAGTCTTGTGCTTCTGTTCATCTATATGTGTGTGTGTGTGTGTGTGTGTGTGCAGGATCCTGGACGTGCAGCCCAACAGGCTCTCGGTGGGAGGCGTCAAGTCAATAGAATCCGTCCTTCATCGGCGCGGTCAGGTCGCCACCCACGACTTTGTCGGCTGCATCATGGAGTTCGCCGTCAACGGCCGCCCGCTGGAGCCCAGTCAGGCGCTGGCATCGCGTGGCATCCTTGACAGGTCCGCACAACCCAACCCCACCCCTCCTACTCCCGCTTTTGCCCTCTCTCCATCATCTCCCTCTTCTTCCCAACTGTCCGTCTTCTCTAACCTCTTCGACTCTCACTGTGGGACATCTGTTCACACTCTCAAACCCTCTCGAGAGATTTTAAAAAGATGTTTTTTTTAATACAAATAGCAGATTTTTGACGGGGGAAACCAATTGCAGAATTCCGGAGAATTTTTTTTCTTTTCTGTCCTGCTGGTGAATAGTGAGGCGAGGACAGATCTTTTAATATGCTAATTCTCTTGGGTTTCTTTATGGGTTTTTTTTTTTGTATTGCAGCACAGGGAGAGAAATCACAGCTCATCTGCCCCCTTTTTCTGGAGTTTCTTTTTCGGCGGACCCCCCAGCTGCTGACTGTGTGGCTGACTTGTCAAACTGACTGTCTGATTGTCGGTTTGTGTGTCATTGTGTCTGTAGATGTCCGAGACTGGAAGGAGCCTGCACCGCCAGCCCCTGCAGACATGGGGGCACCTGTTTGGACCACTGGTCTTGGCAGCAGTGCCAGTGCATAGATGGCTTCACTGGCAAATTCTGTGAGAAATGTAAGTATATGCCTTTGAAGGGTCTTTTTATTGCTGAGGCTGCACTTACTAAGGAATATTCTATCATGACTATTTATGATTCTTCCCTCATGAGTCATTGAACTGCACCATGTAGCTTAATATAGGCCACATCACTGCATTCTGAGCTTTACTTCAAAGCATTTCTGTATTTCATTGTATAAATACTCAGACTCGACATCAGAGAGCTAAAACAGACTGAGAAACCTTTGAGGCCCACAAAAACTGTCAGCTACTGTGTAAGGTGCTACAGTATGTTTAGGAGTGTTACCAATAACCATTACCACATTTATTTTGAGACTTTCATATTGTTACTGGGAACAAACAAGATCATCACTTGAGAAGTCTGGGAACCTCCACCCTGGATTTTTCTCAGTCATTGGGTTTGATTTTGTGGGAAATCTGCTGGTTTGTTTCATGGCACGAAACAAGATCACAGCACTTTTCTTCTAATACAAATGGAGTCATGTGTATCATCTTCAGGAAAGAGAAAGAGAAAATGCCAGGAAGTACAGTGAATGACAAGGAGAAACATGCTCTTCACAGACGGAAGCAATGAGGTTTATGAGAAATGTTGAAATTTTGAGCTTACTCTGATAGTAATAATACCAGTGGCGTGACTTGCAGACTTGCTGCAAACCATCTTGACTATGGTCTTGAGGTCACAATAATTTGAATAAATTGTTTGGTGACTGTAGTGACTTCTTACTGGGCTGGTTTGTGAAGTACTAGCTAGTTCACAAAGTTTATTCAAAAGGCAGATTCGTACCATCAACGTCTGTCTCATAACTGTCTACAAACCATGCCACTTAAGTGAAAAAAATGTTTACTGCAACACAGCTAATGAGCTATGATAGCTTTATCTGTTTTCAAATATCTGGCTCTAGGTTTCCTCTAAAGTTTGGTTGAACTTGATGCAAAATATTTCCACAGATGTACTTCACTTCCAGGAGCAGAGCCACTGATCAATGATTCACTTGATTGAAATGAACTGATTTTGCCACAGCATTTTGACATTTTAATGCTGGTGTGGCTTCATCTTAAATCTAGTCGCAAATTCCATGACCATAAAATGTTGCTCTATACTGCACTGTGCAGTATATTCAAAAGCATTTTAAGTGAGCAGGAGGGAGAATGGCACAAACAGAAAACATAGTTTTAATGGAAATCATTATAAACAACAAACACTTAAATTCCATCGACCATTTTACGGTGTTACCCATAAAAACCTCCACACATCTTCATTTCAACTGTGTTTATAAATCCAACTTTGAGAAGAAATTAAACTGTGCCAAGGTTCTGTTAACTGAGACTGTAGCCTGATCTTTCTTCACACTTCAAAAATGTATTTGTAAGTAGAAGTGTTTTATTAGCATTTTTAATTGCTACATATTTTGTGTTTGTTATGGTGAGGGTTAATGTACGTTTACTGTGGATTGACTTTCTGGATGCACTGATGATATCAACTGTATATTGCGTCTACAGTTACAATATACCTAATTATTGAATTGTAGCTTTAGAAAATTACATCATGTTGTTTATTAGCAAAGCTTAAGGTTTACACAGCTAATAAACACATAAATCCACACTCTTTGTATTACCTCAATTAATTACCAGAAATCTTGGGGATTTAATTTCAGGTATTTAGGTGAAGCTCTGAAGAGGGTATAGGTATGAGTTCAGTGTCTTGCTCAAGGGCACATGGGCTGTTCTGTGGATTGACCTACATCTTTCACTGATGGAAAGGTATTTGTAACCACTGGTGAGAATGTAAGGACTATTTTGTGGTTATGGCAGTCAGATTAGGAAAATAATTTGGGCCTGAGTGTCCGCCAGCACCGGAGTGGAAATACAAGTTTTACAGTCGCCTGTGAAACTTCTGTGAAATCAGACAGGATTGAAGATATTCTCTATCTTTCTCCTACAGACATGACAGCAGACACTGCCCTGTCCCTGGATGGTACCGGCCGTCTGGACTACTCCCTGAAGCAGGGCCCTAAACGTGACGTCCTTCTGAGACAATCACTTCAGGGCATGAGCTCTGACCCCGCCAGTCCCAGCAGCTTGGAGGTCAAGTTCAGGACACGCAGCAAGAGCGGCACCCTGCTGCATGTGCAAGAGAGCAGCAACTACACTACTGTTAAGGTATGTGAGAGAGAGGAAATGAAGGTTATGTGAGAGTTGGGCATGTTTCTATGGGCATAACGATGTGGCAATGTACAAAGAGCCATATGTCAATTTTCAAATGAAAGTTTGCATTAATAGCAGTCTGTACGAACAAATAAAGGTTAGTTAGATAGAGAATCTGAGAAAATATTATTATTTATGCTATGGCTCACGTTGTGAATTCATCATAATGTATTTCCACAGCATTATCTCCATCAGAAAAGCAACATAGTCACAGACCTAGAGTTTCTCTTCTTAAGAGAAATGCTGTTGCATCATGCATCTTTTTATTATTTCTATTAATTAAGAAATTTCACAATAAAAGCCTTCTGCGGCAGGGAATGGATAGTGATCCTCTGGAAGTGTTCACGGGAGGATGTATTAAGTTGCGTCTGTTACCTCCAAAGTAGTGGCAAATGAGATGAGAAAACATGGAAAACTTGCTAAAGTATAATAAAATACACCTATGAAACAGCGGAAATTAGAAAGACAGGCCTATCTCTAGTGATAGTATGTCTCAAATAAAGGCTTTAGTTTAGGTAAATAAAGGCCCTGGTCCCTAGTCTAATAATTTATTTCACTAGAAGACCCCAGTAATCATTCATATAGAGGCTGCATTTGTATCACAAATTTCCTTTAAACCACATTCATCACTGAGGTCTAGTGGAGGTAGATTTGCATCCAAATTTTGGATACTTTGACACAGGAAATGGTCCCATGTACACATTATGCATTACCCCAAATCACTGGTAAAAGGACTACAATTTCTAGCAGCAGAATCAGTTTAGTTTGGCATTTTTTAGATAATTTTAGATAAGCAGCAATCTTAATATCAGCCACTAGCCATATTGCTGACTCACAAGGCTCGTTAGCTAACGTGCAAGTAATAATTAGCTCATGATTCGCTCCTAGTCACTGTCAGCATAGCTTTGGCTCATCCATTCATTTGAGATGACAGAACTGAGGTTCTGCAATGTGGCGGCCAGATGATATGTTGCATCACCAAAAGCATTTGCAGTCATGAGCATGTGTTGGTTTGTGTATGTGCAAACAGTACACTGACACTGAAAGGTCCCCTGAATATTTGGACATTAGTTTAATTTTGTATGTACAGAATGTATAATGGATGTCTACATATCTGTACAGCATTTCCTTACTTTGATTCACTCCTTACAACCCCAGTCACCACCCCACGCACTCTCTCCAAGTATAAACTATAGGCAAACTATATGGGACTTTCTCAGCCACTAGTCTAATTCCCCTTTTTCTCCTCTCATCCTGTTCAGCACCCCCTCCCTCTGGCTGAGCCTGGGCAGCTGCCCAAAGAGGCCTGTGCGCTCATTCATCCTCTTCAGTTTTACTTATAGACCCCCTCCACCCTCACCACCACCAACCCCTTCCCACTTTAGTATCAGACTTTCTCTCTTATGATTTTGATTTCCCTTTCTGAGCAGCTTCTGGTGCTCACCATCACAGCTTCCCAAACAGTCCAGAAAAGTATTAGTATAAAGTAGTAGTACCATGACGTCTAAAAAAGTAGAGCAGCAGGGGAATACATACTGTATATGTACATATGTTGAGAGTCAGAACTATATATACTGAGATATAAAAAGCAAGATGTTTAATAGATAAACTTCATGATTGGTTTTCCAGGTTTAGAGCACTCAGTATTCTTTGGCTTGGGGGACTTTCCGTTTTTCCCATTTTAAATCAATTCTTCCAGAAGCTACTTATCATTGCTGATTTTTGGGGTCTTTGAAGGGAGGAGAACGGGATTACTTTTCCATCGAAGTGGGGAGTGCACTTACGAGATTACCATACACAGTGTAAGCCGCAAATTTGTTGTCCATGCCAAAGTGAGCTTGATTAATTTATTTTAAAGATGCACTCTGTCGTCTCTTTTCTGGAAAGAGCCTTCACCAGTGGGCGTTTGAATGAGCATGTTTTCTATGAATTTGTTGTTAGCAAGCTTCTGATCATCTTCTGGCTGAATAACATTAGCTACACACACAAGTCGTCAGAACATGATTAACTGCAGTGTGTCCCGCTGGGAGAAAGATTTATGAGCGTCAAGCTGCATTTTTGTTTTCGATCCCTGACCTCAGCATCAGATCCTAAAAGCAGTGTGGTGGTAGTTTTGTGGAGAGTGAAAGAACACTTCCTCTCATCGCTCATGATTGATGCTGATATGATAAGTCATTGCATTAATCAGAAAAATTGCATTTTTAACCCTAGTTTATGCGACTCCCCTCAGAGAACATTATTTATCATACACTTGAAATGAAGAATTATAACAATATGTAGATTCAGGAATTGAGCAATTTATCAAGTATCTTATCCAGTCTGTCTACTCATCTCTTATCTATGATGCACTGTTTAATGCGGATATTAACATAGAGACATATATTACTGTATACATATTTGGTGTACTCAGAGCTGCTCTCTGTCTCTGACTTTGGTCCAGACTGAAATATCTCAACAACTATCGGTTGGATTGTTCAGACATTAATGATCCCCTAAATTTTTATCTAGCACCATCATCAGGTCACAATTTCACGTTTTCCAATTCTTTGGTTTATGACCAAATAGCTGCAAATCTAATGACATTCCCATCAGCCTTAGCTATACTTATTTAGTGTTAATTAGCAAACGTTAGCATGCTAATATGCTAGACCCAGATGGAGAACATGATATAAACATTATGCCAGCTTAACATCAGCATGTTAGCATTGTCATCATGAGCATGTCAGCATGCTGATTTTAGCATTTAGCTCAAAACACTGCTGTGCCTAAGTACAGCCTCACAGTGCCACAAGCATGGATGTAGGCTCTTAGTCTTGAGGCTGTGTGATAGTTAACTATTGTCATTTATGGTCTCCACATGTAATTGTACGGAGATAAAAAATCTTATATCAAGATGTTGAGATTCACAGTTCTTTTGTGAAAATTAATCATCAGTAAAATATTACAAAAATCTGTCACAGCATGATCGTAAACCCTTGAGAACAAATTTGCTGTAGTAAAGCACATGAACATAAACAAGCTTCACTTTCTATCACATGATTTTGAATTCTTTGGTAATGTAATGTATCAAGATAACGCCAGCCATAAAAGGGATCAAACCATTTTTCATGCATTTCAACACTGATTCAAAGCTGCTTGTCTCTTTCACCCAGGAAAATATGCTTTTACAATGGACAACAAAATCAAAGCATGTAAAAGTTGACTGATCTACTTTGATATTTTTTTGTGTGACCAATAACCCATTAACCCATCTCTGTTACGTCTCTCAGCTGAGGAACGGCAACATCCACTACATCTCAGATGCGGGCGTTGGGGGGAAGGTGGAGCGGACCATGGGAGACCTAGTGCTGTCAGATGGCCAGTGGCACATGCTCCAGCTGGTCAAGAACGGCTCAGCCACGGTGCTCCAGGTAGACAGCAGCCACCCCAAGGTCATCCAGCATGCCACCCAGGACTTTGGAGGTCTTAGCGTTTTAACCTTTTCCCTGGGAGGGATCCCACCCGGACCTGCTCAACAGAAAACTGCAGCAGGTGAGCCTCAACAGTGTATTTATTATGTGTTTGGGTTGGTCATTTCTGTCTTTGAGTGCTAAAAACCTTATTTTCTGGCTTGTGACTGGAAGATCACCAATTTGATCCCTGAGTAGCAGGATATATCTGGACAGTGATTTGCCCTCCCTCATTTCCACAGCTGAGGTGCCCTTGAGCCCCTTAATCCCAACTGCTCCTGACACAACCATCTGATAAGAGAGATTTTTGCAGTGTCCAAAGAAATCATATATTTTGTGCACATAATGCACATAATGTCATTTTTCAATGTAGTTTCAATTCAGAGTACCTAATGTATGTGGTGGGAATGGGTCATGTTCAATTTCATCAAACAGTTTTAGTGTCCCATGATCTAAATGCCATCCCAGAAGCTTTTCTACTCTTTCAAGAAAACATTTGATAGGGAAACACTAGATTTTTGTAATGTTTTGACAAGCCATTTGTTGTACATAAAGTCTAAAAATCTAAAAAAAACTAAGACAACCCTTGCTGCATGTACACTCCATTTACATGTATGTGTGTGAATGTATATGTGTATTTACGTGCTGTGTCAAACACACATGCTGAAGCTGTGAAAAACTGCTGTTTGACCAAGAAACTCACATTATGGAAACGCCTTCTACATACATATACACATACTGTGCGTGTGTGACAGACCACTCATCAGCTTGTGAACCTTTTAAATCCAGTAAAAACTTTTTTTCCCCAAATGAATTAATAGTCTGCTATGCAAACTGCTGACCATATTTGGTGGCCGTCCAACAAGACTCTGTGAAACTGGCCTGAAATCTGTTTCTATTTGACACTGCTGAGATTTACCTGCTATGAATATACTGTAGTTGAATAAATGTTTTTTTATCAGAGTATCATTTATGGACAAAATAACTGATATTGATTTAATTTGACTTTGTCTTGGAGCGCCCGCCTCTGAGGACTTTTGGTGTTTTTGTCTTATTTCCATGGACTCTCATCTTAGTTTAGACTTAAATCACAGATCAGATGTCCTTGAGCATGAGTTAAGAACAGTTTGGAAAAGGTGAAAGAGAGGGTTTCCAGAGGGAGGTAATGCAGCACAGTAAATTTCAGAATTTCAGAGGAGGGAAAAACTAACCTAATACTACAGACTAATATGGTAAAAATTAGCAATTTTAATGATTTGTTGACCTTTTTACACAAGGACCAGGGCATTTATAAAACAAGCATCTTCTTAGCACGCAGATATGTGGCAGGCTGCCTGTTAACCAACTCTTACCTCAATGTGTGTCTGAACAGTCGTGTTCTGTTGTGTACTCACTTTTCAAGAGCTAATGAAAAGACACAAATGGATTTAATCTGCACTGGGATAAATTCAATAAAAATCTATTTACATCGGTGAGGCAGTGCTGTTAGGCAACACACGAAGCAAAAGATTGAATTAAACACAGAGACATTCATCCAACCCAGATGTATGTCTTGAAGCTATAATAGCTTTGATGATAGATTCTCTTTTAGAAAATATTTCATATTTCTTTTAAATTGGCCAGCAATTGATTTGGACTATTTTTAAAATATACATTTTTTTAAGGAGGAAATTTCACCTTTTTTGTGTGTCCTAAGCTTGAACCAATTACCCGTCTAAACAAAATTCCTTCCTGATTATGGCTCCCAGTTCCTGTTATTTACATTTTGAAAACCCATCAGTCTGGTGGCAATCGGAAATGATTCCCCTCCAGGCCACTGTTATGTCCTTGTTAGCTGCTGATGGCTGTTTCTTGTTATCTGAACCAGTTTTCTCTCTTTTTGCAGGTTTCGACGGCTGTTTGGCCTATGTGAAGTACAATGGGGAGAACCTGCCATTTACTGGAGAACACAGCCTTGTCACCTTAACGAAGACCAGTTCATCTGTCAAGATCGGCTGCAGGGGTCCCAACCTGTGTGAGAGCAGCCCATGCTGGGACGGCTTGATGTGCGTCAACCAGTGGTACACATATCAGTGTGTCCCGCCTGGCGACTGCGCCTCTAATCCCTGCCAGAACCATGGCAGCTGTGTGCCGGACCCCCGCTCAGGTTTCACCTGCGTCTGCTCCGAGTTCTACACAGGCAAGACTTGTGAGACTTTGGTGGCCTGTCTGGGCGCCCAGTGCCCTCAGGGTACTGTCTGCAAGACAGCCAACAATGGCGGGTTTGTCTGCAGCCCAAGCCCCACAGTTGAGACGATGGTCCTCCCTATCTGGGCAGTGCCCGCTATTGTTGGCAGCTGTGCCACTGTCCTTGCCTTGGTGGTACTCAGCCTGATCCTGTGCAACCACTGCAAGGGCCGCAACAAGACCAAAGTGCCAAAGGAACCCAAGGAGAAGAAGCCCAAGGAGAAGAAGAAGAAGAAAAAGAAAAAGGGTAGCGAGAACGTAGCGTTCGATGACCCAGATAACATCCCGCCATACGGAGATGACATGACGGTACGGAAACAACCAGAAGGGAACCCCAAACCGGACATCATTGAAAGGGAGAACCCTTATCTGATCTATGATGAAACAGACATTCCCCACAACAATGAGACCGTCCCTAGTGCTCCCTGTGCCCCCTGCAACGGCCCAGAGGCAGATATCGAACACTATGACATAGACAATGCCAGCAGTATCGCACCTTCAGATGCAGACATCATCCAACACTACAAGCAGTTCCGCAGCCACACGCCCAAGTTCTCTATCCAGAGACACAGCCCGCTGGGCTTCGCCAGACAGTCTCCTTTACCCCTCGGAGCAACAAGCTACACCTACCAGCCTCAGTATACCCAAGCACTGAGGTCCACCCCGCTCAGCCACTCCCACTCAGCATGCCCCACCCCAAACCCTCTCTCCAGACACTCCCCAGCCCCGTTCACCAAGCCCTCTTCTTTTTACCGAAACACTCCAACCAGAGAACTCAACCTGGCTCGCCGTGAGGGCAGCCCGCTGGACCTGCACAATGACATGTGCCAGCCACCACCTATGTTCAACTATGCCACCCGGCTGGGGAGGCGCAGCAAGAGCCCGCAGACCATGGCCAGCCACGGCCACACCTCCCGGCCTGGCAGTCGGCTCAAGCAGCCAATCGAGCAGATCCCCCTGGAGACAGGGCCTCCTGTGGGGCTGTCCATCGAGGAAGTGGAGCGGCTGAACACTCCACGCCCACGCAACCCCAGCATCTGCAGCGCTGACCACGGGCGCTCCAGCTCCGAAGAGGACTGCCGCAGGCCACTGTCAAGGGTCCGCAACCCAGCTGATGGCATCCCTGCCCCAGAGTCCTCTTCAGAAAGTGACTCACATGACTCCTTCACCTGCTCAGAGATGGAGTACGACCGGGACAAGCCGGTGTCTTACAGCTCCCGAGTTCCCAAGCTCTCGCAAGTCAACGAGTCAGACGCCGACGATGAGGACTATGGTGGGAGGCTCAAGCAGAGGCGGTACTCGAGCCGGAGGGCAGAAGGAGGGCCTGGTGTTGCCCAGATGCCCCCTACTGACCAGCACTACACCCTGCCCCACAGACTGGGCCAGCAAGCTGGGGGCTTCAACTGGGACAATCTGTTGAACTGGGGCCCCGGCTTTGGACATTATGTAGATGTGTTCAAGGACTTAGCCTTGCTTCCCGAGAACGCAGCAGCAAAAGACATTGAAATGAACAGTGGGGATGGCTCAGTGACCATTCTAAACGAAGGAGAAGCTGAGCAATATGTATGAGACTATTTATTACGATGTTGTAGAATATGGTTATGTTCTCCATTTAAAAAAAAAGAAAAAGGAAGACTGTATATTTCAAGAGAACATTGGACTACATTTTTTACATTATTCAAAATTATAAGACGACTTTCAATGCAGTAAGGCAGAAAAATGGCACCTGTAACATGACAGATTTTGTCATTAGCCACCTTGGAATAATTTACCAGTCTTTTCC